>NC_138969.1:50005000-50392500 GCF_055761805.1 Camellia sinensis
GAAGACTATGACCTTGGAACCTAGGAGATAAGATCGGAATTTGTCTAAGGCAAAGACCACAGCTAGCAACTCTTTCTCGGTAGTAGTGTAGTTCAATTGAGCATCCGAGAGAGTGCGACTAGCATAATATATAGCAAATGGTGCCTTATTAACCCTTTGGCCCAACACAGCCCCGACAGCATAATCAGAAGCATCACACATGATTTCAAAAGGAAGAGACCAATCTGGTGACTTCATGATTGGGGCGGTGGTCAAAGCCATTCTTAGTGTTTCGAATGCCTTTAAGCATGCGTCATCAAAGACAAAAGGCGCGTCCTTAACTAGTAAACTACACAAAGGACGTGATATCTTACTAAAGTCTTTGATGAACCTACGGTAAAAACCTACATGCCCTAGGAAAGACCTAATTTGACGCACGGAATTGGGTGGAGGCAGGCCTGCAATGATGTCGACCTTAGCCTTATCAACTTCTATACCTCGAGGGGACACAATGTGTCCCAACACTATACCCTCACGAACCATAAAATGGCTCTTTTCCCAACTCAAGATTAGGTTTGCCTCAGTACATCGTTCTAACACTCTAGTTAAGTTCCTAAGGCATTCCTCAAAAGACGGTCCAAACACCGAGAAATCATCCATAAAAACCTCTAAGAATTTCTCCACCATGTCGGAGAAAATCGCCATCATACACCGTTGAAAAGTCGCCGGTGCATTACACAGCCCAAAGGGCATGCGCCTGTAGGCAAAAGTGCCAAAAGGGCATGTGAATGTGGTCTTTTCCTGGTCAGCGGGGTACACTGGGACTTGATTATACCCCGAATAGCCATCAAGAAAACAATAGAAACCCTGCCCCGCTAACCGCTCTAGGATTTGGTCAATGAAAGGTAAGGGAAAATGGTCCTTCCTAGTCGAGGAATTTAGTCTCCTGTAATCAATGCACACTCGCCACCCAGTAGTGGTCCGTGTGGGAACTAACTCTCCTCCTTCATTCTCAACAACAGTGATGCCCGATTTCTTGGGCACTACTTGTGTGGGACTCACCCACTTGCTATCTGAGATGGGGTATATAATACCCGCATCCAACAATTTCAAAACCTCCTTCTTCACCACCTCTTTCATGTTAGGATTCAGTCTCCGTTGCATTTCGCGAGAAGGTTTGGTGTCCTCCTCTAGGTGTATATAATGCATGCACACGGAGGGATCTATCCCTTTCAAATCAGCCACTGACCACCCTATAGCACTCCGATGTGCCACGAGGACACTCATTAATTGACTCTCCTGCGCTGCAGTCAAGTCAGATGCAATGATGACCGGTAAAGTATCTTGGGGCCCTAAAAATGCATACTTGAGTGTGGCCGACAGTGGCTTCAACTCAAGTGTAGGTGGTGTGACCAAAGATGGTGTGGCAGGCTCTCTCGACAAAGGAGGAAGTGACTCAAACCGGGCTTTCCATGGAGGAAAATCCGGTGTAGAAGAAGAATTGAGTAAGACATTCACCTCCTCAACTGACCCATCTATATCAAAATTCTCAAACCCAAAATGAGCTAAACAAGCCTCCAAAGGGTTCTCTACAAGAATGGAGGGCAAAGCCTCCTCAACAATCTCATCCACAACATCCACTAATAAGCACTCCTCTCTCTCATGAGGTTGTTGTGATGCTTGGAAAACATTAAGTTTCACTTGCATGTTACCAAATGAAACTTCCATAACCCCGGTCCGACAATTAATGCACGCATTGGCCGTAGCCAAGAAAGGTCGACCCAAAATCACCGGGATTTGTTTCCTAGAACTGGCTACCGGTTCCATATCTAATACCAAAAAGTCAACAGGGAAGTAGAACCTATCAACCTTAACTAGCACATCCTCAATCATGCCCCGTGGCACTTTGAGGGACCGGTCAGCCAACTGAAGAGTAACAGTCGTGGGCTTCAACTCGCCAAGCCCAAATTCCTCGTACACAGAGTACGGCAACAAATTAACACTAGCCCCTAAATCCAATAAGGCCCTATCAATGAAGTGGTCCCCTATAATGCATGCAATGGTTGGGGCGCCTGGGTCCTTAAGCTTAGGAGGTGTGTCATTCAACAAGATGGAGCTTACTTGCTCCGTGAGTAGGACCTTTTGGGACACATGTGTCCTAGATTTACGCTTTTGCGTACAAAGGTCCTTCAGAAATTTGGCATATGATGGTACTTGCTTAATCGCCTCCAACAGGGGAAGGTTGATTTTTACCTGTTTAAAGACCTCCATCATTGCCTCCATAGATGCCGCCTTCTTATTAAAAGGGGACGGTGTATCAAGGCACTGGGGAAAGGGTGCCTTAGGCACATATGTAGTGCTAGGGACTAACTCATCCCTCTTAAGTGTTTCCCCCTCACCCTTGCTCTCACTTGGTGAACCACCGTGGTCACCCTTCCTAACTCTAGTTACATCAGACGCAACAGATTGAGGCTCTAACTCCCTACCACTTCTTAGAGCAACCACCGCCTGCACTTGCTCATGTTGCTTACCATTCCCACCCGAACTCTCTGCCCCGTATTGTCCCTTAGGGTTAGCCACAGTTTGACTTGGTAATTTTCCCTCCTCTCTCCGATTCATGTTGTTAGCCATTTGACCCAATTGGGTCTCTATCTTGGCAATAGAGTGAGTGTGGGAGTGAACTATCGGTGCTAACCCCTTAAGTTCTGAAAGAACTTCCAACACCTGAGTCTCAAAGGCAGAGTTGCCCTGAGGGACAGGCGGGGGTTGTGGTTGACGGTATGGTTGTGGGGGTCTATACGGTTGCGGTGGCCGGTAAGATGATTGGTTGGCAAAATTATTGAAATTCTGCCTTGGTGGTGGAGGATTGTAAGAAGTGCCTTGTGAAGGGGGCCTCCATGAGAAATTAGGGTGATTTCTCCATCCCGGATTATATGTGTTGGAGTATGGGTTATTACCCGGGTTGGAGAATCCTTGAGCCGCATTCACATGCTCTTGGACTAACTCCGGAAATTGTGATGCCGAAGGGAACTCACTCAAGTCATGAGCAGGGCTCGCACAAATAACACATGCCTCGTGAAATTGAGGCTGATCATGTTGGGTAGGAGCATGTCCCGTAGCTAATAATTGGTCCATCTTGCGGGACAATGCCTCTACTTGTTGGGCTAACTCAAGGTTTTGCCCGACCTCATAAATGCCCCCTCTTTTCGGGGCTCCAACCATGGGTTGCCGGACTTGCCGGGCTGC
The DNA here is from genome assembly GCF_055761805.1 of Camellia sinensis. Classification (NCBI taxonomy): domain Eukaryota; kingdom Viridiplantae; phylum Streptophyta; class Magnoliopsida; order Ericales; family Theaceae; genus Camellia; species Camellia sinensis. Next base: position 50,008,226 of record NC_138969.1, read on the forward strand.
GGAGGCATGGTGAAGGGAATTATCACTTAGGTTCTCAAACAATTGCCATGCCTCGGCATCATTTTTAGACATAAATGTCCCACCACAGGACGAATCCACCATTTGGCGGTGTGGCTCAGTTAAGCCATAATAAAATGTTTGAACAAGTTGCCAATTAGGCACTTGGTGGTGGGGACACTGTTGGAGAAGGTCTCGAAGTCTTTCCCAAGTCTCATGGAATTGCTCGCCATCCATTTGAGCAAAGTTTGTGATGGCTCGCCTAAGTTGGTTGGTTTTACCTATGGGAAAATACTTCTCCAAGAACCGTTGCTGTAATTGGTCCCAAGTTGTGATTGAATTAGCAGGTAAAGAATTTAGCCAGTGTTTGGCTTTATCCTTTAACGAGAATGGAAACAATCTCAACATTAAGGCCTCATTTGTGAAATTCTGAATCCTTACTGTCGAGCAAATTTCCAGAAATTCATTCAAATGCTTATAAGGGTCATCATGAGTTAGTCCATGAAATGATGGGAGCATTTGTATGGTGCTGGACTTAATCTCATAATGAGCAGCAGTGGTGTTGGGCAATTGGATGCACGATGGTGATGTATATGCAGTGGGTGTAAAATAATCCTTGAGTGTCCGGTTAGGCTCATTCGGGATATTAGGATCTGCCATCTCTAATGGCTCAATGTATGAATATTCAAGCCTAGGAATACGAGCAGAGGTCCTAAGTCTCCTAAGGGTCCTTTCTAGTTCAAGGTCCAAACTCCACAATTCAGGGCGACAAGAACGACGCCCGTGCATACACTACCCAAACACACAACAAGTTCCGACTCTGTGCACTAAGTATGAAAGCAAAATACCAAAGGAAGAAATACTCACAGCGGTTTAACGAAAACGCTTTACTCGTCTTACGGAAGGTTGACGTGTAGACGTTGTCCCCAACCTCTGTTTGAGCTTTGACTTCTGTTTTAGCACTTTGGTGCTTTGCTTGTGAGTGTTTGCTTCTGTTTACTCACTTTAGCACTGCGGTTTTGTTTTTTTTTTTTTTTTTTTTTTTTTTTAAAACTCGGCTGCGCTCCGCTTGCACTTCAGTGATAGCTCCAATTTCAAACACTCTGCACACGTAGCAACACTAAAAGCATAAAATCCTAAACTAAAAATTAAAATAAGAATGTAACTTTAAATTAACTAATTTCGCCAGAAGTCCCCGGCAACGGCGCCAAAATTTGATGGGTCGTTGAACACACCAAAATTAAATACTAAACTATACCAAATTCTATCAGAATAATGGCAAGTCCAGGTATCGATCCACAGGGACTATTGTGAAATTAAACTAATTTAATTGTTAAATTCCTAAATTAATTTTGATAAAAAGATTGAACGATCATAACCTAATTTAATTAACAAATAAATTAAACTAAGGAATTAAATTATCAATAATAAATGAAATTGGATTTACTAAATTGGGGAAAAATCCTAGGGTTGAGAATTCACCACTAACCACATAATTAGGGTTTCCAATTGAAATTAATTATGCTATGGTTTGAACGAATTAATGCTTCACAACTACAAGCTCAAAGCATTTAACAAGAAGATCATCACATTCAATGTACGAGCACGAACCATCTCAAGTAATACGAATCGTTCACTCTAAACTAGGGTAGTGATACGACTCGTTCCTCGTAGCATGGTTCGTCCCATACCTTGAATGTGAAGGAATAGAAAACTCATGTATGGATAATATTCAACAATCACAGAAAGTTAAATATTTGAAAAGATGATGAAGATCATATATAAAGAATTTCTAAAACACCATACAATGGTTCAAACCTTACATAATATAAAATCAAAAAAAGAAAACTACATAATTACATGGCTAGGGTTTCATCAAAACCCTAGAAAAGAAGACTAGCCACTCATGGAGGAGTGGAAGGAAGTAGAAAGAGAAGGAATCACCATGGGAGACATCCTTGAAGCTTTTTGTTCCTTTTTCTTTTGCAAACCCTAGCCTCCCTCTTTAGGTCCAAACAATTTCAGAACCCTAATCCAGCCTCTTTTTCTTCTTTTTATGCTATCAAATCTCGTCCAAACAGGTTTAAAACGTCGGTTTGACTTTCCCAGAAAAAGTCAACGCACGTGCGGGAAAGTCAACGCACGTGCGGGAAAGTCAACGCACGTGCGGAAAAAGTCAACGCACGTGCGGAAAAAGTCAACTCTGCCAAATTCTGTCTTTTTGCTCATTTTATGCTCCGACGATGTATAACCTGATTGACACTCAACACACATAAAATATACGGTTTAACCAGCAAGTGAAGTTAAGAGATTCTAATTAACGGCCTCAATGATGCACATTTCGGCCTTAATCAGACAACACTTGACTAAGCTGTGCCACATCTTGGCCTAGATGCGCCACACCTCGGCCTAGGTCATACCACTCCAGGACGAGATCACTTGGGTGCAAGGTAACATCTCGGCTAACGTGGTCAAGGCAAGGATGGAGGTCATCAAGGGGTTCCAAGATACTACTACTAGACTAAGGATGACCTCGGCTCGGAATAACATCGGCTAGCATAACTCAGGCAAGGCGTGACCTAAGTTTCACATCAAGGGAGGAACAAGACAAGCACACTACACTTAGACAAATCACAAGACTTCAAAACAAGGCATGGATCACATTAGCTCAAGCGAAACAACCCCAAACATACACATGCAAACTTAACAAGTCATAATCATACGGATGCTCATGAACATGATGAGAACATAAAACGTGGGTTCCTACAGGCAAACATTACTTAAACTCCTGTTCAGTACACCAATACTTTGCAAAAAGTCCATGGTTTTAACTCTACCCTTCCAAATCAACCAGCCTAGGAATTGTACTCTAGGAGAAGCCACATTACCCCATAATAGTTTAGGGATCAACAGCTTAGGCCCATGATGAGCTTCCAACCAAGATCGCACTGAAGCAATTGTGAACTGCCCAGATGAGGACCTCTGCCACCTAAGAGAATCTGGGAGTATTGCTCTCAAGCATGGTGTCTCTGACAGAATGAGATATAATCTATTAACCTTATCACCCTTCCAAGGCCTTAGTACTCTCCTGAAAGATATGTTCCATCCCTCTGAAATTTCCTTTCTACGCACAAAATATTCCAGAGATTCTTTATTCTCAGTAGACAAACTGAATAGCCTACGGAATTTATCTTTAAGTTTAGTATTCTGCAGCCATTTATCCAGCTAGAAGTGCATTCTATTTCTATTACCCAAATGAATTTCTATACTAGAAAGGAAAAAAGCATGTAAATCTAGATTAACCTCTACTCCGGAGAGAATTCCTTTCCACACATTAGACACTCTCCCAGGAGTCTCAAGTAACCAATCCCTTCCTACAACTCCATACCTACTATTTATAACCTGCCTCCATAATGCATTTTCCTCCACCCCATATCTCTACCACCATTTCATGAGTAAACTGCTATTCATTTCCCTCAAATTCATAGTCCATAATTCTCCTTGCTCCTTGCTAGTTGTGACAGACTTCCACTTAACAAGATGCACTTTCCTCTTTTGGTTAGAGCTCCTCCACAAAAGGCTGCTTGCAGTCTATCAATAGTTTTCGCCACACCCTCAGGCAATTTGAATAAAGATAGGTAATAACATGGGATATTGGCTAGGACTTTATCAGGGTTACTCTACCAACAAAAGAGAGCACCTTTCTTTTCCAAATGGCCAACTTTGACTTTATTTTATCTACCATAGGTTGCCAAGACTTGCTTCTTTTAGTGTTTGCCCCAAGAGGTAGTCTTAATACATAATTTAAGATAGGGATGGTTTAAAGAAGGAAGAAGAATGAGAAGACTGGCATAAGGATTGCACTGGCTAAAGATATTAAAATTCTCTGGTAGTTTGAATGAATAGTTTTTTGTTTAATCATTTATTGAGCCATTAAAATATGCAATTCCAGGATCCACTCAACAGCAATAGATTGCTAAACCAAATGTTTTATTAGCTGGTTCTAGAGGTGTAAATTTGGCCCACTCAGGCCCGGGCTCAAGCGGGCCCATGTCGGGTCTGCCGGACTTCTGCCAAATTTCGGGTTAGGTCGGCCCACGAGCCAAAAAATTAGGCCCAAAAAGTATTTGGACTTGGACCTGGACCTGGGCCTGGGCGGGCCTGAACAGATTTTTTATTTTTTTCATCAAAATTTTATTCTTTTTCACTAAAAATAATACTGGGCCTCTAGCCTGGCAGGGCGGGACAGGCCTTTGGCCAGGCTTTTAGTGGGCCTTGAGCAGGCCGATGGGTTGGGCAACGGGTTGAGCTTCAAAATGATAGCTTAGGCTCAGGCCCAGGGTCCTAGGTAAGGGTGTAAATTTGGCCCGCAGCCCGAGATGGGCCAGGCTCAAGCCCAGCCTGAGACCTTGGGCCAAGGTCTGGGCCATCATTTTAAAGCTCGGCCCATTCAAGGCTTAGCCCGAGCCCGGTGTCATTTTTAGTGAAAAAGAACAAAATTTTGATGAAAAAAATAAAATAAAAAATAAAACAATGTTCAGGCAAGCCCAGGCCCGAGGCCTGACCCACCAGCCCTCCCGTCCAAGGTTCGAATACCCCTTGGGTCTGGGCTTAGGCCTAATTTTCTGTCCCATAGGCTTGCTTGAATTTCGGTTGGAGCCTGGGTGGCCCCACATGGGCTGGCCCGGGCCGAACCAAATTTACACCCTTAGTATCGGGTCGAGTCCACTCCATACCGCAGACGGGTTTCGAGCCATCCATCGTAGACCAAATTTACACCCCCAGCTGGTTCCTCCTGCAAGGTTTAATCATATCAGAAATTAAAGAGAGGAAACTAGAACAATAGTAGCTTTTTTTAAGAGTCCACTAATGACAACCTTTTATTCATCACATCAAGATGTCAAACCTTATGTTAACTATTCTGTTTAATTTAACTTAATTGGTGGTACCATCAAGCTTGCAATTATATTTAACCACTATATACGAAGCGTCTTTCTTCTTGTTTGACAGCTTTAATGTGCATGCAAAGAAGTACATAACTGCCTATAACATGCGTCCAGTTTCTATTTGAGTAAAATATTAAGAGGTCGGTAGCTGAATTTTCTAGACTAAATCCTCTGTTTGGTTGGAAAGAAAAGTTGGGAAAGCACAACAAACTTTTGTATCTCACACATACCATCCAATCCAAATAGTTAGATTGGTTGTTAATTACTATTTAGGCAATGGTTAAGATTGACAAAACTATATTAACAAAGAAAAAAAAAACGTTTAAAAAAAAAGAAGAAACTATGGAAGGAGAAATTGTGTCGCCCATCACAATGACACCAACCGTCTTTTTTATTTTTATTTTTTATAATTCAGTATCTGACCTAATGGACTAACTAATCCGACGGATCTAAAAATATGACACTAACTTGAGCCTTCGTTTGGCTAATTCAGTTGGGCTAAAAAAGCATAAAAATCAAAATCGGCTAAATAAGTCAATAGACAAAATGTCACATCCAAATCATAATCATTTTACTTTTTTTCTCACAAAACTAAAAAAAGCCAAAAAAATCCAACCAAATAAACTTTTTAATCCTAAACTAAAAAAGTCCCAACTCAAGAAAGCCAAGTAAAAAAACCAATGTCAAACGGCGACTGGGTGTCATACTTGATAAGGGAGTGTCTCATCTAACAGACTAACCCTTCATCTCACCAAATTCACATCTTACCAACTAGCAATCTTTGTTTTCATTTTACTTGCCACCAATTTTTTTATTTTTTATCTTTCCTCTTTTGCATGAAAGATAGTTATCTATACCTTTCTCTTCAAAGCTAAGGTATTTCGTACCTGTGTGCTTCAGTCTTGGATTTCCCTTCCACACTACTCAAAGGGTGTCCAAAACAATTTTCTTTTTGTCGCTTCTTCATGCAATGGCCTTTCAACCTAACAACACTAACCATTAAATCAAGCACCATACCATACAACTCCTCATTATGAAACACAATTACTTAAGACAATTACATACCACTCATTTCTCCATTTCTTTCTTTTCTTTTTATTTTTGTTATTATTATTGTTTTTTAAATTTGTTTCTTATTCAAACCTAAATAATGGAGCAAAGCATTTAATTGCGCCTTACATGACATGAATGACTGTCACATTTGCGCAATTATCTTATGACTTGTCAATGATAATGGACAGATAGGTTAATGAAACTCAATAACGTTTGGTAATTAATTTTTTGCTTCCTGATGGATGAATTCTATAGGCTAAGATCTCAGAAAAGAGTGGTCAATTTATAAGTACTTTTACCATTAATTATGTGTTTTGTGGTCCCTAACTCTATACAATGGCATTGTGCCAATTCAATCATGCTATAGGATAATAGGAGAGAGAACCATTGTTGGATGCAACAAATATTGTTCTGATTCAATTGTTCAGCTTGCAAGCTTACCTCAAAATGGAAAGTTTAAAAGAAAAGACAACAAAAAAGGATGAAGGACGAGGCCGACGTCCCACTTGACAAACTTTTTAACAGCATAAATTCAAAAATTACTTCAGGATTAGTACAATTAGGTCCATGTCATCCTTAACACTTTGTATAAAGCACACTCATTGCTACAAGATTACATAAAATAACGATCCGTGACCAACAGAATAATGGGCATTTTGTTATGTAGTAATATAGTATTATTATTATCACATTAGGCACCTATGCATATCATGGGTCAATTAATTTTGATATCCTTCTTGTCATCTTCTAGTCCCATACTTCACTTTTTCACCAAAAAATCAACTTTCATTTGATGGGTGGTCATTGACCTTTCAGCATCGTTTAGCCCATGTCACTATCTCTCCAACACAAAAAAAAAAAAAAAAAAAAAAAAAAAAATTAAGAAAGAAGCAACTTTCTCTCAATGAAGTTTCACCTCCACTTCATATTCAAAAGATGTCTCGACTTCTAGTTGAGTTCGTTAAAATATATGTATCTCATTAGGATGTCAAGTGTTGGAGTCCTTACGTTTGCCAGACTCTCCATCCTCGGCCTACGCTTTCCAATGTACCAAAAAAAGAAAAGATAACCTTCAACTAAAGGCATCCAAGTGAGGGGTTCACATGGTGGGGGTGGGGTTGGAACTGACATTTCCATGCTTAGAGGGCATTGAAAGCTAGTTATCCTTTTTGTTGCTTTTTACCTAATTCCAGAATTGTGAGTGGTGGTCCACATGAAACTTTGTTTTTATCTCTAGATGATAATTTCTGAGGTTTGTCCCTTCCTTTGCGCCCTCTCTCTCTCTCTCTCTCTCTCTCTCTCTCTCATTGTTTACTTATGAAGGGCACTATGTGGTTTTATCTGCATCTATCAAGTGGGCCATAATAAATCACACAAAACTTTGCTGCAATATATTGTGATGTGTGAACATATATATATATATATGGGCGAATTACAGTCTTATAATTTGACTTGTATATTTTATTTTTTGATTTTTTAATTGTAATATATTTGATTTTAAATTTTGAATCTTGTTTTAAATAAGAAAAATTGAAGATATCATTACTCAATTTTAAAGACAAAATCGTCAATTTAATAAAATAAAAATTAATTTGATGTCAAAACATATTTTTGAATTTTGAAAAATAATTTTTACTCACTAAAGATAAAATTATGTAAAATTGATAAATCTTTTATATATTTATTTATTTTACCAAATTAATATTTATTATATGTTTGGATGATGAACATGTAATAGATGGTTGTTAGGTTTTCAATTTGTAATCGATGTATTTAATATATGAAATGTTTTTAGTTTTGAATTTTTTGATTTAATGGATTAGTTTAATAATGATATCAAAGTTGTCGCTATATTTGACTTTTAAAAAAATAGAAACTAATTTAATGAAAATAAAAACAACTACGTAATGATCATCATCTAAACACATAATAAAAATTAATTTGATAAAATAAATAAATAAATGTCTAAAAGATTTATTAATTTTACATAATTTTATCTTTAGTAGGTAGAAATAATTTTTTAAAATTCAAAAATATTTTTTTAACATTTATTTTTGTTAAATCAGTTTATATTTTATCAAATTGACGATTTTATTCTTGAAATTGAGTAATGATATCTTTAATTGTCTTTATTTGGAATAAGATTCAAAATTCATGATCAAATATGTCACAATTAAAAAATTACTGACCAAAGTGATACAAGACTCAAACTATGGAGACCGTCAGTAATTCGCCCTAAGGATCCAAAGTTCTATAACAGAAAATGTACTCATACTGTTTAATGTGAACCGAATGCCAAAAAAAAAAAAAAAAAGAGAGTAGCCTTCTTCCTTATTTTTGCAAATAAAAATGGCCAGGAATACTAATTCAAACACAAAAAATTATTAATATTATTTATCTGGTTCCCCACAAAAGAGAAATTGTAGAACATATTAGGCGAGTCATTCATTATATTCCAACAATAATAATCAATAATGTTTCACCTGTAAATTTGTTCTTCTTTCTGGCACGTAATGTATATCTCAGAGAGGGGTTGTAGTTCTTTGGATTGATAGTAATGGAATGCTTCCATTATCTAAAATGAAGAACAATCTCCACCAAAAGATCAGTCCAATAAAACCACTCTCTAGTAAATAGTGCAATACTTCTTCATGAATCTCCACTATCTAAATGTAGAATATCATAACAACGAATAGGAATGAAACAATTATATCAACTTCTGGGTATATCATAAAAGTTCGAAAAAAGATTCAGACCCCTTTGGGGGTCACCCCCACAACATCCTTTGCTTTCGATTGGTCAATTTTTTCATTTTTTTTTTCTTCTCTCCCAATCCCCAACCCCCCGTGCGTGTGAGGGGTGGTGGGAGTGGGAGTTTTGAGGGGGTCTTAATGAGTCTTCTAAAAGTTCAGACCTAACAAAAGTAGTAATCTAAAGATTCAGTTACTCACGCTCCGTTTGTTTCAGTAAAAAATATTATTTGTATTTTTTGGTATTTGATATAATAAAAAATGAATATTAACAGAAAATATTTTTCATGGTTAACAAAAAATAAGTCTATATGACCCTGCTTGTTTTGGGTGATAGTGGATGAGATTGGATTAGAATAAACGTGGGATTCTCTAAAATGGTGTTTGTTTAAAAAATTGGAAAAGAGATTCATAATCTTTGCAGGAAGGCATTAACAAAGGCATCTAAGGATTGAATTTTAAAACTGCGGAGATTAATTTAGAAAAAGATTATTTTAAATATATAATATAATTTTTGAATTAAAATCTTATCAATACCATCACATTACCATCCACTTTTACCTCTATCACCACACCACTATTACTATGATTATTACAACCATTACCGTCGCTATCACAGTCCTCGCTGCTGCCTAACCACCTCCATTTTCGTTTCCTACCACTACTGCCGCAAGAACTTTTATAAAAAAATATTTTTATTTAAAAATACTTTTCGCGAAACAAATGACGTGTCATTTAGAACCCTACATGAACAATACTCCTTGACATTTCGAGGCTGCCTAATAATTAGGTTTCAAAGACAAGCAAAAGGACCAATACCTAGAAACAAACAAGGCACTGACTAACTCGTGCAATTCCATGTATTTGGGTGAATTTTAGTTGTATTCTTTTAAAGTAGGTGATACATGTGGCCTCAAAGAAAACAGAGATGTCCATATGACACATGTTTTGGAAGTAACAAATATGTGATAACTTCCAATTTCACAATTTCACTATAAAAAAATATAAAAATTATAATTATACACACAGTAATTATTTAATGAACAAACTATACAAACAGTCTCTATAATTTGGAACTCGTGTCACTTTAGTCCATGACTTTTTAATTGTGACACATTTGACCCTGAATTTTGAATCTTGTCCTAAATAAGGACGATTGAAGATACCATTGTTTAATTTCAATGGCAAAATCGCCAATTTATTAAAATATAAACTAATTTCACAAAAATAAATGTTAAAAAAATATTTTTAATTTTTTAAAAATTATTTTTATCTACCAATATAAAATTATGTAAAATTGATAAAAATTAATAAAAATTACATGATTAATTTTTAAAAATTAATTTTACATGATTATCATCCAATCACATAACAAAAATTAATTTGGTAAAAAAATAAATAAATGTCTAAAAGATTTATCAATTTTACATAATTTTATTTTTAATAGGTAAAAATAATTTTTAAAAATTAAAAAATATTTGTTTGACATTTATTTTTGTCAAATTAGTTTATATTTTATCAAATTGACGATTTTACCCTTGAAAAATCTAATAATATATTCAATTGTTCTTATTTGGAACAAGATTCAAAATTCAGGATTAAATGTGTCGCAATTGAAAAGTCAGTGACCAAAGTAACACAAACCCCAAACTATAGGGACTATTAGTGTAATTCTCCCTTATTTAATGTCAGAATAATGCTATATAAATAAATTCATTTTATTCAAGATTTGTTGAATCGTTAATTTCAAGATACTAGTTTATATGCACGTAAATTAGTTTAGACATCTAATTATTAAAAAAAAGTTATAATTTTGTATTAATTAATGTAATACCTATCAAATGATTATAATACTATTTGAAATTCTAAAATTTTATTATTACATAATATGTCACTGATAAAAACTATTATTTTAAATAATATTTTTTCTTAATATAAGACACTTGTCAAAAGATCTAAATAGTCACCTGCTTTTGTCCCATGTGAGTAAGCTTCAATATCAGATAATCAATAAATATAATTTTTCAATTGCATTGTATTCAAAGTTTATTATTAAAATTTATACGTAATTAGTTATGGTTTTTAGATTAAAAAATTAAAATCACAATGATTAAGAGCAACGGCAACAAGTTTTTCATATTGTACGTATTAAAGTAATTTTAATACTAATAATTATTTTGCTTAACAAAAATACATAAAAAATAAAAAATACATAACGTGTTTCATCTAACCACTCTACTTAGCGTACACTGCGACAACATTAAGAAATTGGTTTTTTAATAAAAATAAAAAATACAATTAACAACATGCTTAATACGATTAACAAAAGGTCATATTTCAGATTATAAGCAAATTGTACCTCCTATTTTTTTTATTTTTTTTTTAAAATTATTTTGCATCACACAGTAATTTATATGCCAATATCTATGAAAATAATTTAAAATATTCATCACTAATCCATTACACATCCAATATATTGGATGTGAATGAATTATTCAAGGTCTTATGATTACTAAATTTAGGTTTTATTCGGGTCACATGTGAGTTATTGGTAGGTCGTGTCAACGTATCGATACAAATTTTTATGCAGGTCAAACGTGTCTATTTTGGATTTCGCGCTTTTAACCCAAACACGATTCATTTAATATTCGTATTTTCAGGTCGTGTCATATTCGAGTTCGAGTCAAATAATAATTAATCCTAACCCTTTAATTATGTGTATGATTCAAGTTATTTAACAGATTACATGCTAAATTCTCACCCTTACTACCCACCATATAATGTGTGAGACCCACTCTCACATAGAAAATTATAGGTTTGTAACACCCTCTTAAGTTGTGTTTAGATAAATATAAACGGTAACAAAAATCTAAATAAAATATATATATTTTTTTTCATTTTCATAGCCTTTTTCTTTCTTTTATAAAACGTTTTTCAAATTTATAATTCAAACATATAATTTTAATTGTTTTGGCTGTAGCATGGATCTTCTGAATTGATATATTGTATATCTGAGATTTAAGGTCGAATATTTTAAAATAAGTTGTTGTATCTTAATATCAAATTTCAACCATACAACAACTATGCTTGGTGTAATTTATTGTAAATTAAAAATTAATAATTAAAAAATAGAATTTAAAAACACCATTCACTCAACTTGTAGATAATTAGTTTTTTCATTTATTTTTACCTAATAAACTATAAAAGAAGACGTGAAGAAATTATTTACCAAAATATGAAGAATGCAACTTTTATTGTGACTTTTTGCTCACAAAAAAACTACATCTCATGTGTTTATAATTATTTTTGGGTAAATTTATTCCGTTTATGTTTTGGTCATTTTCTTATTTTGACTTCCAAATTTTTTTTTCCTTATTTTGGTCTTTCATATTTTAATTTTTTTCTAATTTACTCTTAAAATTAAATTTATATTTAAAATTAGATAAAAAATATCACATTGACAATCACATAGTATAAAAATATTTTATTATATTTTTATTTATATTTAATATTTTATTTTATTATATTATATTATATAATAATATACTTTTTATGTTATGTCACTACAACAAAAACATACTTTAGTGGCACTACACTAGTGTCATATTTTTAGAAAATGTCACAAAAAATGATATTTAGTGGCACGTTTTTGAAAAATGCCACAAAACGACAAACATAAAAGGCTCTAGTGACATTTCAATGAACAAATGCCACAAAACTACAACAAAAACATACTTTAGTGGCACTACACTAGTGGCATATTTTTAGAAAATGCCACAAAAAATGATATTTAGTGGCACGTTTTTTAAAAATGCCACAAAACGACAAACATAAAAGGCTCTAGTGACATTTCAATGAACAAGTGTCACAACACTACAACAAAAACATATTTTAGTGACACCATACTAGTGGCATGTTCTTAAAAAATGTCACAAAAAGAATATTTGGTGGCATTTTTTAGAAAAATGTCATAGAGCCACAAACATACAAGGCTCTAGTGGCATTTCAATTAAAAAAAGTGTCACTTCACTACAACAAAAATATCACTACAACAAATTTATACTTTAGTGACACTACACTAGTAGCATGTTTTTAGAAAATGCCACAAAAATAAAAATTGGCATTAAATGTTTTAGAAAAATGCCATAGAACCACAAAACACATAAGGCTCTAGTGGCATTTCAATAAAAAAATGTCACATCAATTTTATGACATTTTATAAAATAATGACACAAAAAATTATGTTCGTGACATTTACCAACAGATGCCACTAAACTTTAGTTGCAATGGCATTTTTTTATGTCAGTACACTAGGTAAGCGCAAATTACTTTTTATGGCAATGACTTTTTATGTCATAAACAATTTTAGTAGCCAAAAGTCTACAATTGGCGACTAAAACTAAGTTTGGTCGCTGATTATATGGGCTTTAGTGACTAAAAAATTTTTAGAAGCCCAAAGTAAAGCTTTTTGGCGACTAAAAAAATTTAGTAGCCAAAAGTCTACAATTGGCGACTAAAAATAAGTTTGGTCGCTGATTATATGGGTTTTACCGACTAAAAAAATTTTAGTAGCCAAAAGTCTACAATTGGCGACTAAAAAATAAGTTTAGTCGCCAAAAGTGGTCATTTTTAGCATGGGAGAACTAAATTCCTAAGGTGGGAATAAAATTTTTTGGTGACCAAAATTTTGGTAGCTGAAAGTGCATCTTCGGCGACCAAATCCGATTTTGGTCGACAAAAGTTAAGTTTTTTAGCAACTAAAAAATAATTAGTAGCAAAAGTATAAAATTGACGACTAAAAAATATTGCCAAAAGTGGTCTTTTTTTTATTTTTGTAGTAAATAGTTTATTTTACATAAATTATGTTCAATAAAATAATTATGTTTATATATATATTTTTATATTAATATGGATGTATGTACTATGTAAATAATATATGTTGCATATATAATCATGTGGTGGTATAGAGGTGTAGTGGGAAGAGTGTGGTGTATAAGGATTATGGTGCGGAAGGTTGGCGGTTCGAGTCTCTGCAAGAGCGGATCAAATTGTTCTACAACGAATTATCATCATGAATGGCACTTGATAGCGTCACGAATAGTGCCTACCATGACATTAAAGTGTCACTGAAAGGTTTTAGTCTTGATGGTGTAATGACACTTACAAGTGTCACTAACTCTTTTTTTAATGGCGCTTGATAGTGCCACAAATAATATCTACCATGACATTAAAATGTCATTGAAAGTTTTCAGCCATGATGGTGCAGTGGCACTTGCAAGTATCTACCGTGGCACTCGTATCTACCGTGGCACCGATAGAAGTGGCACTTGTTCAAAATGCCACAAGACCAAAAAATGTCATTAGAAGAATAGTTTTGTGGCACTTTCAAATGTCACTAAACTAAGAAAATGTTGTAGTGTGTGACAGTTAAAGTAACATTTTTTTGTTGTTGGCCTTCGAAATTTGTTTTTTTCCTACTTTAACTCTTTATATCTAATTTTGAACAAAAATTTAGAGCAGAAGGAAACTCGAAAAAACTTGAAACATAATGAAACTAAAATAAGGAAAAATAAATTTTAATGATCAAAGTGAGAAAATGACCAAAACATAGACAAGATAAAGTGTAAAAAAAGTTTAATCACATAAGAATAACTTCTAGGGACTAGATACTAAAAAGTTGAGAATCGAAAGATCACCTTTGGTAGTGTTATACAATAGAACTACTTAACATGCAGCAGTAGGTAAATTACGGATTTGCACACAAAACATCGAACCCCTATATTTTTAATATTAAATACGATTCGCTCATATTTCAAAAGTTCAGTTTATCAATCATTTATATATATATTTTTTTTGTTACGGGGAAATCCTCTCATCCTTCCGCAGGTTCAAGATAGCGTCCCATGAGGAGATCATAAGGGTGTCATGTTGTCCGTTCCGAGTAAGAGACTATAATCTGGAAGCTTGTCCCGACCTCCCAAGATAAGTTTCGATTAAGTTAGGACTCGCACAGTGGATGAGCATTAAACTCACACCAAATAACTGATTAAGCATTCTTAAAGTCCAATCTCCTAACCAATAGTACTTCGCCTAAGAAATTGATCCAAAAAAAAAATTTAAACTTATAATTTTGAGACTTAAATTTCAAAACCTTATCACAATGCCATAATTCTTGAGTTATCAATCATTTATACAATTCGCCCAAACATAAAAAATCCATCTTACTAACAATATGTACTATCACCCAAATGATTAATCCCAAAAAGAATCGAAGTTGGAATCTCAAGATTTATACTTCTGTCTTATCAAGTTGCCGTACCTCTCGACTTGAGGACAATATTATTTTACCCATTATTTCACTCCTACTCATGCAACTATACAAGAGAATCAAGATATTATCCTCCATCCCTCTACTTTTAACTTCTTAAATTTATTTTTAAATCAAATTTTAATAAATCAAGTCGTTTATATTTTAAAATTTATTAAATATATTATATTTGTAAAAAAATTAAATTAATCAGATATCAAAAATTACGTATTCAGATCATCGAACTACAAATTATTTTTTTTTAAAAAAATTAATAAATAATTTTTTAAACACATGTTTTTGATATCCGATCAACTTGATTTTTTATAAGTATAACATACTCAACAAATCGTAAAATATAAACTATTCGAATTATCAAAATTAAACTAAAAAATAAATCTAATAACATAACAAATAAAAAATTAAAGAAAAAAAACGAAGGAGAAAATCTTGATTCCCATACAAGAAATATAGTGACAAATTTGACAAATTATTTGCCGTGATATCATCTTCCTTAACGATCCCCACTTGTGTGAGTGGCCAGACATTGACCTCTTGTTTGGCTTGTTTTTCAAAGAATAAATTTAAAAAAAATTCTTTATAAATAAATTTTTAAGAATATTTAAACTATACATCAAATTGTTTGGTTTCTTGTTTTTCAAAATCACTCTTTTCTTCATATACATCAAATCAATCATTTTTTTTAAAATTTTCTTTTCAAAATAATTTTTCAAATTCATTTCTGAAAAAAAATAAACCAAACAAGTTTTCATCCTTTTTATCTCAAAAATTACTCTACAAACACAAACCAACCACACCATAAAGCTGTCAGTGACGCAGCCCCAAAAGGGTATTCCCGTTAATTCAACCGAAACCCGCCAAATAAGTACTGACCAAGATGATAGCATCACAAGACGCCCAACAAACTCAACTCCTATCCTCTCCTCTCCTCCTCAAAACTCCGACCACTCTCCACCGGAATCTACAAACCCACCTCCCCGGAAAATGCTTTTGCTTCAATCTAATCAAATTCAACAACATGTACATGGTTGAACAAGACAAAACTCACAACCAATCAAACCAAAATCAAAATCAAAATCAAAACTCTCCCGAATCATCATCCTCCGCAAAACCCACTCTCTTACAAGCCATTCAACTCATAGCTTCTCTAATCTCTCTCTCTCACTCAATCAGAGTCTTCTCTGTCAAATGGCAATCGATTCGGAACAAGCTCGAAGACCTCCTCTCCGGCCTCACCTCCCTCGAAACCTGCGATTCCGGCCAAAACCCATCTCTCTCCGCCGCAATTCCGGCTATACTAGACACTATCAATGAATGCTATGACCTTTCTCGTCGATGTCTCGACTTTTCGTATAGTGGAAAGCTCTTAATGCAGAGTGATTTGGATATAATTTGTACCAAATTCGATTCTCATACCAAGAATCTATCAGAGATTTACAATTCCGGTTTGGTCAAAGATAGCTATGCGATTGTTGTTTCCAGACCTGGCCTCGGAGCCTCTCGCGACGATATGAAGTTCTATGTGAAGGATTTGTTGTCGAGGATGAAGATTGGAGGCACAGAGTTGAAGAAACAAGCTCTAATTGGGTTCAATGAAGTTATTTATGAAGATGAGAAATATATCAAGATTTCTGTGGAGATTGGTAGCTTAATTGGGTTGTTGGTGAATTTTCTTGATTCTCAAGAAATTGAGCTTCAAGAAGAGGCTGCCAAGGCAGTGTCAGTGATTGCAGGTTTTGATTCATACAAGAGTGTTTTAATCCGTGCCGGTGTTATCGCACCGTTGATTCGGGTATTAGAGGGTGGAAGTGAAATGGGTAAAGAAAGGTCTGCAAGGTGTCTGATGAAATTTACTGAGAATTCAGACAATGCTTGGTCTGTTTCAGCTCATGGTGGTGTGACTGCTCTGCTGAAGATATGTAGTAATGGTGATTGTGTTGGTGAATTGGTTGGTTTGGCATGTGGGGTTTTGAAGAATCTTGTTGGGGTTGAAGAGATCAAGAGGTTTATGGTTGAAGAAGGCGCGATTTCGGCTTTCATTAAGCTTTTGAAGTCTAGAGATGAAGTTTCACAGATAAATTCAATTGAATTTCTTCAAACTATGGCGTTTGGGGATGATAAAATTAAGCAAATGATTGTTCAAGAAGGAGGGATTTGTGTGCTAGTATGCGTTTTAGATCCCAAATCATCATTTTCGCTGAAATCTCGAGAAATGGCCATAAGGGCAATTGTGAATTTGTGTCTCTCATCAATAAGTACCTTGAACATCTTGATGAATTATGGGTTTTTGGATCATATACTGTACTTTCTTAGAAATGGTGAGGCTTCAATTCAAGAATTGGCATTGAAGGCAACCTTCACCCTATGTGGGGTGTCAGAGGAGGCCAAGAAAGCAATGGGTGATGCAGGGTTTATGCCAGAACTTGTTAAATTGCTTGATGCAAAGTCGTTTGAAGTTCGCGAAATGGCGGCTGAGGCACTCTCCAGCATGGTTTCAGTCCCCAGAAATCGAAAACGTTTTGTGCAGAATGAACAAAATCTTGGCTTTCTTCTTCAATTGCTTGACCCAGAAGAGGGAAATTCGGGTACTAGAAAGCTCTTGTTATCTGTATTGATGTCACTAACAAGTTGTCACAGTGCAAGAAAGAAAATTGTACATTCTGGGTATCTGAAAAACATAGAAAAACTTGCAAATGCCGAGGTTTCGGATGCTAAAAAGATTGTTAGAAGGTTGTCGTCAAATAGATTCAGCAGTATGTTAAGTGGAATCTGGCATTCTTGAATCATTCTTCAATGTAGTTCTGTTTTTGTTCTTTGTAAATCTACATTAGAGTTTTCCATGGTTCTCAAAACCTCGTTTATCAATCTTATATATGTTACTTCTCTTTCCATGAGATTTTGAGAACAACTTTATGCTTAGCTTGTAACCATCAATGTAGATCCAAATAAAACACTTTTGCTATGAGTTTCTGATATTGATGCTCAGCAAATATCTTGTACAATAATGTAAATTTAATTATTTGAAATCAGATGCAAATGAATAGAGCATAAAGAAGACATTTTCTGTGGAAGTGTGAGAGGCTGCACATGGGGAGGTAACTACAGAAGGGCATGTGACTAGTAGTAGTATCCATCAATCTATTGTCTACCTGCATTGTTTACAATGAAGATGTTGACAGATGAAGAGACCACCTGCATTTTTACTTGTCTTCTAGCCACCTTGGTCCCCTTGTTATCCAATTACACAATTGATAATATAAATTTATGTATTTTAAAACACATGAACGCTAAATTATTGCTATTGGTTTGCACTTTGATCATGCATCTAGCTAAATTGTGTCTTTTTCTGCATAGGACAGGATTAGGCACTTGGATTGTCAATTAGGACTCGGAAATCAATACAGACCCACTGTTTACCGTACTTGAGCATAACCCTTTATAAAGCCGAATGATGAAAAAAAATTAATGTAGTTGATCCCTCATGATTGGAACACGAGTCTTAGTTTGGCTTGATTTGATACAACTATACAAATAGATAAGTTTTTCTAAAGTTTTCAGAACGTTGTGCTAGTAGCATTGCATTCATTCTGAATGAACTCACGTTCCATTAAGATGAATGCAATGTTGTCTACGTTCTATACATGGCATTTTTTGTAAAACTTCTTTGTGTTTATGACTTATAGGTAGGATTTAGGCACTTGTTACTGGCAAAATATGACTCTTTATCATCTTGCTTATATAGCATGTGTTTGTATGGGGGAAAGAGTGTGGGGGTTGGTTCTCTTGAGCCATGGCAGTGACTCTTACCTAACTGTTGTTGGGTATGTCAACCAAGTCCTTGTGGGATTTTTGAAGATAAGGAGAACATGGGTCCATGGCTTCCAATATTGATTATTGATAGGATGATGTTGGTGCTGTGAATGAGACGTGGAACCCCCATCACATTCACATGTGTTCCACACACCTTCCCTTATTAAATTACATGCATTGGATTGCATTGAGGGGACTTGGTCCTCTTGGACTAGGGAGATTTTCTTTGTTGATGCAGTGTATGGAAAGGAAATTTTTTGGTTTTTTTTTTTTTTTTTTTTTTTCACTAAAAGACAAATTGGTTACAAAACTAAAAAAACAAATCCAAACAAAATATCACATCAAACCCCATAATCATTTTACTTTTTTTTTCACAAACATCACATCCAACCATAAAAAAACCCAATTATCTTCCCAAACACAAAAAAAAAAATTCTCAAATAATATCGTACAACTAAAAAAATTTAAAAAAAAAACTCACTTTCTAAACACCCACAATATAGAAAGACTAAAATAGTGGTTTAGGCTGTTAAAGTTGTTGGAGCATAATGCCCCAGGATTGAAGTGGCATCTAATGGACTAAGGCTGGTCATGGTGCTGCTTCTTTTTCACAGTACTGGCCTTTTTTTTCTCCTGGGTCACTTCATCGTTAAAAATATTAAAAAATAAATAAATTTTGAAGGTTAGCGTAAATAGTTAATATAATTGTTTGGGATAATTAGATTTTTCAGTGTTTTATTGTCTTTCAAATTCTATTTTTAATTTCATTCGCCAATATAATTGTGGAATTGGGGTGGCTATTTTATGCGAAGCACATCAATCACAATTGGGTTCCAATCCAATTTATTTTTTAGATTATATTACCTAAAATATACTTGTAAAAAATCAAGTAATATTTTATATGAATTAGATTCGTATTCAGTTTTATATTTAATTAATAATTACCATTTTTTTTAGATATAAAAAGTGAATAATTCGAATTATCAAAGTGAGCCTTACCGGGCTGTGCTACAAGCACAACAACCATCCCAAACAACTTAATAATTTCATAACGCTAGACTTCAATATGGAATTAAATAAGAATTTTTCATTGTAAAAATTATAATTTGAAACACAGATATGTATAACTTTTTCTTAATACCCTTTTAATAAATTTTTTAAATACTATTGATCAATATTATTACACATAACTAGAGGTCAAAGGTTGAATCTCACAAGGGCCAAACAATCCAAATCTTGGGGCCATTTGAGGTTTGCAAGGTCATTAACTTTAGGATCTCAAAATTAGTCAAGGGGTGCATAAATTAGTCCGGGCATTCAGTTATCAAAAAAATAAAATAAAATAAAATACTACATTTTACTTTGAGAATTATAATGAGCAATTTTAACTTGAAAATCATGATTAAAGTGAGTGCCGACATGGGTTTAACAAAAAAATATCTCTATCTTTTTAATGATATCGACAATTATAATTGCACAAAAAGGTCATTAAAGTGATCAATTAAACGAACAGTTAAATCTAACTATGTACCTACTAAGATCTAATATTTATTTAACAGAATGATCTATGCCTTTTAAAGTCATCACAATAATTGAACATAGTGTGGTTTTTTTCAAACATAAACGCCACAACCCTCTTCAAACAATACTAAAATATAGGTTTATGAGTTACAGAACATTGAATATAATGAATAGATTTCGTAATTATGAAATATAGAATAAAAAAAGGTGGTGACTCAGTTCGATCATTATCGTTCCAATTGGTGTTGTTGGTGTATCTCTTTTTTCGCCATAGCCATCTCTCGATTGTCAAATTCTAGCCATCATGAAATCACCTCATTGAAGTCTCACCGTTGTCAATGTTGTATCATGAATTTTGGGAGTAGAGTTTACACTTGCATTCACCTTAATGCTATGAGGAAGACAACATATTATTGGTTTGTAATGAGTTTACTCTTTTTAAGAAAAAGTTAAATTAGAAAGTAAGTATTTAGTGCTTTACAAAGGTGGAGAAACTAACTCTCATAAATGCTAATTTAAAAATCTAACAATTGACTTTTGCCAATTAAAAAAAATTATTTGAATGTCTTTGATATAAGGTTGTCCTTCTAGACCCAATTAATAAGCTCTTGGTTATAAAGCCCAAATGCTAAAATATATATACTTACATTTTTCTTTATTTTCTTTTTGGAGCATAGTTTGGTATAATGATAAGTTATCGATTTCACTTTTGGGAGTGAAATGTTGAGTGTGTTTTTCTCAATACACAAGGATTGTGAGTAATTTCGTATTTAGTCCATCTTAAAAAGATTCCTCATAACTCAAAAACAAAAAGTTGTTGAGATTGTCAAGTGCAAAAATGCTATTTGAGTTTAGAGCAATCACCTCATAACCCTTGGGCCAAGTATAAAGTCTAAACAGACCAAGGTCCTACTAATAATTTGTTGATAATGTGGTTAGGGAACCTAACTTAATAGACATTCTCTACTTTGCTGACCATTGCTCGTCTTTGATGACCTAGGAGACCCCTTAGCTCGGCTCAATTAATTCTTTTGCATCAATTATTCTCTCTATGACTCACAATTCCACATGGCTAGGACACTTAAAACAAACAAAGGCATTAGGCACGAAATCCACTCTTTATGTGACAAACTTTTATAGATCAATGCTCAACAAAATGTCTTTTACACATATAATACCAATCTTCTAAATATAAATATCTCTATTATGCCAGATGTTGGATAATCTTTATTGTATTTGAAAAAAAATTGAATTATATTTGTGTACTTAACAGCAAACAGAGTACAGAAGAAATAAAAGAAAATAAGAGAATTTGTTTGATTACAAAATCAAACCAGAAAAATAAAATAAAGTAAATACAAACAGATTTTTATTTTATTACAAAAACAAAATCAAAATCTGATTTAAAAAATAATAAATCAGAAAAAATAAATTAACAACTTACTTGATTAATTTCTTCAGCAATATTCTGATCAAGTCCAGTGTTAGACACTGTGTCCTTAAGACAGATTCGTCCTCTCCACGGTACTTTTATATTGTGGATGTCTATCTCCCAGGATAAAATGATCAACAACAAATAAATGCAGCACTACAATTTATTCGCACAACGAACACACTAAGTGTATACACTCTTTCTCACAAAAAAAAAATAATGCAACAAAATGTAGAAAGTAATGCAGTATTATTTTTGGACGAAATTCAATGGAGAATACAAGTGAGGACTAATCTATTTATAGGTGTAATGGTGCCTCTTAGTTTTGAATCCAACAGGTATGGTACCTGTTTAGTTTAAATTAAACAGATACAAATCTGTTTGAATTTTAAATTAAGCAGGTAAGGGTTTTTTGAATTGTAACAGACAAATTTCAATCTGTACAAACGAAACAAACAAATTTCAAACAGAATGGTGCAAATTTTCGGACCAAAATTTGAATTCAAACGGTCAAAATTTATTTTTCAAAAATTTAAAAATAAATTCAAATGTTTTTTGTCCAAAAAGATAGGCATTGGGTCGGACAAGCCCAACCCAATCTCACACCACGCACCCGCGCCCAGCCCAACTCGGATGAACGGCGACAGTGTCTCACGTGTGTGGTTATTTTTGAGTCCAATGTGTCTAGCCCAATGTGCCCATAACCTCTCCCTTCTACAAACTTGGGGTGCCCCTTGGGGCCCTCCCCAAGTTATAATTCCAAGCTTTATAAACCCATAAATTTCTTCCCACCAAACCAATGTAGGACAAGCCTTTATTCAAACCTTTAAGGATTTTTTTACCAAAACTCCATTTCCATGTAGCATACTTTGGCTTCAATTTTTCATTCACCCGATGATGGTTTTAAGTGACCAAATATACCACGTGAATTACAATGCGGCATAGAACGCGTTACCACTTAGACCCGCCAACTTTGGCGGATGAGTTCCATCTAAAAATTAGACCAAAGTTTAGGAAAATTCTATTTTTCCAGAATTTCCAAAACCATTTTTAGCAATCCCCCACATGAATGGAATTTGATGACAACGGAAATGCAACAATATGCAGAATTTGTCGAAAGAGTATAAATCGAAAATATCTTGCATTAGGATAGGTAGCTTTCGGCCTTGAACCTTCCCTAGTGATTACCTATCGGACTTACTAGCTAACCAATGGACGCGATGCCTTGAATTGTTCAGCCGTTTGTGTAAGCCAAAATAATAGATTTCACACAAAATATCTTCTGACACATCGTGATTCTCACGGTTGCGTTCATTTTGGCCTTGAACGCTCTTGGTTTTCATGAGTGCTTCTAGAGAATTTAACCTCTTCATTTTCATAGAGCCGGCCCCAGTTCGACACTCATGTAGGTGATTCTTATTGTGAGTATCTCTTTATACTCGTCTTGATTTTTATGGCTAAATCAAGATATGAGTAAATATTAAAAGCAAACCTTATCCTTAAACCCATGTATACAACATATGTTGCAGATATCACTCACATCATAGGAATGGGTATGAAATTTTAATTTCTTGGTGATTTCTGACGAGCCACACATAACTTAGTTGTCCATTTGAACTTAGTTCTTGGGATCTCCAGTCATATAAGTAGGATTACCATTATGATGACTCTTATGTAATAGACTTTAATCTCATCCCCTTCGATGAACTATACACTTGCTCTTTTGTCAAATCTTTTGTTAACGGATCTGCAATATTCTCTTTAGATTTTATATAATCTATTGAGAATATTCCATTAAGAGCAATTGCCTTACGGTATTATATCGATGACGAATGTGTCGTGACTTACCATTATACATATGATTCTGTGCCCTGCCTATTGTAGATTGACTATCACAATGAATGTAACTAGCTGGCACAGGTTTTGGCCACATTGGAATGTCTTCTAAGAAGTGACAAAGTCATTCTGCTTCTTCTCCTGCTTTGTCTAAAACAATGAACTCAGATGCATGTTTGTTTCGTGGATTTCTAAGAAACATCAGCGCCTCCCAGAGTAAAGACATGTCCACTAGTAGATTTTGAATCTTTAGTATCCGATATCCAATTGGCATCACAATAACCTTCGAGTATTGTTGGATATCAAGTAAAGTTCAAACCATCATCACAGATAAATCTTAGATATCTAAGAACCCGAATGATCGCTTTCCAATGGTCTTCTCTGGAGTTACTAGTGTACCTACTCAATTTACTGACAGCATAAGCTATGTCAAAATGAGTACAATTCATTAGGTACATTAGGCTTCCAATGATTTGGGAGTATTTTAACTGAGACACCGCATCTCCTTTATTTTTCTATAAATAAAGACTGATGTCTACAGGTGTTCTAGCTACATTCATATCATCCTTGATAAATTTACCAAGAATTTTCTCAATATAAAGTGATTGAGACAATGCATATCCGTCAGATGTTTTAGTAATTTTCATTCCTAATATAACATTTGCGACCCCTATATCTTTCATGTCAAATCTCTTGTTCAACATTTGCTTAGTTGATTTGATCATGTTTTGACTGCTTCTAATGATAAGCATGTCATTCACAAAAAGACAAACGATGACATAACATTTGTCAGTGTTTTTAACATAGACATACTTGTCGCATTCGTTTATCTTAAACTCATTAGTAAGCATAGCATGATCAAATTATTCATGCCATTGCTTAGGTGCTTGTTTTAATCCATAAAGAGATCTTACAAGCCGACAAAATTTCTTTTCTTGCCCTGGCACTACAAACCCTTCGGGTTGCTCCATATAGATCTCTTCATTTAGATCACAGTTTAAGAAAGCTGTCTTAACATCCATTTGATGTATTTCTAAATTAAACAACGCTGCTATAGCAATAAGCATGCGAATGGATGTTATTCTTGTCACAGGGGAATATGTGTCAAAATAGTCCAGACCTTCTTTTTATCTGTAACCTTTTACTACAAGTCTTGCTTTATACTTGTCTATTGAACCATCTGCTTTCATTTTTCTTTGAATATCCACTTATATTCAAGAGGTTTAGAACCAGGTGAAAGATCCACCAATTCCCAAGTATGATTTTGCATAATGGATTCAATTTCATTATTAACAGCCTCTTTCCACAAAGGCGCTTCAAGACGTGTCATTACTTCCTTAAAGCTTTGAGGTTCATTTTCTAACAGGT
Source organism: Camellia sinensis (assembly GCF_055761805.1). Classification (NCBI taxonomy): domain Eukaryota; kingdom Viridiplantae; phylum Streptophyta; class Magnoliopsida; order Ericales; family Theaceae; genus Camellia; species Camellia sinensis. Next base: position 50,033,267 of record NC_138969.1, read on the forward strand.
ATGTCAGAAAATCTGAACCAAAGGATTTTGATGTTCTTGCTCTCTTACTTCGTCTTGGTTCATCATCAATTAAATCTTATTAGTCGAGACCATTACTAGTTTCTTTTGTTTGATTGTCATTAGTCTCTTGACTTTGTGTACAATCATAAGTTCTTTTCTGTGAACTTAATTCCTGACCTTTCTTGTAAGGAAAGATATGTTCAAAAAACACAGCATTCCTTGACTCTATAATAGTGTTCACATTTATATCAAGTATTTCTAATTTATAAGTCAGAAACCGATATGTACTACTATTCTAAGCATAACCAATAAACACACAATCCACTGTTTTTGGTCCTATCTTTGTCTTTTTTGGAACAAGAACTTCAACTTTTACCAAACACCCCCACACTTTTATTTATAGGAAGGTGGTCGACCTTTTCATAATTCATAAGGAGTGCTGTTGGATTTTTTGTGGGGTATTCTGTTAAGAACATAATTAGTAGACAATATTGCTTCCCCCCACAAGTTTTGTAGTAAGCCCCAACTTAGTAACATAGCATTCATCACTTTTTTAAGGGTTATATTCTTTTTTTCAGCAATTCCATTTTGCTGTGGAGAATAGGGTACTGTAGTTTGGTGAATAATGCCATGTTGTCCACAAAATTCATTTAATGGTGCATCATATTCACCACCCCTATCACTTCTAACCATTTTAATGGCTTTTCCAAGTTGATTTTCAACTTCTGTTTTGTGGAGTTTAAACATTTCTAAGGCTTCATCTTTACTTCTAAGTAAATAAACATAACAATATTTTGTGCAATCATCGATAAATGTTATGAAATACTTTTTGCCTCCTCTAGTTTGAACAAATTTAAGATCACATACATCTGTATGAATTAATTCTAGAGGTTCGATTTTTCTTTCAATTGATTTAAATGGAGCCTTAGTTAGTTTTGCTTCTACACAAATCTCACATTTGTGATTAGGATCAATTTCAAACTTTGGTACATAATCCAAACCAATTAATCTACGCAAAGCATCAAAATTTACATGTCCTAATCTACCATGTCATAAATTCGACTCAAGAATATAAGCAAAAGATGTGTTATTCTTATTAATAGCAACTTTTGGTATAACCGTCACAACATTCAATTTAAAGAGACCATCACTCATGTATCTCTTACCAACATACATACCACTCTTTGTTAATACAAATTTATTAGACTCAAAGACAAGCCTAAAGCCATTTTTACTTAACAAAGAACTAGAAACCAAATTCTTCTGGATATCAGGTACTTGCAGTACGTTGTTCAGGGTCAGTTCTTTCCTTGATATCATATTCAAGATCACCTTTCCTTGTCCAGCCACAGTAGAAACAGAAGAATTTTTCATGAAAAGTTGTTCACCATTTGTAGCCTCATTGTAAGTTGTGAACATCTTCTTGTTCGCACAAATGTGACAAGTTGCCCTAGTGTCAACCGACCATCCCTTGAGATTTCCAACCAAATTAGCCTCAAACACCACAGCAAAGAGATTGATGTCATTTACCCTGTCAGAGATATAATCTAATTCTGTCACATTGGCTTGATTGGTGGTCTTCTTACTTGTACTTCCGCGATCCTTCTTTGGCGGCGGCAATCAGAAACTCGATGTCCAGTCTTACCACAGTTATAACATTTTCCTTTGAACTTCTTATTGACATTGTTGTCGCCTTGTTTAGGACCATCTCTAGTAAACTTCCTCTTTTTGTTATGTGGTTTGTGAACTTGTTCAACCACATTAGCCTTGGACTCTATGGGATTTTTCTCATTCCTCTTTTCAGCCTTTCGGTTATTTTTCTCAATTCTGAATCTTATAATCAATTCATCCGTGGTTATCTCTTTGCGTTTATGTTTTAAATAATTTTTGAAATCTTTCCAAGCTAGTGGTAACTTTTCCACTAAAGCAGCAACTTGGAAAGACTCGCTAAGAGACATACTGTCGCGACCCAAACCCGCTCCTATGGGTTTAGCACCGTAACCGGCCAGTAATCTGAGATTACCGAAGCCCTGCTTAATAGAACGACAGTAATACAGAGTACAGGGGCTGGCGGAAGCCAAAACAGTAATTAAGAGATGTCTAATGAGCTGTGACTGTCAGTATACAAAAAGACTTTTCATATCATATACACATTCAGAACAAAACAGTACATACATACATCATATACAGATATTCAGGTTAGGGACCGGATCTCTACCATAACAGTACAGTTCGATACCATTCAGTCTATACAGTAATGACAAAACAGATACAAAAATGAGGAAACTAAAACACCTCAAAAGCCCTAGCTTGAAGGACTTGGAACCTCTCAGTGAGGCACAGTAGTTGGCTCGACAAAACTGAAGTTTACCCTGACGCTTCTAGCAACGGTCCGGTGCCTGTACACCTATATATATATATGAGCAATGAGCTAAAGCCCAATGAATAACATATGCGTAAAGAGGTTAAGAATGAATGTCCTTTCAGTATTGAAAACAGTCATTTATCAGTATATCAGTCATTCAGTTTGTGGCTCATAATTCATGCCATACAGTAATTCAGAAACTATAATAGTCATATGTGGTACACCCAATAACAAAACAGTACAGTAGGTCTTAATAGACCGAACAGTCAATGATGGCCATCATATCAGTAAATAGTGGTGGTTCCAACATGGGAACCGACAAAGATCTCTGTGACAGTAGCAGTACAATACAGTAATAGTAGGTTGCTATGGATGCCACGAATACAGTTCACAAATAGCACATCATTCATTCAGTAATAGTATCATTTCAGAAAACAGTACAGTTCAATTGTTCAGAAGATAATCATTATTGAACATATCTTTACAACATTGTCACTCACAGAGTTCTGGGCTACAGATAAGCTAGTACGCGTCCTCGGATGCCAACCCTACACAATTACAGAGTGAACACACACTAAGCTACACAGTTGGGAAATAATAACTTAATTCCTATCTTGACTCGGTGTGGTTCTACATCAATATCCTTATTAAGATGCCTTAAACTAGGCTTAAGAATGCCTAGAATGGAATGAGGATGCAAAGATGCACTTTAAAAACATTTCAGAATTTTCAGAAAATAGAGGTCCCGCTCGAGCGTGGGTTTCTCCGCTCGAGAGGACATGCAAACAAAAGTCTCCGCTCGAGCGTAAACTTTCCCGCTCGAGCGGACTGCAAAAGTACTGAATGTGTGAAAATCACGCTTGATGGGCGCTCGACACCCGCTCGAGCGTGTGACACAAGTCCTCCCTCGAGTGTGAAAAACCCCGCTCGAGCGGACTGTAAACACAACAAAAGTGCTGGATGCGCGACTTTCCCGCTCGAGCGCCACTTACCCCGTTCGAGCGGGAGTCCAAAATTTGGAATTTCCAAATTTGAATCTCAAGCTCAAAATCAAGTTTCAATATACCAAATTCGATCCTTTAGGGCTTATTTTCTGAAAAACACTTTAAAACTCATAATATAACATGATTCAAAGCTCAATTTGTAAAATCAAGACCCAAAGGTGAGTCAATTAAACCCAATTTCAAACAAAACTTTATGAACGAAATAAGAACTTTACATGCATGTATTCAATAAATTCAAGGCTTCAAATACATGCTCAAATGAGCTCATTACCTCAAAAATAAGATGAATTCATGAACTATACTTAAGATATGGACATGCATGTGAGGAATTTATGAACTACAACCTCAAAACCTCACAATATGTACATGTATGCAAGAATTACAACTTAATTCAACAATCTTAACCAATTCTAGACTTTGAATCACTAATGTCACCATGGACCATGCTAGAACAACTCAAATACACAAATGAGAGGATGAATCTCCTACCTTAAGTCTTGAATGCAAGCTAAGGGAGCTCAATAAGCAAATTACTCTTCAATTCCTATAATTTCCAAGCCAAACCTTCAAGTTAAACCCAATTTCTCTCACTTTCTCACTCAAGTCGGTTTTGGTCTCTCACAAATGGGCACGGATGATGTATAGCATAGATAAGTCAAGACTAAACAATTGTCTAGCAAGCCCACTAATGGCAAAATGGCAATTAAGTCCAACTCTTGTAATTTAGCTTTATTAAATCTAATTTAATCATACCAAATCACATTTCAATTAAATATGCCATAAAATCACATAAATCCCAATTAGTGTAAAACATTAATCAATTTCAGATTTGGCCACCGATAAGGCCTTCAATTTGCAGTTTAAAGCATAAAACATGAACAGATAATTTAACAGTCAACAGATAGAATTGTATTCAAACTAGCACAATCAATCAATCAGTTTAGTAATTCAGTCAGTCAGTCAATTAGCATGCTTAATCATCGATTAGCACTAATCAGTAGTGTTATCAGTAAGCAGTACTGAGGGTTGTTATAGTCTCCCCTCCTTATATCGAGTTTGGTCCTCCAAACTCGAATTACCTTCATTCTGGGAGAAAGCAGGATTTAGTGGAAACAAGTCAGGATATCTTTTCATCATATCATCTTCCCTTTCCCAAGTGGCATACACGCCACTATGGTTTTGCCAATCAACTTTCACTAACGGAATCTCTTAGTTTCTCAACTTCTTGATCCGTCTGTTCACAATCTGAATAGGCCATTCTTCATGAGTGTAGTCATCACTTAGCACTACACGGGTAGGCTCAATCACATGGAAGGGATCCCGAAGGTAATCCCTCAACATTGAAATACGGAACACGTTATGCATATGCTCCATTTCAGGAGGAAGCGCTACTTGATACGCCACCGGATTGATTTTCTTAATAATCTCATACGGTTCGACATATCTCGGCGCTAACTTGCCTTTAACCCCAAAATGGGTCTGGCCCTTCATCGGTGTCACTTTTACAAAAACATGATCACCTACTTCATATTCTCTGTCTCGCCTTCGGACATCTGTATAACTTTTCTGTTGGCTCTGTGCGATTTTCAGTCTATGTTGAATCAATTTCAATTTTTCAGTAGTTTCCTGTGCAATCTCGGGCCCAAGCAAAGGCCTATCTCCAACTTCTACCCAGCAGATAGGAGATCGACATTTTCTGCCATATAAAGCCTCGAAAGGCGCCATACCAATACTTGAATGGAAACTGTTGTTGTAAGCGAATTCAGCCAAAGGTAGATGACTTTCCTAATTTCCTAGAAATCAAGAACACACATCCGCAGTAAATCCTCTAGAGTCTGGATGGTTCTTTCTGACTGGCCATCTGTCTGAGGATGGTAGGCACTACTCAGTCTCAGTTCAGTACCCAATGCAGTTTGCAGACTTTGCCAGAATCTCGATGTAAACTTTGAGTCCCTATCAGAAACAATGGACACAGGCACTCCATGCAATCTCACAATTTCATCAATATAGAGTATAGCCAATTTGTCCGCATTATAAATTGTTTTGACGGGTAAGAAATAAGCAGATTTAGTCAATCTATCAACAATAACCCAAATTGAATCCATACCGTTATTGGAGCGAGGTAAACCAATAATAAAATCCATGGTAATATGTTCCCATTTCTACTCCGGTATCGGTAAGGGTTGCAGTAAACCTGCAGGTCGTTGATGTTCGGCTTTAACTTGTTGGCAATGAAGACATTTTAACACAAAATCAGCAATTTCTTTCTTCATTCCCGGCCACCAGAAATTCAATTTCAAGTCTTGATACATTTTCGTATTTCATGGATGGATAGACAATTTTGAATTGTGGCCCTCCTGCAGAATTCTTCTTTTCAGTTCAGGATCATTCGGTACACACAATCTTCCCTGAAATTTTAACACATTACTTTCAAATTTGAAATCCGGCTTCAATTTGGATTCTCGTTCTTCGATGATCTTCTTCAAGAAGTCATACTGTTGTTGTTTCTCTTTAATCTCTTCAATTAGTGTCGGTTGAACAGAAATAGCGGCTATGGTTCCACCTTGTTCACACAAAACAATCTCAATTTCAAGTCTTTTAAGGTCACATAGTAACTCTTTCTTTCCGGTGAGTAAACAGGCTAAATTTCCAATCAATTTCTGACTCAATGCATCGGCAACGGTATTAGCTTTCCCGGGATGGTACAAAATTTGCAAATCATAGTCTTTAATCAATTCTAACCATCTCTGCTGCCTCATGTTCAGTTCTTTCTGTGTGAAGAAATACTTTAAACTTTTGTGGTCTGTGTATGCCTCACATGCAGCCCCATAAAGGTAGTGACGCCAAATTTTTAGTGCAAACACCACTGCAGCAAGTTCCAAATCATGGGTCAGGTAGTTCTTTTCATGCGGTCTCAGTTGTCGGGAAGCATATGCAATAACTTTCCCATTCTGCATTAAAACACATCCCAAACCCTTGTGAGAAGTATCACTATATACAGTATAACCATCCGTACCTGAGGGTAAGGTGAGAATCGGTGCAGTCACTAGTCGAGTTTTCAACCCTTGAAAAGCTGATTCCCTCTGATCGGTCCAGTCAAATGATATCCCCTTCTGAGTCAGCTGTGTCAGTGGTAAGGCAATTTTGGAGAAATCTTTGACAAACCTTCTGTAATACCCGGCCAAGCCTAGAAAACTTCAGACTTCGGTAACATTTGTCGGTCTAGGCCAGTTCACTACTGCTTCAATTTTCTGTGGATCAACTGAAATTCCATCTTTACTGATTACATGCCCCAAAAACATAACATTGTCAAGCCAAAATTCACATTTAGTCAGTTTATCATACAGTTTCTGTTCTCTTAGGGTCTGTAGGGCAATTCTCAAATGATGTTCATGTTCCTCCATGCTTTTGGAATAAATTAAAATGTCATCTATGAATACAACAATAAAGTCATCGAGAAATGGTTTAAAAATTCGGTTCATAAGGTCTATAAATGCAGCAAGTGCATTGGTAACTCCGAAAGGCATAACTAAAAATTCGTAGTGTCCATACCTCATTCAAAATGCAGTCTTTTCTATGTCCCCTGTCTTGACTTTCAACTGGTGGTATCCAGATCTAAGGTCAATTTTGGAGAACACTTGGGCACCCTGTAACTGGTCAAATAAATCATCAATGTGAGGCAATGGATATTTATTTTTCACTGTTGCCTTGTTCAGTTCACGGTAGTCAATGCAAAGTCTCAGTGAGCCGTCTTTCTTTTTCACAAATAAGACTGGCGCACCCCACGGTGAAGTATTGGGCCTGATGAATTTCTTATCTAACAGTTCTTACAACTGAACTTTCAACTCCCTCAATTCCGTCGGTGGCATTCTGTAAGGAGCTTTAGATATTGGCTGTGTACCCGGAATAACATTAATAGTGAACTCAATCTCCCTGTCAATCAAATCCCCTGGCAGATCATCTGGAAAAACATCTGGGAATTCTCTGACTATGGAAATACTGTTCACATCAGTTTTATCATCAGTAGGTACAGTCAATACAGAACACAGATACCCTTTACACCCCTTTCTAATCAGTTTGAGAGCTTTCATGGATGAAATCAGATATGGGGGAGGTACTACTCCTACTCCGTTAAACACAAATTCAGGCAGTCTGGGTGGACGGAAAACAACTTGTTTTGTTACACAATCTTTGGTAGCATGGTATTTTGTTAACCAGTCCATTCCCAATATCACATCAAAGTGATCAATATTCAGAGGCAATAAATCAATATACAGAAGAACATCCCCAACAATAATTTCACATGTAGGGTATATATAAGCACAAGTTATAGATCCCCTTACAGGTAAAGATACAGCTAATAGATAGTTCATGGGTTCCAATGGTCTATTCAATTTTTGCAAAAAAACATGCGATACATATGAATGTATAGACCCTGAATCAATCAAAATATATGCATTTTGAGCATAGATTGAGAGTATACCTGACACAATGGTCTCGGTATTCTGTACATCTCCCGGTACGAGTGCGAACACTCGGCCTTGCCTCATAGGCTCTTTTCCAGTCGCTTTAGGGTTGGGTTTTGGTGGAGCAGTTGATGCTACTGAGTTTGGCGCAGCTTTGCTATTGCCTTGGAGAGCAGAAAGACAATCTTTGACCATGTGGCCCACCTTGCCACACCTGTAACAAGCACCAGATATTTTATAACAAATCCCTTTATGCTTCTTACCACATTCAGAACAGGGAGGTATGGAACCACTTCCCTGACTGGAACTGGTTGTTGACCCTGTATTCTGTTTTTTGTTCGATGAATTATTTCTGCTTTTCTTGAACTTGAAGCCTCGTCTTTTACCACGCCATTCAGACGCTGGTGTTTCAGTTTGTTTTAGTGCCTCGATGTTCGACTCAGCCACTATTGCTCAGTCAAGAACATCCACATACTTAAGCAGTTTCAAAACATTAATTCTATCAAGAATTTCCACATTAAGGCCGCCTTCAAACTTCTTGGCCTTCTTGTAATCAGTATCAACCATGTGCAGTGCATAACAGGCAAGTTCCGTAAACTTTGATTCATTCTCAGCCACGGACATAGTACCTTGTTTCAACTGTTCAAATTCGATTACCTTGCGGTCCCTGACAGACTGTGGGAAGTATTTCTCAAAGAAGACTCCCTTAAACTGAGCCCAAGTTATAACGGTGTCAGTGTCACGGACGAGCATCCACCACTTTCTGGCCTCTTCTTGTAAGGTGAAGGTAGCCAGTAGCACTTTGTGTGCTTCAGAACATGGAAACACTTCAAATAACTTTTCTATTTCAAGCACCCACGCTTCGGCCTTTAAGGGTTCAAGGCCTCCCTGAAAGGATGGCGGTTTCATCTTACTAAACTTCGGTGTTAGAGCAATGATGTCATCATTAACATTCTGTTCTGGCTGTACCGGATAAGGTGGGGGCTGTTGGTTCTGTTGTTGCAGCCTTAAGGCCTCAGTCAACATTTCCATTATTCTCTCTAGCCTTGCCATTCTGGCCTCAGATGATTCAGATTCATCAGTAGTTCTTGCGTTATCCATTTCATTATAGACAATTATGGCAGTTATAAACATAGACAGTTGCATACTTAACATATTAGCACATTAGCACAGATATTCATGTCATGGCCACACACACTTTTCAATGCTCATGCAATGACCTATTCACTTTTTTAGGACATGCTATAGCTCATTTGGACACGTATGTGTGGTATAACTCATGGTTTAGTATTGCTCTGATACCACTCTATCACGACCCAAACCCGCCCCTGTGGGTTTAGCATCGAAACCGGCCAGTAATCCTAAAACGACAGTAATACAGAGTATAGGGGTTGACGGAAGCCAAAACAGTAATTAAGAGATGTCCAATGAGCTGTGACTGTCTGTATGCAAAAAGACTTTTCATATCATATACACATTTAGAACAAAATAGTACATACATACATCATATACAAATATTCAGGTTAGGGACCGGATCCCTACCATAACAGTACAGTTCGATACCATTCAGTCTATACAGTAATCACAAAACAGATACAAAAAGGGAGAAACTAAAACACCTCAAAAGCCCTAGCTTGAAGGACTTGGAACCTCTCAGTGAGGCACAGTGGTTGGCTCGACAAAACTGGAGTTTACCCTGACGCTTCTAGCAACGGTCCGATGCCTGTACACCTACATATATATATGAGCAATGAGCTAAAGCCCAATGAATAACATATGCGTAAAGAGGTTAAGAATGAATGTCCTTTCAGTATTGAAAATAGTCATTTAACAATATATTAGTCGTTCAGTTTGTGGCTTATAATTCATGCCATACAGTAATTCAGAAACTATAATAGTCATATATGGTACACCCAACAGCAAAACAGTACAGTAGGTCTTAACAGACCGAACAGTCAATGATGGCCATCATATCAGTAAACAGTAGTGGTTCCAACATGGGAACCGACAAAGATGTTTGTGACAGTAGCAGTACAGTACAGTAATAGTAGGTTACTATGGATGCCACGAATACAATTCACAAATAGGACATCATTCATTCAGTAACAGTATCATTTCAGAAAACAGTACAGTTCAATTGTTCAGAAGATAATCATTATTGAACATATCTTTACAATATTGTCACTCACAGAGTTCTGGGCTACAGATAAGCTAGTACACGTTCTCGGATGCCAACCCTACACTGTTACAGAGTGAACACACACTAAGCTACACAGTTGGAAAATAATAACTTAATCCCTATCTTGACTCGGTGTGGTTCTATATCAATATCCTCATTAAGATGCCTTAAACTAGGCTTAAGAATGCCTAGAATGGAATGAGGATGCAAAGATGCACTTTAAAAATATTTTCAGAATTTTCAGAAAACAAAGGTCCCGCTCGAGCGTGGGTTTCCCCGCTCGAGCGGACTGCAAAAGTACTGAATGTGTGAAAATCACGCTCGATGGGTGCTCGACACCCGCTCGAGCATGTGACACAAGTCCTCCCTCGAGCGTGAAAAACCCCGCTCGAGCGGACTGTAAACACAACAAAAGTGCTGGATGCGTGAATTTCCCGCTCAAGCGGGAGTCCAAAATCTGGAATTTCCAAATTTGAATCTCAAGCTCAAAACCAAGTTTCAATATACCAAATTCGATCCTTTAGGGTTTATTTTCTGAAAAACATTTTAAAACTCATAATATAACATGATTCAAGGCTCAATTTGTAAAATCAAGACCCAAAGGTGAGTCAATTAAACCCAATTTCAAACAAAACTTTATGAACGAAATAAGAACTTTACATGCATGTGTTCAATAACTTCAAGGCTTCAAATACATGCTCAAATGAGCTCATTACCTCAAAAATAAGATGAATTCATAAACTATACTTAAGATATGGACATGCATGTGAGGAATTCATGAACTACAACCTCAAAACCTCACAATATGTACATACATGCAAGAATTACAACTTAATTCAACAATCTTAACCAATTCTAGACTTTGAATCACTAATGTCACCATGGACCATCCTAGAACAACTCAAATACACAAATGAGAGGATGAATCTCCTACCTTAAGTCTTGAATGCAAGATAAGGGAGCTCAATAAGCAAATTACTCTTCAATTCCTATAATTTCCAAGCCAAACCTTCAAGTTTAACCCAATTTCTCTCACTCTCTCACTCAAGTCGGTTTTGTCTCTCACAAATGGACAAGGATGATGTATAGCATAGATAAGTCAAGACTAAACAATTGTCTAGCAAAGCCCACTTATGGCAAAATGGCAATTAAGTCCAACTCTTGTAATTTAGCTTTATTAAATCTAATTTAATCATACCAAATCACATTTCAATTAAATATGCCATAAAATCACATAAATCCCAATTAGCGTAAAACATTAATGATTTTCAGATTCGGCCGCTGATAAGGCCTTCAATTTACAGTTTAAAGCATAAAACATGAACAGATAATTTAACAGTCAACAGATAGAATTGCATTCAAACTAGCACAATCAATCAATCAGTTTAGTAATTCAGTCAGTCAGTCAATTAACATGCTTAATCATAGATTAGCACTAATCAGTAGTGTTATTAGTAAGCAGTGCTGAGGGTTGTTACACATACCTTCAGAATGAATATCATGCAAAATTATTTGAAAATTTTGAACTTGAGAAATTACCGTTTAGGAGTCTACCATAACGAAATTCAAAAGTTTACCGATAACAAATTTCTTTGTGCCGGCATCCTCTGTCTTGTATTTTTTCTCCAAAGAATCCCATAATTCTTTTGCTGTTTTCAGAGGGCTATAAACATTATACAGTAGGTTGTCAAAACCATTGAGGATGTAGTTTCTGCACAGGAAATCTGAATGTTTCCAAGCACCTACAGTGGCAACAACTTACCGATCACTTTCACCATCTTTAAGTGCTGGAGCCTCTTCACGGAGAAACCGGGCTAAATTTTGAGTTGTAAGATAGAAACAGCATTTTCTGCTACCATCTCTTAAACTCAGTACCGTTAAATTTTTTTGGTTTTTCTCCATGATTTATTAGAACTTGAACATGGTTCTGGATAGGGACCAGAGTCGGTGTAATAATTGGAGTACCACTTCCAGTTACAGTTTCAGTTGCAGTAGTCATAATATTTGATTACAAAAATCAGAAAAAATCAAAACACAAATTACTTTTCTAGTTACTAAAACTAGAAAATAAATTATAACACAAAATAATTTTATTTTACTTGTTACTAAAACTAGAAAAATAAAATATCACAATAATTTACTGTAACACAAATTAATATTCTGTAATTATTAATGACACCAGTATATTACTACTAGTTGTCAAAGAAAATAGACAGTATATTGCTACTATCTATAAAACAGTATATTAATATTATTTGTTTTCTAACCAAAATATCACTTTTTTGAAAACACAGAAAATTAAATACAATAAAGACATCAAAAAATAATCTGTCTTAAGATTGTTGGACAATCTTCACTGTATTTAAAAAAAAAAAATTGAATTATGTTTGTGTACTTAACAACAAACAGAGTACATAAGAAATAAAAGAAAAGAAGAGAATTTGTTTGATTACAAAAATCAAACCAAAAAAATAAAATAAAATAAATACAAATAGATTTTTATTTTGTTACAAAAATAAAATCAAAATCTGATTTAAAAAATAATAAATCATAAAAAATAAATTAACAACTTACTTGATTAATTTCTTGAGCAATATTCTGATCAAGTCCAGTATTAGACACTGTGTCTTTAAGACAGATTCATTCTCTCCACGGTACTTTTAGATTGTGGACATCTATCTCCCAAGATAAAATGATCAACAACGAATAAATGCAGCACTACAATTTATTCGCGCAACGAACATACTAAGTTTATACACTCTATCTCACAATAAAAAATAATGCAACAAAATGTAGAGAGTAATGCAGTATTATTTCTGGACGAAAATTCAATGGAGAATACATGTGTGGACTAGTCTATTTATATTTGCAATGGTGCCTCTTAGTTTTAAATCTAACAGATATGGTACTTGTTTAGTTTAAATTGAAAAGATACAAATCCGTTTGAATTTTAAATTAAACAGGTAAGGGTTTTTTGAACTGTAACAGACAGATTTCAATCTATACAAACGGAACAGACAAATTTCAAACAGAAGGGTGCAAATTTTCGGACCAAAATTTGAATTCAAACCGCCAAAATTTACTTTTCAAAAATTAAAAAATAAATTCAAATATTTTTTGCCCAAAAAGATAGGCATTGGGTCGGACAAGCCCAACCCAACCTCACACCACGCACCAGAACCCAAGCCCAGCCCGGACGGATGGCGGCGGCGCACACGTGTGGTTATTTTTTGGTCCAATGGGTCTAGCCCAATTTTTCCATAACCTCTCCATTCTACAAACTTGGGGTGCCCTTTGGGGCCCTCCCCAAGTTATAATTCCAAGCTTTATAAACCCATAAATTTCTTCCCACCAAACCAATGTGGGATAAGCCTTTATTCAAACCTTTAAGGATTTTCCACCGAAACTCCATTTTCCATGGAGCATACTTTGGCTTTAATTTCTCATTCACCCGATAATGATTTTGAGTAATCAAATATACCACGTGAATCACAATGCGGCATAGAACGCGTTACCACTTAGACCCACCAATTTTGGCGCATGAGTCCCACCTAAAAATTAGACCAAAGTTTAGGAAAAATTCTATTTTTCCAGAATTTCCAAAACCATTTCTAATAATCCTCCACATGAATGGAATTTGATGACAACGGAAATGCAACAATATGCAGAATTTGTCGAAAGAGTATAAATCGAAAATATCTTGCATCAGGATAGGTAACTTTCGGCCTTGAACCTTCCCTAGTGATAACCTATTGGACTTACTAGCTAATCAATGGACGAGATGCCTTGAATTGTACAGCCGTTTGTGTAAACCAAAATAATAGATTTCACACAAAATATCTTCTGACACATCGTTGTTCTCACGGCTGTGTTCATTTTGGCCTTGAACGCTCCTGGTTTTCATGAGTGCTTCTAGAGAATTTAACCTCTTCATTCTCATAGAACCGGCCCCAGTTCGATACTCCTATAGGTGATTCTTATTGTGAGTGTCTCTTTATACTCGTCTTTGGCGCATGAGTCCCACCTAAAAATTAGACCAAAGTTTAGGAAAAATTTTATTTTACCAGAATTTCCAAAACCATTTCTAACACCAGATACACAAATCAAGTAAATTCACTGCAAAACCTTAATATCAATATTCATCTTCCTCAAGCTCCAAACTAACTTACCATCTAAAAAAAAAAAAAGCTCCAAACTAACTTGAGCGTAGGAGAATCTTTGGGGAACACCACCTCTGGTGCTCCCAAAACTTGTGACCGACCCATGAAATCAAACCACTCCGAAATCCATGATTGGAGAATGATAGTGATCTGCTTATATTGCCAGCCACGTACACCAGAACCAAACACTAACACAATGGGCTTTGACAACTAAGTGGGCCTGATCTATTTATTATACAAACATTCATAGACTTTGACACCTGAGCTTTTTTAGTACAATTTTCCTTGTTTTTTTTAAGATAAGTCTCTTGGCAGAGACTGTTTTGGACTCTTTTTGTTTTTCCTTATGAATCCAAATTGTTTTGGGTCTTTAGTTGATATATGTTTGAAAAGAGCAGTTTGTGGTGAAAAAATCAAAAAAGCATTATAAATCAACAAAACTAATCCCATACAGTAGTTTATCATTATACAATTATATCAAACCCGGTGCCAATACAAAATAATAAATAAAAAAAAAATCAATCCAAAGGTTTCAAGTGTAAGAAGTTGATCCAGACACAAGTTTTTCTTGTTTTTAATACAATAATACTCGCAACAATTTTCAAATGTTGCTTATTCAATATTTGTCTTCAGATATTCTAATTTTCGTTGGATGAAAAGTTGCTAAATTATTGGTGGAGCTAGTTGGGTGTCAATTCAGTTATGTGATTCACCAAAAGAATTACATTGAAAATTTGGCAAACCAACTTGAAACGTTAAAGGCACTATGAAATGGGATGCATGGATCCATAAATGTAGCAACAAGAAATAGAGACAAAATATCAAAAGGAGCTCCTACCCTATGATTATGTCTACCTTACTTGAATGTTATTTTTGTGCGGGCATATGTTTCCAAATAATTGTCTTGCTTTGCAATATCGAAACTACTACTCTAAATAAAGGTCTAATGTGTGCTAAATATATTAATAGAGAATAAAGGGGAAAAGTGTACTCTTGTGTAATTTTACTTGTTGCATTGCAATGGAGCTTTTGTCCAAAATAATTTCTTATTAACAATGTCGTATGTTTGATTTCATGCATCTTAGTGATCTGTAGTAAAAATATTTGGCCATTTGCTCTCTATTGGAATGTGATTGACTAATAATAACTCAAGAGTACAAAAATGAATTGTTGCTCAAGTTGTAAGGGGTGGTTGAGGAGAAAGAGGAGATTGTGGTTCATTTGAAGTAAGCTTATGTTGGGGAACCTGGAGAGTCCACCTATGCAACAACTATGCCCAACACATTGTTTAGAACTTCTACTACTCTAGATGACAACAACTAGATACTTGTCTAGAATTTGCATTCCACCAACCTCATGGTCATTCTATCGGCAACCATCCTCGATTAAGTTAAAAAAAGAAATTTCTTGTAGCTCTACTATTAAAAAGCACTTCTCTTGATTTAGTAAAGTGGTATAAGTGATGCCCCATTTTAGGAGGAGAAACTATGCACTTTCAAAAAAGGTCAAAAAAAAGGCACAAAGTTTATAGCTATACTTATATATTATCTATTGGATGCTTTTCATGCAAAAAAGACACAACGGGATTGGATTTCCACTCATAAGAAAGGAAGGATACATATCTTTGACAGGGTTGTATTTTTTGTTGAAATGGCATGGTGTTCAAATTCTATAAAGGGGTTGTTCAACTTTGAAAACTTAGCTAAGGTCAAGGCCAATGGCATTCTATTGTACAACCACTTAATCTTAATAGTACAACAACTATTTTTGTTTAATAGTACAACAACTATTGTCATAGTACTGAAGTACCAAGGAAATCTTCAGTTCCCCTTGTTTAGCATAAAGGCCGCCTATTTTTGTTTCCATTCATTACAAAGTAAACTAAGCCTAACTAACCACGACATACTCAATGCAACCAACAAGCTGCATATCTAGTCTCGAGAAGTAGGTTCATTCTTGTCAATAGCAAGAGCCCTTGAGTCTGCTTTAGGTCTAGATTGATTTTCATGCTAGTTCTTGCTCCATCATGAAAGTTCCATTTTAGGGAAGGATGAGATACCATGATTCTTTTTTGTTTTAACTTGTATGCGATGCATCTGTTCAATATAAATTAAGACCCTTTCCTCTGACTGGTTACTCCTCTAGGGCTTAGCTCAACCATGATTCACCTTTTACTCTCTTTCTACTTGTTCTCTCTTCATCATCTCTCTCTCTCTCTCTCTCTCTCTCTCTCTCTCTCGCTCCTGAAAAATTTAAAATACTCGAAATATTGATTTGTGATTATGTTTCAATTTTAAACAACGAATAACAATTCCAATCAAACAATCAACGACAAATCGACACAACAATTTAACATGGAAAAAATCACAATTTGAGTGCCTCCAATAGTGATAAAAAAAATCACAGGCCAAAGCAACAAAACAATCCATTAAGAAGACAAAAAAAAATTACATAAGTGTACCCTCAATTACCTAGCGAATCCATGTCCGAATTGAACTGACCCAATGTGCCTCTTCCACCACCGTCTTCACCTCGGAATTGCCTTGCCCAATGTTAAATCAACAATGTCGATGTCGAATCCACGACGATGAGCCACTCCAGAATCCACTAACGCTTCAAGCTCTAATTCTCCAGAATCTATCGAAGAACAACTCTCTCTTGTGTGAATGAAAGAAACCAAACAAACACCTTGATGATGTTGATATCAAGTTCATGAATCTATTGATCACTCTTAAATCACCAATGAAACACTCATAAAACACCCTCAAACATAAAACACTTTGTTTTTTCTTCCTCTCTGAAAATTTGGATGGCTCGAACCGTAAAAACATCGCACGGCACACTTTATAGAAAACAGAATCGCGCAGACCACTCGAGCGGTGTGAGTAAAGGCGGCGCAAAACATATAGGTTGACCACTTAAGCGCAACTTTCACCGCTTGGGTGGTAAAACTTTCTTCCCAAAAGTTCAGATGCTCTGTAAAAGTACTAGATGATCCTTTTCTTCGCTCGAGCGCACAAATAACCACTCGAGCGATCAAACAACTTCGACTGCATTTTTGCTTTTCACTTAAACAGCTCAATCTTTGTACATAGTCAGCGAAATGACAAACATGAATGCCTCAAGATCACAAACTCCTCTGTATATGCACAATTCAAGTTAGATTCGCATCTAAAAACTCATAGCCTCACTGAAATAAAAGAGCGAATAAAATTATAACTAAAAAGAGTTTTGTCAAAAAGGATTGCCAATTACAAAAAAACTTAACACCCCCCATCATTTGTCTTTCTCTCTTCTATTCAGACCACAACTAAGAAAGGTTTTTTAAAACTTCAAAACCCATATGAAGTTTCTACTTTAAACCAACGGTATAGAATGAAAACCCACTTATAATCTCTCACTATTAGTGAATGAAGAATGGAATTATAAAACGACCAAGTAAAAATCTTTAGACTCACAAAAAAAATTTCTTGACAAAATGTCCCAAGGACTTCACATTTTCAAGGGAAAAAGCTTATTTCTCATCCTATGACCTAAACAAGCCTTACTAAATTTCAAAGACTCAAAAACAAAAACCAGAAAGAAGTTTCAATTGCTTAAGGATGTATTAAGCAGCCCAAAAAAAATTGAAAAATCTATTTTTAGTCAAAAATCTTCAAGACCAAGATGAACAACATCATTTTATCACCAATTCCTATATTATCAAAATCATTGTTGTAAAAAAGGGTGGGAGAGAGAAATGACGGGGAGAGGGAAAGTAGTGAGGTGAAAAAGTAATAATGTGAAATGAGGAGATGATGCGAGGGAAAAAATTTCATACGACAATAATTGTCATCTCGTCTGACAATAAAAAGATAATGTGTCATTATTGTCATTTGCCACCCATGCAAACATTGCATGTCTTTTTTAGAAGGCAGTGCTTTAATCACTATGGAAATGTCCAAGCAACTCCATTATATAGCTTATATGCCCAACAAATATTGGCAACATCTATTCATATCAACATCATCAACAAAAGAAAACAAAAAGAAAATGACAAGCAAGATTGTAACTACAAAGACAACAAGTATCTACAAAAAGAAAATGACAAAGCAAGATTGCAACTACAAAGACAACAAGGGCCAATCTCTCTCTCTCTATATATATATATATATCACCTCAAAATCCTCCATATAAGTATAGTCCTCCACCAATATACCACTCTCTCTCTCTCTCTCTCTCTCTCTCTCTCTCTCTCCCTGAGCCATGGAATTTGTTAACTATCTGAGTTTGCTACTTTTACTTATTCATATCTTCCTCTTCCTCGCCAAGAAAACTTCTAACAAGCTCCCACCAGGTTCCATGGGATTACCCTTCATAGGTCATAGCCTCAGCTTTCTACATGCCATGCGAGCAAACAAGGGTAAGGCATGGTTCCATGAAAGAATAAGAAAGTATAGTCCCATTTCCAAACTCAGCCTCTTTGGAACTCCTATAGTTTTTCTCCATGGACAGGCTGCAAGCAAATTTATATACACGTGTGACAGCAAGACATTTTCCAACTAGCAACCAACATCAATGAGGAGAGTCTATGGTGAGAAAAATATACTAGCGTTGAGTGGGGAAGATCACAAGCGAATAAGGGGAGCACTTGTATCCTTTTTGAAGCCCTAAGCATTAAAAGAGTATGTTGGAAAGATGGATGAAGATGGTTCTTTCTTTACAAAATCAAATCATGACGTCATAAGTGGAACAAGAAACGCGCATGAGGTTTCTGTTTGGCTAGT
Organism: Camellia sinensis; assembly: GCF_055761805.1. Classification (NCBI taxonomy): domain Eukaryota; kingdom Viridiplantae; phylum Streptophyta; class Magnoliopsida; order Ericales; family Theaceae; genus Camellia; species Camellia sinensis. The sequence continues at coordinate 50,052,207 of NC_138969.1, forward strand.
AGCTATTTAAGAATCTACAAAACCAACCACATATACACATGGAGTGTAACGCCCTCAAAATATGACATAACCCAACCATTTAAAAGATCCATAACACGTGATAGAAAGGTTCTATTCTCATTCATCAGAGTTAATATTACAAAAGATATTACATGCATTACACTTTCATAAATGTTTATCTTAAAACTATAGCATCTAATTCTAACTTTTAGTAACAAAAATATGTGCCCTACGAGCTTACAACTTTCCAAGTATAACTTGGTTACAACAAAAGAAAAGTTTTAACTCTTTACACATAATGCCCTCGGCTTGAATTTACATTTAATCATCAAAACAAAGTAACAAAACACGGAGCTTTCAACTCTTAAGCCTCCCAAGCTAATACCTTGGAGGCGGCATGTTACCTGTACCTGAAAATGGTGTCCCAAATAGAGTGAGCCAAAGCCTAGTAGAGATATGTTAAACCAAATATGAGAATTAACTAAAACATTAACATCTGATAAATGTTTAACACTAGTACACCATTTACATCATCTTTGTAACCGATCAACGTTTACACCATAAACAATCCCCTTCCCATTATTTATCCAAATCAATTCATTGACATAGTCCAATGTTATCCAAACAGTTTAAACAAAATGAGACTACAACTCATATATCAACATTTTAATAACAAACACCATTCAACACTTCTATTTTCTTGCCATTTTACGGAACTACGTCCGAGGGAACCGGCACCCAAATATATATAAGATTTCGGGACTTTCACCCTGGACATTCCGGCCAACTTAATTATCCATAGAGTCCATCCCCTATCTCCTCCCAAACAATATACATATACAATGTATTTAAACAGGTTGTCATATACAATTATTGCCTTGATTTACAAGTTTAATATTATGGTATGCTAAAGGTCACTTTTTAACGAAAAAGAGGATCTTTCAGCCCTTGTTGCAATAAGAGTAAACAAAACAAGGAGTGCAACTATATGATCTTGTCCTCCTTATACTATTCTTGTAGAACTTATAATACTTGTCTCATCTAGCAAAAAGGTGTTTGAAAAGTCTTGTGTGTTTTGTTTTAGTTTGACAGATTGAGGAACATTGCTGGAAGCTTGTGGCATACATGAACCTTTTTATGGAGAATGTCTACACTTACAATTTGGTATGAGCGTACTTTGACATTGAAGTTATACTAAGTTAAAAAGTTTCTAATAATAATTTGGGTAAATTTTTACTTGTCATGCATAAATTCTTATTTATGTTATGTGATGCAGTACTTGCATAAAACATATGTACTTATTCTCCAACACAAACCGAACAATGCAATTGAAACCAATTTGACAGAAGTGTGTCGCATGAATTTGTATTATTGTGCTGCTAGAATCTCAATAATTGGGAGATTTATCATTTTCTTGATTTTTAATTTTATCTGTCTACTAGTGTATTTTTGCTTAGAAGTAATTATTTTGTCATGAGTATATTGAAAGCTGAATATGTTTTTCCTTTTTCTTTTCCTTTTGCTCAGAGGGTTTCTTGCACTAGGCAAGTGAGTTGTTCTTTTTCCACTCTAGTAGCCCCTTGAGTTGTCACATTATTTTATTTTATTTTTTATACAACTTTCATAAAAAATTAAAAAGTTAATTTTGAAATAAGCAAGTCGTTGAGCTCTAATTGTTTTAAAAATTTTGGAGTAATGCCCAACATTCTCAGGCCAGTATGGCCCAAGCTTGGACTAGAGTTTAAATTAACATTTCAATCCTTGGATTCCCTTAATAATTCTTATTTGATGTTTATTTAACATAATCTAAACTCGCATGTTTGGTATGGTTTTCAAAATTATATTACATTTTCAAAAATAGAATAAATGAAAATTATACAAAATATATATATATATATATAACTAATTTTTATTTACATTATTCTTGTTGTTGAGTTATCCTAGCCGCTCTCTTGAAATTTATATATTATATTAACTATAAAGAAGGGGATAAATCATGATATTTTGTGATTTTAGTACAACTTCCATATTATAACTAAAAAGATCATACAGACACAATTAAAGACCTATCAATCAGAATCAAAATAACACTTTGCTTGGTTAAAGTTTTTCAAAAATATTTTTCAGAAAATTTTACTTTCTTATTTTTATTGAATTTTTTTAATATTTTAAGTAATTTTTTTTAAAAATTTTTAGACATGCCTAACATAAATATACCTAAAAAGTAAAAAAAATATGTGAAAAAAATCTTTTAAAAATTCACTAAATACCAAAAATACAAAAAAAAAAAGAGAATTCAGTACATTTTTTATATTTTTATGTATTTATTAATTATTTAAAATATGTTTTCACAAATTTTTTACTTTTTAGATACATCTAAGTAAGGTGCATCTAAAAAAGTAAAAAAAAAATGTTTAAAATTTTAAAAATATTCACTAAAAACACAAAAACACAAAAATTAAAAAACTCAATTTTTAAAAAAATTAATTCAAAAAACTCAAACCAAACACAATAATAAATCATAATTAAGTGACAATTAACCCTACAATAAGTTATGTATAATTTTATTATACATATATTGATAACTCCTCCAACCTAAATATGCCCGTCAGATGCAATGTTGGTATGAAACGGTTAAGTAGGTCATAGATATTTCTCTACAAATTAGTTAAGTGGGTCATAGATTCACAGAGTCTTTTAACACTATTAATTGTTATTACCATAAAGAGGTGAGAGGGTGCTTCATTAATCTCCATTCCAAATTTTTTTCACCATAGTAAGTATGAGCTCCTTCACATTAGAAGGTCTCACCCCTAGGAGCAGTTAGAACTTGCAAAAGACAATAATAATATCAATTTTTAGGACAGGTCTAACTGACTGAATCTCTGTTGGCTACATATTTTGTAAAAGCCAGTTACAGTTCGACACGTGGCAGAGTAAGGGTAATAAAGGAAGGTTATTCAAGCCTTCAATCCTGATCGTACACGTGGCAATAAATATTGGTTCTCACATGATCTGAGTAACACTAGATCAATAACGGGATGCAAGATGACATAGCTTCAACGGTTACTCATATTCAAATTCAAGTACAAGAGGGAAGCTCAACTGCCAGTAATGGCGTAATGGAGCTACTTGTAAGGAAGCATGATCAGCGATCATGGAGGAGCAGTTCGACGGTTCGAAGTGCAGTTCGAAGGTCATCACTGACGAGTATAAATAGCAGGGCAGCCCCCAGAAAAAAGGAGAACTCAGATCATACAAATCAGTCATTTACTTCATATATTTTCTTCTCCAGTCTTTTACATTTCCAGTCTTTAAATACCTGTTCTTTAAATACCTGCACTTTAAATACCCGCACTGCACTTCGATTCATAGGAGTAGTTTCAAGTAGATTCAAGTGGATTGTTGTTGTAAACCTCTCCGAGGCTGAGTTTGGACCATTGTAAGTGTTCATTTTAATGAAATACTTCAATTGTTCTTCATATTACTGTTATTCCTTTTAATTTCTCCTAAGTCAAGCCACCAGTAAAAGTCCTCTTCATTGAGGCTGAAAGAACTAAAACACAATCGTCTGGTAATTGGTTGGCAATCACAATTTCTGTAAGGACTGATTGATCCTTGCTAGCACGCTCACATTTACAAAAATACCCTTCGAAAAGCCAAAAAGCCAACATATATTTTTGGCACGCCCAGTGGGACCTAATTAAAAATGGCTAGAAGAAGACGACAAGGAGAAAATGAACGCTTGGAAGAAGGCGTGGAAGGAGAGGTAGAAATACCAAATCCAGAGGATAATGTGGTAACACATCCTGTGGAAACTCCTATATTGTCAGAACCTATGGTCGAACAGACCAGTACTTCTGGACAAGAACCATATGTTCATATTATTGGACGAAACCAAGGAATTAGACCATCCACTGTGCCATTTACTCAACCAACAAATCCATGGGATGGTTTAGTAGATGCCATGGGACAATAATTAATGAACACAATGGAAAGGTGGGCAACATCCTTTTTGGATCGAATGAATAACCACCAACCAACAAACACAAGACATACGGAGGAAGTTGTAAATGTCCCCCAACAAAGATTGGCTAGAGAAAAACAGCCTATGCAAGTTAATGGACAGTATAATGGTCAAACTAGTAATCAGAACTATGAAAGACCATCACCTCAGTTTTGGTATGAACCTGTTTCGAGGCCTATAGCAGGCCAAAATGCCTCAGTACTTAATAATGAAGCCACACAAGTTGGTGGATCTGGCCAAGTACAAGAAACTGGCATAAGAATGGTTACAAATCCCATGTTCGAAGCCATACCTGGCACAAGGGGGTACACTAATCCCTTATTCGAATTTACACCCGGGGGGTTGGAGGGTTTTCTTACAAATGGCAGAGATACAACACCTGTTCCAGCACTTTTTGCAGGTCCTTTCGCAGGTCATGCTCAAAGGGGTTACCCATACCCTCAACAGCAACCTGCACCGCAAGGACAACCAGCCCCAAATTTACCACCTTATGGACCAAGAAGACCACAAGCACAAGTTTGTCCACCAAATCCTGTGTTTGCCCCTCCAGTAGTGGTTCAGCAGGCACAAAATATGGTCCCTAGGGATCAAATCGCTGATATTGTTAGAGAAATGTGTGGACCGATAGCTCGGGGGGTCCAGACTCCTGTATACAGAAAACCATACCCAGAATGGGTGGATAGGGTATATGAATACCCAAGGGGATTCAGGATACCAGATATTACCCTTTTTTATGGGACTGGAAATCAATCAACGATAGAACATATTGCTCGGTTTGCTGCTCAATGCGGTGAATTTACTAACCATGACTATATGAAACTGAGATTATTTCCAAATTCCCTAACGGGGGGAGCATTTGTATGGTACATCAACCTTACACCTGGCTCCATTCAAAATTGGCAACAAATGGAAGAGACATTTCATGCCCAATTCTTCCAATCAGAGCCAGAAGTATCTATGGCAGATTTGGCTAGATTGAGTCAAAGGCCTGAAGAAAAGGCTACTCAGTTTGTTGCCAGATTTAAAAGGGCTCGAAATAAATGTAGAGTCATCCTGCTAGAGCCAGAATTCGTCAGATTGGCTCAAAATGGTTTAGAATTCAGGCTTCGAAAGAAGTTTGATTCAACCGAATTCAGAGATTTGGTCGAACTGACCTATAAGGTGTCTCGATATGAAGCATTATTAGAAGAGGAACAAGATCGAAATAATGCATCATATAAGACATATTATAGAGATCCTAATTATGAAATAGATGCAGCAGAGATTGTAGGCAAAGAACCTGTAATCTGTGAAGCATTAATTCATAAGGATACAACTATAGACCAGCAGTTTAAAAAGAAAGACTTTCACAGAAAATACTCTTTCGATTTAACAAAAGCAGATGACATCTTTGATCATTTGCTCGCGGCTAATTTCCTTAAGTTACCAAAAGGAGTAAAACTACCATCTCCAGATGAACTGACAGGAAAAGTATACTGTAAATGGCATAATTCTTGGTCTCACTCGACTAAAAACTGCATTGTTTTTCGAGACAAGATCCAAGAACAGATTCGAAAAGGAAGTTTGAAGTTCCCAGCTAAAACAGAAAAAGCCATGGGAATTGACAGTGATCCCTTTCCAGAAGTTGGAGAGGCAGCAGCCAATGTCATTACATCAGACTTCCAGAACTTGTCCTTGACAGAATTGGAGGAAGTCAATGTGCAGATGCATGTTGCTAATCAAACCAACATCAAGAAGAATACTAGAAGCCCACCAGTTATTGAACAGGGTTTCTCGCACCAGAGGGAACACTCTGATGAAGAATCACTGGGTGATGATTCTTTAGAAGCAGCGGTGATGCAGAGAATGTGCCCCAGGTGCAGACTCAGTTACAAGTGGTTGAAGGGGCTTCCAACTGATGGGAAGCAATACTACAGGGATGTTCAAAGACGTCCTAAGTCAACCAATGCTTACAACAAAAGGCCGTATCCGGCTAGTGATAGACAAGATAGGCAGAGACCACCAGTGGTTGAACCTGTGGTGAACAGAATGCATGACAAAGGCAAGAAGCTCTTGCATGAATCCAGGCCACATAACTATTATAGAATGGAGAGTAGCCATTCTGAAAGAAAACTGGAGAGAGGCTCAGTTCATGGAATCAAAGCCAGAGATTGGCCCCCTAGACCAGTTTCATGCAGGACAGAAAATGGTCACCCTTATCGAAGGTCTGAATCAGACTCAAAACATGAGGACAAAACCAAGCACTTACCTTCACGGCCAGTTTCGAAGATGGCTTCGAAGGTGGAAAAGGGCAGTTCAGTGTCTGAATCAGCAAGTTCATGGGTACCTGGAGTCCCAGACTGGTTTGTAATGCAAAACAAACCTAGAGAATTGCCTGTTCGAGGAGATGTTGTAAACCAAGGCAGGATGATTAAGCCTCCTATGGTGGCTCCGAATAACTGGGTGTTGCTTAAACACCCAAAGACAAGGGAACCAGACATGGTCCCAGTCATCTCAAGATCATAGAGGAGAAAAATTCAGCGCAGGTACACCCAATACCAGAAAGATCTGAAGGAAAGTGGAGAAAATTCTTCACCAGTCAAAACGGAAGGAAGGAAGAACCCAAAGTCAGACCATGCTCCAAAGCCGGTTCCACAGAGCAAAGTGGTCTGCAGCCGAGAACAGTTGGCCAAGGTTCATTCTGAACTGAAAACCAGAGAGAAGGCTAGTTTGGCAGGGTTGGAGAAAGCTCTGATGGAGACAGATAGCGAGACCGAAGAAGAGATTGGCATAAGCCAGAAGAAAGAGGTCGTGGAGGAAGAGATGTCCGAAGCCTTCATGGCTGAACAAACGTTTCTGACTGAAGAGCCAGTTGAGAAAGATCCTTCGAAGGGATCAGTTAGCAATGAAATACCAGAATGCATCATGCAGGATGTTTCTGAGGAAGTCGACCAAAGTGACCAAGAGGGGAAACAGGTACAGCCAGCCATCCAGTTTGGCTCATTTCCCCCAGTATCAGTGAACATGGTACACATACTACCACAGGAATTCCAAGCTGGAGATGAGAATCAAGAGGGGCAGGAAGCTGATCCAGTTCAGATCTCTAGTGAAGACTCACAAGCGAGTATGGTGCAAGATAATTTCGAAATGGTTACCCCGATGGAAGATGAATATGAGAGCGAGGAAGTGGTAAGCATCAACCTATCGTATCCATTCGAGTATCCCTCGAATTCCATGACACAACATGTTAAGCCTTTGTACATCAAGGCTTTCTTCGATGGGATACAACTGAATCGAGTCCTAATAGACAATGGGGCAGCAGTAAACTTGTTGCCGAAATCTTCTTTGAAGAAACTAGGAAAAAAGAATCCCAGGTTGATACCAACCAGCACAACCATCGCTGGTTTTGCTGGAGATAAGCAAATGGCTCAGGGGATTCTACCCATTAATTTAAGTGTGGGAACCAGGGATTGCATGACAGCATTCTTTGTAATCGACAGTAATGCTAAATATAATGCTTTACTTGGAAGGGATTGGATCCACACTAACAAATGTGTGCCTTCTTCTTTGCATCAGAAAATCATGATGGCTTTAGGCAATGGAGAGACAGAGGAAATCGATGCAGATCCTCAACCCTTCATAGCCTGTGCAGACTTTGCGGAGGCTAAATTGTATATTGAGGGAGTGACACCGCTCAGTATACTGATGGAAGATGACGGTTCAGCCGAAGTGACACACTTGAAGCACTTAGTCCAAGAAAGTGCTGATGAAGAGGTCGTTCTAAAGGATGACAATGATGCCTGGTTATAGGCAAAGAAGTGAAAAGCAAGAAGCCACATCCTTGGCTCTGATTAAATTCTCAACATTGGATGTAGAAGCTATAGTCCAGAGAGTACAGGAGCAAGAAAGAGAGGCCATGATACTCGGTTGCAAGCAGAAACAGCAACAGGTCAGAATTTTGACCCTTGGGAAATATTGTGCATTGGACATTGAGACAAAAGTCCAGGAGCTACAGGAGAAGGATGCCTTATGGACAGATTTTGTCTATGAGGAGGAGGGCAAGGATGTTGAACTAAAGAACCTAGGAGCAGAACAAAGCAAGAAGGCTACTTCGAAGGTTGAAAGAATCAAGGAAGAAGCTTTGGTAAGTCCTCAGGCACAAGACCCTTTAGAAGAAGTAAATCTAGGGGAAGGTTCTGTACAACAGCCCACTTATATAAGTGCTTGTTTGAATGCGCTGGACAGAAACCAGCTATTGGTTGTTCTGAAGAAATACAAAGATTGCTTTGCATGGTCTTATAATGAACTACCAGGATTGGATAGGTCATTAGTGGAACATAGGCTCCCCATGAAGCCTAATTTCAAGCCTTACAAGCAGAAACCAAGGAGGATGAGTCCAGAAGTAATTCAGAAGGTCAAGGAAGCGATCCTTAGACTCCTCAAGGCAGGTTTTATTAGAACAGCCAGGTATGTCGAGTGGCTATCTAATATTGTGCCTGTAGTCAAGAAGAATGGCAAAATGAGGGTATGTATCGATTTCAGAAATTTAAATCTGGCAACTCCCAAAGATGAGTACCCTATGCCTATAGTGGACTTGCTGGTGGACAGTTCAGCAGGTCACCAAGTCTTGTCAATGATGGATGGGCATTCCGGCTATAACCAAATCTGCATTGCAGAGGAAGATATCCACAAGACAGCATTCAGATGTCCTGGGAATATTGGCACCTTTGAATGGGTTAAAATGCCATTTGGTCTAAAGAATGCTGGAGCTACATATCAAAGAGCCATGAACACTATCTTTCATGATCTTATTGGAGGATATTTGGAATGTTATATTGATGACATTGTGGTTAAATCCCAATCCATGGAAGAGCACCTGTTTCACTTAGAAGCAGCCTTTGAAAGAATGAGAAGGTTCAAATTAAAGCTCAACCCTCTTAAATGTGCCTTTGGCGTATCATCTGGAAACTTCTTGGGTTATGTGGTACACAAGAAAGGAATACAGATTGACCAGAACAAAGCCAAAGCCATCATTGCAGCCAGGCCTCCATCAAGTAAGAAAGAATTGCAGAAGTTCCTTGGACAGGTTAACTTTCTTCGAAGGTTTATTTCTAACACTGCAGGAAAAACTAAAGTATTTTCTTCCTTGTTAAGGCTGAAAGCTGAAGAAGAATTCGTGTGGTCAGCAGAGCATCAAATTGCTTTCGAAGGTATCAAAGCCTACTTGGCTAACCCTCCAGTGCTGATGCCACCAAAAGGGAACAAGCCCTTGAAGCTGTACATAGCTGCAGCAGAGGATTCATTGGGAGCTTTCTTAGCTCAAGACAACGAAGAAGGCAAGGAGCAAGCTATTTATTACCTTAGTAGGTTTTTAAATTCTTGTGAATGTAAATATTCAGCTGTTGAAAAGCTGTGTCTTGCTTTGTATTTTGCTACAATAAAATTAAGATATTATCTTCTGCCTACAACTGTCTTGGTAATTGCAACCACAGATTTGGTTAAATATATGTTATCTAGACCAATGTTGAGGGGAAGAATTGGCAAATGGATACTTGCCTTATCAGAATTTCATCTAGAATATGTCCCTCAAAGGGCAGTAAAAGGGCAGGTTTTAGCCAATTTCTTGGCAGATCATCCATCTCAAACAGAGAGCCAGGAGATAATGGAACTTGGTATGGCCAGTGTTGAGCCATGGCAAATGTGGTTCGATGGGTCGAAAGCAAATGGGTTAATTGGAATTGGTATTGTAATCAAGTCTCCACAGGGGACAGAAACTACCCATGGTTTTAGAGTGGATGAAGCTACCTGTTCCAATAACCAGGCTGAATATGAAGCCTTAATTGTGGGACTAGAGATTCTTATTGGATTACAAGTACATGCAGTTGACATATTCGGAGATTCTCAATTGGTGGTTAACCAAGTGAAAGGAATTTTCAAGTGTCAAAGCATAAGTATCTTGCCATATTATGTTGTTCCATTACATTTGCTTTCTCAGTTTCAAATAGCAAATGTAACCCATGTTCCAAGATTCTTGAACAATAGAGCCAATGATGTGGCTCAGAGAGCTTCGAACTTCAAGAGAAGGGATAATACCCAAAGGGACATAAGCCAAACAACATATCAGAGATTAATACAACCTTTGAATAAAAGGAATGTGATCTTGGAAGTCAATCATAATGACTTACAAGAACAAGATTGGAGGCATCCAATAATGCAGTACTTGGCTGGTCCATCTTCGAAGGCCAGTAGAAAAGTCAAATTGCAGTCTATGCAATATATGATATATGGTAATGCTCTCTACAAAAGGGGGGGAGATGGCTTATTGTTAGAATGTCTAGGCCCGAAAGAAGCATTAACAGCCATGGCTGAGGTTCATGAAGGCATCTGTGGTGCTCATCAACCTGGTGTAAAAATGAGGTGGTTGCTTCGAAGGCATTCCTATTATTGGCCAACCATCCTTAAAGACTGCATAGAATATGCAAGGGGGTGTCAGGCATGTCAAAAGCATGGCACAATAAGGCACGTGCCCATAACTGACCTACATGCAGTAGTGAAGCCTTGGCCATTCAGAGGGTGGGCCATGGATATGATGGGAAAAATACACCCACCTTCTTCGAAACATCATTGTTTCATTCTAGTGGCCACTGACTACTTCACTAAATGGGTCGAAGCTAAGCCATACAAGGCTGTAGACCAAACAGAGGTTATTGGTTTTATTAAAGATTTGATCCATAGATTTGGCATCCCGCAAACCATAACAGTTGATAATGGAACTGTGTTTGATGGGAAGATGGTGAAGTCTTTTGTGGCAGAATTTGGAATTAGTCTTGTTAATTCCACACCCTATTATGCACAAGCTAATGGTCAAACTGAGTCATCCAATAAGTCCTTGAAAAAGGGAATACAAAAGGTTGTGGATGACAATCCCAGGGATTGGCATAACCTATTATTGGATGTTCTGTGGGCATATAGAACCTCACCGAGGTCAAGCACAGGAGTCACTCCCTATGCCTTGGTGTATGGACATGATGCAGTCTTACCAGTAGAGATTAATGTTAAATCTTTGAGAGTAAGATGTCAAGATCAATTGAATCCTGAACAATACCATCAAAGTATGTGCTTAGAATTAGAAGGCATAGATGAAGCCAGAATTTTGGCATTAAATAGCATTCTTTTCCAAAAGAAGAAAGCAACCAAGAATTATAATAAGAAAGTCAAACACATTGGCTTTGATGAAGGTGATTTGGTATGGAAGACAATACTCCCAATTGGGATTAAAAGCCATAAGTTTGGCAAATGGTCACCTAACTGGGAAGGACCATATCAAATTCATAGGGTTCTGCCTTTTGGAGCATACCATTTAAGAAATTTGAATGGTTATGTACATCCCAAAAAGATTAATGGCAGATATTTAAAACCTTATTTTCCAACCATTTGGGAAACACAAGGGATAGAGTGAATACCATATGCAAAAACACAAGCTTGCTCAAATGATATACAAAATATTGTGCTTTCATAAAGAATCAAGTACATTGTGCCACAAATTGGCCCAAAAATCATTACAATGCTTTAATTGTTTTTGTACAATAGCTTTCCTATTGCTAAGGGAAGGAAATAATTGAATAGCTGCAGCCATGTTTTCTTTTCGATCAGCCAGCCCTTGATTGGTGATGTGTAGTTTCTTATCAGTTCGAACCAAGGCTTGGTTTACTGCGGCTAACTCCTCTTCAAGCTGAGCTTTCTTCTCCAGAAGTTGGACTCGAAAGTGGGAGGCAAAAGAGTGTTGTTCTTTCAGAGTTGATACTTCAGTATGCACTTGAGAAACAAAACTCTGGTCCTTAGCCAGCTTCTCATCCGCAATCTTAGCAGCATGGCAAATGTTGAGATAAAAATCAATAGTAGCTGCAGCCTGTGATAGATGACTTGAGACACTCATGGCAGACCGCTCAGCAATGTTACAGCATTGAAGGAACCCATTCCTGATGATAGGCCTTTGTAGAGCCTCGAAGGGGATCCTTGAAAAAGAAGTCAACAGTTGCAAGCATGTGTCCAAATCTACTGTAGGTGCAAAAGGCTTGTTGCTGAAGGAAGGAGAACTCTTGAAGATTTCCAGTAGGGAGTCAGCCAAGGCTAATGGCTCAGCTTCAGCAGTAGAGGTGGGAGAGGTAGAAGGTATGTCAAAGAGACTAGCTAGTCTTCCTTCAAAGATGTCTACCTCGTCCCTTGACATGAAGGGCATAGAGAGTGTGGTGGTGGAAGACACAAAGGGCTGCATGGGGATGGGAGAAACGGATGTAACATCTTTGGCAGCCTCTATGGTCTTGGCCACCAGCAAATCAAGTGAAGAGGGGCTGGAAGTGGGCATTGGTGATGAGCCATGAATTGAAGAGCTACCAATGTCCTCTGTGGAAGAATCAATTGCCCCTGGGAATGGAGCAGCAGTTGGAGTTTCTGTAAAGGACGGAAAAAGAGCAAGGCTCGAAGGAAAAGTAGACTGAGGTAGGTCACGAGCCAAAAAAGGGAGGTATGGCTTTAATCCAAGAGGAAGAGATGCAGGAATACTGGGACTTAAGGAAGGTACGTCAAATATAGGCTTTGGAAGTGGAAGTACGATTCGAACAACCCTGACATTCTGCATTTGATCAACCTCAACCGAAATTGAGGAAGGCCTTATTGGAAAGGTGAGTGCAGTAGTTGTCGCTGCAAAAGGAAGAAATGCAGAACAATGTTAAACTTCAATACCACAAGCTGACAAAGTAAAAAACAGTAGAGGTATGAAAGAAATTACTTGTTCCAGAGGCACTGGTACTGATGGGAGAACTGCGGAGAGAATAGTGTCCAGCAGTCCGTTGTTTTCTGGCTAGTTCCCTTTGCAATGCATCAGCAGCAGCAGCTCTCTCTCTTAAAATTTGTTGTTGCCGTCTTTTCTCAGCCCTTTCAAAGACGACTATGGCTTTGGAATGTTCTTGTTCCACGGCCTTGGCGGCTGCCTCATGAAGGGGATCTTCAATCAAGGCAGTAGTTGAAGCAGTCATTTTCCTTCTCTTTCCTATTGCTTGGGCAATTGTCTCAGAATCAGAATCCTCATCAAAGTTGGAAGGGGAGATATCAAACTCAGAAGAAGAGACAGTAATCTTTCTTCTCTTTTTTCTTTGAATTGGCATTGTCTGCTCCTCAATTGTTTTTTCAGCTCCTTCAGCCTGAGGTTCGGATTCCTTAAAAATAACCTCCTCCTCTACTTCCCTAGTGGTTGTCTCTTCTTGGGACAAATCAATCACCCTTTTCTCCCTCATCAAGGGTGACTCATGCTCTTGATCTTTTGCATCTTCTTTTCCTTCTTCTTGCACCTCAATTGTTTTCTTCTCAGGCTCAAGCAGTCTCTGCTTCTTTTGTTTCTGATCACCTTCAACTAAATAAACTTCCATATTACTCACCCACCAACTCTGATATCTCTTCAAAAAGGTGCCTTGAGGAATGAAAGGGATGTACTCAAAAGTGGCCAGATCATCCATAAACTTGAAGGTTGCCTCTTCTAGCCTTGACTTTCGAACCTTCAAATCTCTCTTGGTCAGAGTTAGGTTGGTGTTGCTGCAGAGAGGTATTGGAACTCCTTGTGTAAGGCCAAATTGTCTAGCAAATTGAGCAGGACAATAAGGCTCAACTATGCATTTATAGGCTCTGGGGTTGGTGGTCCCAATAAATAGTTCTCTAGGGATCAGTAGGGAAGCCCACATATCTTTGTGAATAGGCAAGGCACAGAGCCTGTCACTGAGGAAGTGACTCAACCAGGCTGGACCTATGCTAGCTTCGAAGGGACGGAAACGGTGATCAGGAAGAGCAGCTGGTAGTTGATGAAAGAAGGAGAAATAAAAGGCAAAAGTAGCTGGATAAAGTGAAGCATTGGCTAATTTAAGGCATTTGGATTGTAGTTCAGTAAAATAGGCAAAGAGCCAAAGCTGAAGGATCCAAAATGGTCCCCCTTGATTAGCATCTAAGGGTTTCTCACAAAAGAGGGAACAAACTCTATATACATGACCCAGAATGTATGGGGCTAAGGCTACTCTTTTCTGCAAAACCAAGGCTTTGGCAAGAGGAGCAAATTCAGGCATGATTCTTTGGGAGGAGGTGCGGAAAAGAAATTTGCAAAGCCAATATAATAAAAAGGAAAAGAATTCCCTATCAATTACTGGACCCACTCTTTTGTTCTCGGCTCTAACAAAATCACTGTAAGATGAATTAAGAGAGGGGAGGGAGAAAGGGACTGCTAAGTCAGGGAAATCTGGTGTGATGGGGGTACCAATGGGGGATACTCCTAATAGATGGCAAATATCAAGAACAGTGGGGGCCATCATCCCACATCTAAATTGAAAGAAATTGAAGACGGGGTTCCAAAAGCACAAAGCAGGAGGAACTAGGAAAGGGTCCTCCGAGATAGTTACCCTAGATAGTCGAAGAGCATCGAGGAGGCAGAGCTCTTGGAGGTCCAGTGTCTTAGCAGGAATGATCCGATCATATCATTCTTGCCATTCCGGTCTTATCGTGGGCCAGCATCGATGAGGACGATTGCTTCTCCAGTTCTTCCAGTCAAGGCCACCTTCATAAAGGAGACGTTGGTCCACCAGACGCGAATAAAAGGTTGGGAGCTCAGTAAGGACTTCCTTGAAAATTGGTCCGAGCACGTAGTTCTGCTGCTCATGATGACGAGGGACGAAGATACGCCCATCGATAGCGCTTTTCTCTCCAGCCTTGTACTTTTCACATTCTGCGTCAATAAGCCTCTTCAAAGCTAAAGATGAGCCTACGCGCTCTGGGGCTGGCACTTTTGGTGAAGAAGAAGCCATTGATGATACACTCTTCAGAAGATGAAGACCGAAGCAAAGAGGAACCAGTAGAGAGAAGGGTTTGTAAAAAGCAAGAGATTTCGGAACACGAAACGAGAGGGTTTTAAAACCTTTGTGTCCGAAATTATACCCCGTAAGTCGTTAAGTACTAAAAGTACGAATGCGAGGAATCTCTTCCAATATTGATAGTTTTGGAGGGAAGAGCTTATTTCGGGATTGGGGCCAGCTTCAAAATGAAATATTTGGCTTCGAAGACAAGATGTTGGCGCCAAAAAATCAAATAACAACGGCTTCGAAATACATAAGCCGGCTTCAAAGCCTATTATATGCTTAAAGGTGCTAAATTTCTTGATTATTGGTCTATTTCGAAGGGTTTAAAGACCTGTTTAGGGATTATGAATCAAAGTAACGACCTTCGGAGCAAACCCTAGTATTCTCTGAGTATGAGAAACACTGTTCGAAGCATCAAAACCAATTGTTGGTTTTTTGTACATATTACTCTTCGAAAGAAAAATGGTCAATTTGAAATTGATTGATTATATTAACCGTGACCATATGTTGAGGGGTAATGTTGTTAAAATTTAAAGCATTAATTTCAGACGACATCGGCCAGAATTGTCAATTTTACTCCATAAATTGGAATAAGACATGTTGGTTCTTTTAGTACTTCATTAAAACAATTGACTCGAAGGATGAGATTGTTCAATTCGAAGTTATGAGTTAGCTTTTATAAAAGGAAACAGAGTCAAACAGTGTTAAATACAGAAAGACTTTGTTTATATTAAAGCCAAGACGATTACATTAAGTAACCCTATCTGGGTACAAATTCAAGTTCATAAAAATAAGGAATAGAATAAATAACAAGGTCATGAAATTTTGTCCAGCAATGGTCAATAAGTTTATGTTCTTTCTTTATTATTTCTTCTATCTCTTCTAAAGTTGGTTGCATAAGCTGATGAGTTCTCACTTCATAATAGAGTTCTTCAGCCTTTGTT
The DNA here is from genome assembly GCF_055761805.1 of Camellia sinensis. NCBI lineage: Eukaryota > Viridiplantae > Streptophyta > Magnoliopsida > Ericales > Theaceae > Camellia > Camellia sinensis. Next base: position 50,068,049 of record NC_138969.1, read on the forward strand.
TCGAAAGCCTCTTCCCTCGATTTTTGTTCCAATTCATCTATAACCAAATCATCCCAGTACGCAGAATCTTTATTCTTGAAGTCATCGAACTCTTCGATAAAATTCTCTGCTTCATACTAGGCATGAATTCGGAGAGATAAAAGTTGATCGAGAGATTGGATGGTGATCTTAGAATTCCGATGCCAGTGGAGAAGCACTGGAAGTTGGTCCAAAAACAAATGAAGCTCTGCTTGGGCAAGAGGGTTGAGGACATAACCCCTAGTCAGGACATCACAAGCCCATTGAAAGTTCTTAAGAGGAATGTCATCCTCAAGAACATTGAAGGGCAGGTGGGAGAAAGCCGCGAGCAAAAGTTGAGCTTGCTTTCGCTCGGCTGGAGAAGGGGGTGACGGAGGTTGGTAAGGTGGAAAAAATTTGTCCATTGGAAGGGCAAGTCTGAGTTTCTCTGTCCAGGAAAGAATGGGAGAAGGAGAAGGAGAAGATGGTCCTGCTTCGGAAGATGGGAAGAGAGTAGATGGCTCTGCTTCAGAAGACAAAGGGGAGGGAGCAGATGTTTCTATCTCAGAAAATGCAGAAGAAGGTGTGGATGCCTCTATCATGGGAGATGGCACGGGAGCAGAAGGAACAAAGGCATTAATATAATCAAGCCAATTAGAAGAACAAATCTTCGCCTTCTTGGCTAAGAATGAAGGGATGTACCCTTGTGCTTCTTCTGGGCGCTGGGCAGGGTGCATTATCTTTGTAGGCATGGAAGAAGTATACCAAGCCACAAGCAGAGTCTCTTCCAAGCTACGTCGAAGGTCAATAGGCACGTAAGGGTAGACCACTGAGCTTCGAGCGTAGGAGGGAAACTCCAAGGGGTCAGTAAACTCAACAAAATGGTGATTGATTCGCTCCCTTAAATCATAAGTCTCAGGAGTTGACCAGCTCGTCCAGCCAGAAGCCCCAGAGGGTGAAGAGGTTACAGCTTCATCCCATGCAGAGGTCTGTGAAGAAGAGTTTCCTAAGTCCATATTTGCAACTTATCGAAGCAAAGGCTTGAGAGTAGTTCGGTCAAAATACAAAGGGAGCTTAGGGGAAGAACTCCTTGTATCTGTAAGTTTGTAAACCAAGGGATTAAAGGCAATGTGTTCGTAGTCCAAAGGTTTATAATCTGCAAAAGCCTCCATTACCTGAATAGAGAAGGGCGGGTAAAGGTGGCTAATGAATGCGTGGAGGTTCTTTCGAGGGGGAACAACAGCACTCAAAGGCTCTTCATATGCTTGATCAGTAGAAAGGGAAGTTGATGCAGCCATAGCTTGTTCGAATACTAAGGTATTGGGATGTTCGACGAGTTAATGCAAATGATCACCAAATGGATGACGGTTGAGTTTCCAGAATTTGGACTCCATACACGTTCTAGAGGCGCGGGAAAACTGTAATCCACTAATATCGCCAAGTATTGGGTATATTAGTGCGGGGGGTAATGTTGGCTACATATTTTGTAAAAGCCAGTTACAGTTCGACACGTGGCAGAGTAAGGGTAATAAAGGAAGGTTATTCAAGCCTTCAATCCTAATCGTACACGTGGCAATAAATATTGGTTCTCACATGATCTGAGTAACACTAGATCAATAACGGGATGCAAGATGACATAGCTTCAACGGTTACTCATATTCAAATTCAAGTACAAAATGGAAGCTCAACTGCCAGTAATGGCGTAATGGAGCTACTTGTAAGGAAGCATGATCAGCGATCATGGAGGAGCAGTTCGACGGTTCGAAGTGCAGTTCGAAAGTCATCACTGACGAGTATAAATAGCAGGGCAGCCCCCAGAAAAAAGGAGAACTCAGATCATACAAATCAGTCATTTACTTCATATATTTTCTTCTCCAGTCTTTTACATTTCCAGTCTTTAAATACCTGTTCTTTAAATACCTGCACTTTAAATACCCGCACTGCACTTCGATTCATAGGAGTAGTTTCAAGTAGATTCAAGTGGATTGCTGATGTAAACCTTTCCGAGGCTGAGTTTGGACCATTGTAAGTGTTCATTTTAATGAAATACTTCAATTGTTCTTCATATTACTGTTATTCCTTTTAATTTCTCCTAAGTCAAGCCACCAGTAAAAGTCCTCTTCATTGAGGCTGAAAGAACTAAAACACAATCGTCTGGTAATTGGTTGGCAATCACAATTTCTGTAAGGACTGATTGATCCTTACTGGCACGCTCACATTTACAAAAATACCCTTCGAAAAGTCAAAAAGCCAACAATCTCTACTTTGTCAGAGGTTTTGGTTGGTTGTTAACACTACGTTTTGAAAAACATTTAGGGAAAATTACAATTTATGATGTCTTGAAAAAAAAAATTGCAAATCAATGATAAATGTTACAAATTTTAAAAATTAAAATTATACAATTTTCCACTATTCTTTAAATACTTTTTGAAAATGTGATGTGTATGTATATGTTTGGTATGACAAAAATTAATAATCAATGAAAAACATGCTTTGTGGTCAATAAAAAGTAAGGATAATTTAGCAAAAAAACTTTTTTACTTTTAGGAAGTTAGAAATATTTTCTAACTAGAGTTTTACAATTATCATTTCTTCCACGATTGTCGCTGCCACCACCTCTACTACTCACCACAACCACTCTTTTGAGATCACCATCACATACTATACTTCCACCGCCACCATTAGTATCATTGTTGCTGCCTCCACCACCCCATCACTACCACCACTACTAATACAACTTTTAGCACATTAATATCATAATTACAACTAGATATATGAAAATATTTTCTATGAAAAATATTTTAAGAAAATACAAAATGTTTTCTACCATAAAATACACTTTTCACTTCAAATAGTGTGAGGCCCACTGCCTCGTGAGTTGGACTGCAAATAAACTAAGTTGTTTATGAACAAACTCGGCTCGGTTCGGTTCGTTTAGTAAACAAGCTGAGCTCGAGCTTGCATAAACTCGGCTCATCAAGCTTGGCTCGTTTATCTTTATTTAAATTATATAATAAATATATTATTTATATATTAAATAATATATAAATATATAAAATAGTAAAAATATATTATTTATATATTAAATAATATTAAAAAAAATTATCGAGCCGAACTGAGTTCGAGCCAAATTCGTTATCGAGCTGAACTCAAACTTAATAAACGAGTTCAATAAGCAAATGAGCCAAGTTCAAGCTCGGCAAAGCTCGGCCCGACTCAGTTTGTTTACGTCCCTACTCGTGAGTATGGATTGACAAATAGTGTTGTAGTTACACATAACTAGAAGTTAAAGGTTGAATCTCACAAAGGTCAAACATTCTAAATCTTGGGGCCATTTGAGGTTTGCATGGTCATTTATTTTAGGATCTCGAGATTAATCGAGGTGCGGGAAATTGGTTTGGACATCCAGTTACATAAAAGAATTTAAAAAAAAAAAAAAAAAAAAAACTAGATTTTACTGTGAGAATTATAATGAGCAATTTTAACTTGAAAATCATGATTAAAGTGAGTACCGATATGTGTTTAACAAAAAAAATATCTCTAACTTTTTAATGCCATCAACAATTATAATTGCAGAAAAAGGTCATTAAAGTGATCAATTAAACGAACAGTTAAATCTAACTATGTACCTACTAAGATCTAATATTTTATTTAACAGAATGTTCTATGCCTTTTAAAGTCATCACAATAATTGAACATACTGTGTTTTTTTAAGAACATAAATGCCACAACCCTCTTCACACAATACTAAAATATAGGTTTATGAGTTACAGAACATTGAATATAATTAATAGATTTAGCGATTATGAAATATAAAATAAAGAAAAGTGGTGACTCAGTTTGATCATTATCGTTCCAATTGGTGTTGTTGGTGTATCTCTTTTTTCGCCACAGTCATCTTTCGATTGTCAAATTCTAGCCATCATGAAATCAACTCATTGAAGTCTCACCATTGTCAATGTTGTATCATGAATTTTAGGAGTAGAGTTTACACTTGCATTCACGTTAATGTTATGAGGAAGACGACATATTGTTGGTTTGCAATGAGTTTAGGTGTTGTTTGGCAAGTTGATTTGTGGCTAAAATAGCCACAAAAGACCAAATAGGTTATTTTAGCCACAACAAACAAAACATCACATTCAATCCATAATCATTACACTCTTCTCTCACAAAAAAAGTCAAAAAGCCAAAAAGTCCTTCCCAAACGAAACTTTTTAGCCCAGGTTAAAATAGCCAAAAAAGTCAAAAAATCAAAAAGCCAACTCACTTTCCAAAGGGAGGCTAACTCTTTTTAAGAAAAAGTTAAATTAGGTGTTAAGCATTTAGTGCTTTACAAAGGTGGAGAAACCAACTCTCATAAATGCTAATTTAAAAATCTAACAATTGCCTTTTGCCCATTAAAAAAAATTATTTGAATGTTTTTGGTATAAGGTTGTCCTTCTAGACCCAATTAATAAGCTCTTGGTTATAAAGCCCAAATGCTAAAATATATATATATATACTTATGTTTTTCTTTATTTTCTTTCTGGAGCATAGTTTGGTATAATTATAAGTTATTGATTTCACTTTTGGGAGTGGAATGTTGAGTTTGTTATTCTCAATACACAAGGATTGTGAGTAATTTCGTATTTCTATCTTAAAAAAATTTCTCCTAACTCAAAAACAAAAAGTTGTTGAGATTGTCAACTGAAACAAGGCCAAGTATAAAGTCTAAACGGACCAAGGTCCTACTAATAACTCGTTGATAATATGGTTGGGGAACTTAACTTAATAGACATTCTTACTCTGTTGATCATTGCTCGTCTTTGACGACTTAGGAGACCGCTTAGGTCAACTCAGTTAATTCTTTTGCATCAATTATTCTCTCTATGACTCACAATTTCACATAATTAGGACATTAAAGACAAACAAAGGCGTCAGACACAAAATCCACTTTACATGTGACAAACTTCTATAGATCAATGCTCAACAAAATGTCTTTTATCTATATAATAGAAATCTTTTGAAGAGAAAATAAATATAAATATCTCTATTATGCCAGATACACAAATCAAGTAAATTCAATGCAAAACCTTAATATCAATATTCATCTTCCGCAAGCTCCAAACTAGCTTGAGCGTTGGAGAATCTTTGGGGAACACCACCCCTGGTGCACCCAAAACTTGTGACCGACCCCTGAAATCGAACCACTCCAAAATCCATGATTGGAAAAGGATATTGATCTGCTTGTATTGCCAACCACTCAATGGGCTTTGACAACTAAGTGGGCCTAATCTATTTATTATACAAACATTCATGGCCTTTGATACTAGAGATTTTTCAGTACAATTTTCCTTTTTTTTGTTAAGATAAGTCTCTTGGCAGAAACTGGTTTGGACTCTTTTTGTTTTTCCTCGTGAGTCCAAATTGTTTTGGGTCTTCAATTGATATATGTTTGGAAAGAGCGGTTTCTGGCTAAAAAGTTTAAAAATATATATATATATATATATATATTATAAGTTGTCACATCATTTTATATATATATATATATATTTATTTATAAAAAATTAAAAAGTCAATTTTGAAATAATCAATTTCCAAATGAGCCGTTGAGCTCTAATTTTTTTAAAAATTTTGGAGTAATGCCCAAACATTCTCAGCCCAGTATGGCCCTACTTGGACTAGAGTTTAAGTTAACATTTCAACCCTTGGATTGGGCCAGAACCGTCTCCCTTAAAAATTCTTATTTGATGTTTATTTAACCTAATCTACTGGAAACTCGCATGTTTGGTATTGTTTTCAAAATTATATTATTACATTTTCAAAATAGAATAAATGAAAATTATACACACAAAAAAAAAAAAAAAAAAAACCTTATTTTTATTTACATTATTCTTGGTGTTGAGTTGTCCTTGCCACTATCTTGAAGTTTATATATTATATTAATTCTAAGGTCTCGTTTGTCAATTATGTATTTTAGTCAAAAAGTCATTATAAGTTATCACATTATTTTCTTTACTTTTCTATATATCTTTTTGTAAAAATTTAAAAAATTATTAAAATAGCATATTCCCAAATGAGGCTAAAGAATGGGATAAATTATAATATTTTGTAATTTTAAGACAACTTCAATATTATAACTAAAAAGATCATAATGAATCATAACGAAATAGCATTTGAGACACAAGTAAAGACCTTTCAATCAAAATCAAAATAATAATATAATAAATCATAATTAAGTGACAATTAACCCTACAATAAGTTATGTATAATTTTATTATATATATTGATAACTCCTCCAACCTACTTATGCCTGTCAGATGCAATGTTGGTATGAAAAGGTTAAGTAGGTCATAGATGTTTCTCTACAAATTAGTTAAGTGGGTCATAGATTCACAGAGCCTAAATTGTTATTACCATAAAGAGGTGAGAGGTGAGAGGTGCTTCATTAATCTCCATTTCAAATTTTTTTCACCATAGTAAGTATGAGCTCCTTCACATTAGAACGTCTCACCCCTAGAGGGAGTTATAAGTTGGAAAAGACAATAATAATATCAATTTTTAGGATACGTCTAAGTGGCCGAATCTCTACTTTATCAGACGTTTTGGTTGGTTTTTAACACTATGTTTTGATAAAAACATTTAGGGAAAATTACAAATTATGATGTCTTAAAAAACAAAAACAAAAAAAAATTGCAAATCATTGATGAATCTTACAAATTTTAAAAAGAGAAATGCCTTGGACCCCAATGGGGGTGACTCCCCCCACCCCAATGTTTTTTGATTGGTTGAAATTTTTTTTTTTTTTTTTTTTTTTTTAGTCTTGAGAGCACAATCCCCCACGTGGAGTTGGGGGTACTGGGGTCCCAGCACGATTGTTTTAAAAATTAATATTATAAAATTTTCCACTATTCTGTAAAAACTTTTTGAAAATGTAGTGTGTATATATATATTTGGTATAACAACAATTAATAATCGATGAAAAACATGTTTTGTGGTCAATAAAAAATAAGGGTAATTTAACAAAAAACTTTTTCACTTTTAGAAAGTGAAAAATGTTTTCCAACTAGAGTTTCACCATTACCATTTCTTCTATTATTGTCGCTACCACCATCTCTACTACCCACCATAGCCACTCTTCCGAGATCCCCATCACTATCCCATAGTATACTATCACCGCCACCATTACTATCATTGTTGCTGCCTCCACCACCCCATCACTACCACCACTATTAATACAACTTTTAGCACATTAATATCATAATTACAGCTAGATATATGAAAATATTTTCCATGAAAAATATTGTAAGAAAATACAATATGTTTTCTAGCATAAAATACACTTTTCACTTGGGAGAGTGTGAGGCCCGCTCCCTCGTGAGGTAGCATTCATTGTTGCACCTAAAAAAACATAAAATCATAAACATTTTTTTTTATATTTGTAGTTAATATTTGAAAGTTCATTGACAAGTAATTTCCACACAAAAAGATTGGTCATAAACCCTTTATCTGAATGGATTTATTTTGGGACTAAAATATCTCCATTGGTCATGGAAATTTAATGAGCATATTGAGGGTGTAAATGCACAGCGATGGGAGAAAAAGGAAATATCTAGGCTCTCTAGATGATGGAAACTATTCAATAGATAATAAGTTGAAACTCCAAGGAAAAAGAAGAGAATAAAATTGTGTACATTGTACCTGAGTAGTGAGTTGTCATTAGCTCACTCACCTCTGTTATATGTATCAAAATTGACCCACCAATACATATGCCAAACAATGGAGTTATTGTGATGTACACATTGGAGTTGTCTATCACCAATCGTTTTCTTTCTATTACCTGCATGTATAAGAAAAATATTTGGGGCACTAAAAATAGAGCACTAAAAAAGAGCACTAATGATGTGGCAGTGGGTTCCGCCCACTTTCTATGCCTTGTTTTTTTTATTTTTTTATTTTTTTTACCATTCCCAATACATTAGTGCTATTAATAATGTATTTTTTAGTAGTCTAAATCATTGTTGGCATGTATAATAGGAGCCCCGCATCGTTTTGTTTTTTTCCTTTTAGTAATCCTATAAATTTAGAAAATGTATTTGAAAAAATTATCATGAAAAGAATCAATGGTCTATTTTTAGTTTTTTTTTTTTTTTTTTGAATTTTTGTTTATTTTGAGTGATTTGTTTTAATATTTTAACCAATTTGTCTTACTTTTTAAATGTATTTCAATGAGCTGCATCTAAAATGTTCAAAGAATTGATTTAAATATTTTAAAAATTTACTAAAAATAAATAAAAACTCATCTAAAAATAATTTTTTAAAAATCAAACCAAACAGATTTTTAAATTTCAGCAGTCTCAACCTTTGTGTAACACACGTCAAACAAAATATAGATTTACAGTAACATCCTTCGCAAGTCCATGTTTTAGTGTTTGGTACATTTTATGTGAGTGGTTTATACTTTTTTTTGTTATTATTTTAAAATTTTTTGTCAAAGTAATGTCTGTTTATTAGGTAAACATAATTTAAATATATTAAAAAAATTAATTATTTAAAGATTAAGGGAAAGTTGTTTTAAATGTTTACTTTTTTTATTAGTAATTTTTAATTTATAATAAATTATACCAAACAAATCTTTGAAAAGCTGTTAGTTTTGTCAATGAAAATTGGGGAAAATATCAACCAAAGTGGTCCTTATTAGTCAGATCGAATAATGATTTGATACGTTTCTTCAAAAAAAAATAAATAAATAAATAATGATTGGGTAAATTACATTTACCTCCCCTGAAGTTTCTAACAAATACAGGAACCTCCCATGTAGTTTGAATAATTACAATAACTTCTCCTGCTTTACCTGACAATGTCAAGATTCCCTCATTCCGTCAATTTTGTACAAACAACGTTAGTTGCCTATACAAAATGACCATATTACCCCTTCATTTGAGCGCAAATAGACAAAAGACCCTTTGTTCACTTCCACATACAACCTTAGCATGCACCTCATTCTATTTGATAATTATCTATCTTCATCTCCTTTACCTCTGCATTTCTCCTCCACTACACCTAATTTCTACCTCCTCCCTCTACTTCCTTCGACTATCCATTGCCACAAACCTCTGACTTCATAACCCCTAACCACCACAAATCTCCATTGCCCCAACCGTATACGTTACTATATCTCAACAAGTAGAAAATCGAGACACCAAACCCATGAGGAGCACAGAACGAAACAACAATGCCAAAGAAAGACAGAGAGAGAGATGCCGAAGGCAGATTTTCAGTAGTGTCGATCTTGATCTTGCTGGTCTTGCCGATTATCGTACACTACCAGATCTCATCATCTTAATGTTCGTCGTTATAGGAGTTCATAGTGATTAGTCTTTAAGGGAGGTGGCACCGGCGTCCACGGAGTTCTTGATCACTATGACTGTAAATATAGTAGTGTTTATCTTGATTTCGATGTTGCTTGTTAGAGGTTAAAAACAGAGAAAGTGGAGATGGAGGTTGAAACAACAAGGTTTGTCGGCAGAGGGGGGAGATAGAGGGAGGTAGTGGTGTGTATGGAGGGTTTGAGGGCAAAAAAAAAAAGAGATGGAAGGAAGAGTGAGACATTGGGGCAGTGAGTGGTAGAAGTTGAACCAGAAGATAGAGATGGAAACAAAAAGAGGGAAAAAAAAATTCACCTTGTTCTCCTGCCATCTTACTCTTTCTTGTATTTCCTCTTTTTCCCCATGGATGACCATTTCTTTTCTTCACTCTTTCATGCTCTCCAATCAAAATTCATCTGCTCCCCCTGTTTTAGTTTTTCCTTCTCTCATTTGTTGCCCACTCTCATCCTTTCTAATTTAAAACCAAATCACACCAAAAAAATAAACCCAAATTCTAATTAAAAAATAATCCCAAATCTATATCACTATCCAAATCTTCCAAAGCCTTGACTGAAACCTGAAACAAAGATTCAATACAAAAAATCTCATTAAAGCTTAAATCCAGAGCAAAGAAATAAATCTCAAATCAAATAAAAATCCAGATGAAATAATTTTATCTGAATATTGTGTTTCTGTAATTAACATTCTAACATTATTTGTGTGTTTAATCTGATTGCTTATGAAGCCAAATGGGCTACTGCAGGTTTTGATTTGGTTGCCTTTGAGAATGGTAAGAAGAGATGAAGAAGAGAGTTGGTCGGTGATTGTGCTCTGTTGGTCAAACGTTAAAAGAAAGGAAGCATGATTGTGTTGTGTTGGTCAAAAAAGTAAAAAGGAAGCATAAGAGGAATAGAATAAATAAATAAATAAATAAAAAGGGTAGATTCAATCTCGTGTAGCCCAGCTCATAGAGTGTTTCAAGACACTTGAGGGCATTATGGATATTTCACTATTTATCTTTGATGACACCATCAATTTTTTGTTAGTAGTGTGAACGACAGTTAAAAAATGAAAGAATCTTAACATTGTTAGATAAAGCAGGAGAAGTTATTGTAGTTATTCAAACTATAAGGGAGGTTTCCGTATTTGTCAGAAACTCCAGGGGAGATAACCCATGATGATTTGATACTGCCAAACAGGTTGTGGAACTGGGTCAGGGAAGATTCCAACAAATGGGTCAAATTTAAGAGGTGGCCCACACAATAAATGGCCCATATTCGATCCATGGGTCAGCCTAAATGTCTGCGAATATCTACCCTCCGCATACCTTTTCATGGACATGATGTAGGCGTGGTTCTGTTATTCACTTTTTCAAACTAAAATTTTTATGGAAAATGTTTTGAAACTTAAATTTTGTGGTTTAAAAGTGATTTAAATGGCCTAAACGACGTTGTTTTGGCTATTTTTATGTTGTTCTGTACTCAAAATGATGTCGTTTTGACCATTTGAGTCACTTTTGAGTTACAAAATTTAAATTACGTAGCATTGTCGAATTTTTATTATTATTATTATTTTATCTGTATTAAATTAGTATTTTGGAGAATTGAAATTCACACTTGTATCTTTATAAGAAAATCTTACCTCCTTATTTTACTGGAAAATGTTTGGTAGCCCAAAATTTTATGACTCAAATAGTTCAAATTTATCAAAACGACGTCGTTTTACACTCAAAACGATTTCATTTTGAGTAATTTGAGTCACAAAATTTTGAACTACTTAAGGGCATGTTTAATTAGATGGATTAGAGTATGGGATTGAGATTATTAATCCGTGGGTCCAATTATCTTATGTTTGTTTTAACATTTTGGTTTAGGATTATTAATCCAATGGATAATTAATCTAACAAATTTGTAGGATTATTAGTAATGGGGTAAAGATGGGATTATTAATCCAATGGATAATTTATCCTATTAATTCCATTAGATAATGAATACCACACTAATTTGATAAGATTATTAATACCTCACTATTAGTCATGTGAATCAAACATGATCTAAGATTGTTGTATTTTACTCTTAAAAATAGAAATCAAGACCTCCTCTTTAAAAGAAACTTGGAAGCCAAAAGACTAAAGCCATGTTTTCAAACCATTACTTATATCGGTTGATTTCCTCCCGTTCATGATCTAAATTGGAATATGTTATTTGACTTTATAATCTATTCTTTGTTTTATTTTAATAATTTAAATCATTTATTTTATAAGATTTTTTTGTGTATGTCGTTCATTAAAAAAATTAAATTAAACCAATAATTATAACATCATCATTTTATTAAGTTTATCTAAAAAAAATAGAATGTCTATTTTTAAAACACACTTATCGTTTATTTTTTCAAATAAACGTGATAAAATATGGAGTATTTACGTATAGGTCCTAATAAGTGGAGTTATTGTTTAACAGGTCCTATGGAAAAAATTTGTCAAAAAAAAAAAGTCACTAATTGTAAATTTTAGAAACAATTTATAAAAATTATCACAAAAAAAATTACTAATTGTTAATTTTTAACAACAATTTTATCAAGACTTATTTTCAATAGGACTTGATGAGAATTAAGTCCAACTATTATGACCTATTAGTAGTTTACCCTAAAATTATGAAAGTACAATTATCAAATTAATCAATTTTTTTTTTTTATAAATAATATGCATAAAGAATCTTATAAGATACAGAGCTGATATTATCGAAACGAGATTGATGATAAAAACACCTTCCAATTCAGATGAAGACCGGACGTCATCTTCTTTCTTGTGATTAGGAATGGATTCCAGAAAGCATGCATATGAAAATGATATGATACAAGTACAACCATACAATACATTTTTTTTAAAAATGAATAAACTGCTATTATCCTCATTTGAACACTCCATTCTTAGGCAGCCTCAATTTGCATTCCAAAAATTAAGTTGAGCACCCTAACTTGATGAAAATTTTTTTATTACTATTATGTCCTCATTTAAAATGACAAAAAAGTACTTAATATAAAAAAATATATAAATTAAAGTATTTTGAACACTCCATTCTTAATCAAACTCAATCTTCCCTTCTCTCTTATATTTTCTTCTTACTCTTTTGACTTTGCATTTTCATACTCAACTATATTTTTTTTGAATCCGTCATTCTTGTATTCAGTGACGGAACCAAGAAATTAAGGTAGAGATGACACTTTATAATTTTAATTTTTTTTGGTGATAAACAATAAAATAATAATAATTTTATGAGCTAAATTTTAAGAATAAAAATTTCATTATTTATTATTAATAGCAACTAATTAAAATTCTATAATAATGTGGAATAACTCAGACACAATAGTAATGTAAGTATGTAATTTTAACACAAAAAATCACAAATTAAAATTCTTAATTTTAGAAAATAGAAGCAAATAATTTATAGCACAAATCATTATAAAATTTCTATAATTTTTGTTTGATAGAAAAATATTAGAGAGATAGTATTGATTATAAAAATGTGTTTTGAATAGAAATTATTAGATAATCCCAACATATTATGTGATGCTGATGACGTGGTGCCTTAGATATAATAAATCGCAACTCACACTAAGTGATTCACCTATTATCTTCCAATTACTTAATAATAATGAGTTACTATGTTCCATTCATAAAATTTGACATTATATTATTGATTTAGACCACCACATAAATAACACCACATAGCGCTTCAAGAGTACTAAATAAGCTACATATTGTGTGTGAACAATGCCAAAAAAAAAAAAAATTCAAAACTGAGGGAGAGCATGTGACCCCCCTAGTCCTGTTATGGCTTCGCCACTACTTGTATTCTATTTCATATTGAAGTTAATAATGGACAATGAAGAAAATATTTCTAAGCAATTTTTTTTATAGAAAAGTTAACTTTGCTAATCATTTTAGTTGTTGGGTTTACAAAATTTGTTCAAAAATTCAGTACTGAACAAATTACATTTATTCAAAAACTTATTTCTAAACAAAATTCATATATTTGACAATATGTTATCAAAATAATGATCATTGTTCAATATTTAATATCCAAACAATTGTCTATGTTTGGCTCTATGTTTTTGAACATTTAAATTTTTTAACTTCTTTATTTTCCAATTCCAAACAAAAAAGAACTGTCCGATATTACATATGCTTTAATTTTTTGTTATTCAGACTTGAGTATTCACACATGCTTCATTTGTTTGACGCCAAGTATTTGAAGTAATTTCATAATTTCGAAATTAAATATCTAAACATATTTAATTTGTTCGACACTGAGTATTCGGATGGAATAGCTGGAATTAATTTTTTGTTATTCAGAACTGAGTTTCTAGATATATTTAATTTGTTCGGCACTGAATATCCGAATGAAAAGGCTAGAACTAATTTTCAGTTGTTTGAAACTGAGTATCCTAACATATTTTATTTATTCGACATTGAGCATCCAAAGAAACTGTAGAACTCACTTTTTAAAAAAAAAAAATCAAAATCAAAAATTCCCAAATTGATGGAATTGCCAAAATATCCTAAAACGATAGGGGTTGGAGACGAAAAGGGATTGGAGATGGTGGGTTGGCAACAAGGGTGTTGGAGAAAACGAATTGACTCTGCCATGAAGGATGAGTCCGTGCTTATGTTGTAATTAGGGTAAATTGTACAAATAGTCCCTGTAGTTTACATGATGTGTCAATTTGATCCCTGTTATTTTAATTTACTCGATTTTATCCTTTAATTTAACGGATTGTGTCATATTAGTCCACTAAATAATGGCCGTTAGGTTTGATGAATGGAAATTCAAATGATATATCAATTTGGTTCCGGTAGTTTACACGATATGTCAATTTGGTTCCTGTCAAAATCGAGCAAATTAAAACAATAGGGACCAAATTAACACATCATGTTAACTATATAGACCAAATTGACGCATCGTTTGAGCACATGACGACTTTCCGCCCACCAAACCTAACGGCCATTATTTATTAGATCAACATGGCACAATCTGTTAAATTAATGGGTAAAATCGAGCAAATTAAAACAAAAAGAACCAAATTGATACATCATGTAAATTATAGAGACCATTTGCATAATTTACCCTTGTAATTAGAGTGCTTCTATTAGCACCCCAACAATTATTTTGAATCCCCATTTTTTAACTTTTTTTTTATTACAATAATAATCTCAAATGAAATTACTAAAAAAGATATCAATAATTTTGAGACACCCCATCTCACAATTACGCCTAAACACCCACTATATCATAAGTTATGATTTATGAGAACACACACCTCCATCACCACATCTATCTTTCCAAATCCTACCTTGAAAACCCTTTGACGGCAATATTTCAAGAGTAACGGTAGCAACCATTTGATTACCTACACTTCTGTAGCAATGACAATGAATGAAAGTTTTTCCGATAACCACAACTCCATGAGACGAGAAGAGTATAGGAATGGCAATGGGGGCCAATGGGGTGGATATTAATTCCCCATCCCCATTCCCCTATAATAAATTTTCTCCGTTCCCCATTCCCCATGGGTACCACCCTCCCCATTTTTTAATGGGTATGGATTTTCCCCATCCCACTTTAATCCCCATTTTTATTTTTTATATTTAATGTTAACAACCACTTTTTTTTTTTTTTTTTTAAGGTTCACAACAAAAACTAAATATACATTCAATCTTTTTTCTTTCTTTTTAATATATTTAATGTTAACAATTTTTTTTTTTTTTAAAGGTTCACAACAAAAGTTAAATATACCTTCAATCTTTTTTCTTTCTTTTTTAATATATTTAATGTTAACAACCTTCTTTTCTTTCTTTCTTTTTTATAAAGATTTTAGCTAAATATACCTTCAATCTTTTTTCTTTCTTTTTTAATATATTTAATGTTAACAACTTATTTTTTATTTTTTATTTTTTTATTTTTTTAAGGTTCACAGCAAAAGCTAAATATACATTCAATCTTATTTTATTTTATTTGGTTCAACAACAAAATCAAATACACATTAATTAATTAATTAAAAAGTTTGTTTTATAATAATCAAATATATAATTTTGAGACAATCAAATAAGTTTTAGTAATTGAAAAAAAAAATGTGGAAGAACGTGAAAGATTAAAAAAAAATTACAACCATCTCTCTCACTCTCACTTTCACTCTCTCCCCTACATGTTATAAGAACCTGATTACAATGTTATAAGAGCATGATTGAAGAAATAAAATGTGAAACAACCTGTTTGAAGAAAGTGTTATAAGACTCATATTAAATTGCATCAGGCATAAACAAGGAATTGTTTGTTGATCTCTTAGCCACGGACATTTTAGACATTAAACCATCTTTCTCTTAGCAAATTTGAACCATTCATTTTAATTTATCCAAAATCTAATTACACCTTTAACAAATTTGAACCACTCATTTTAAGATATCTATGCATTACCACACCCAATCCATCCTCCACCTTCTTCCTTTAGTCCCCCACGAATTTTGTTGTTTGTTACTTTTAAAAAACAAAAAATATTTTTTCAATTAAATTTTTACTAATTTCACAACACCATCACCACTATTCTCACTTTCACTGTCACACTACCATCACCATAGCCACTACCATCATCATTGCCGCTATCACCCCACCACTATGTAACAATCTCTACTTTCACCTTCGTTCCATCACCACCACCACCAAATATAAAAAAATATATTTTTAATTTTTTTTATAGAAAATATAAAAAATATTTTTCATTAAAAAATATTTTCTATCTAAATAAATGAAGCATAACATTGGGAAACAAGCTGATTTCAGTTAAATCTGTTCATAACTAAGAAAAATTCTTTTAATTTAAAAATAATTATTTAGTAAGACTTTGTATCCCCTTTTTGTTTTTCTAACAAATAAATCTTTGTACCCATCATTTCTAACCAATCACGACTCATGCTTGTTTTGATTCTCCATGATTTCCTTATTTTCAAATACATTCATATATATATATATATATATATATATATATATATATATATGTTGTATAAATTGTGTGATAATATAAAACAAATAGATTCATACTCGTTAATTGAAATTTCAGAACAAGCAAACCATTCTGAAAATTACAATACACAACAAAATAAAATAACATAGAAAAGCAAACTGAAACCTACACTAGACAGTGTCCTTAATTTTTTTAAATAAATTTAAAAAATTCTAGATATGCATAAAATTTGACAAGAATAATGTGACAATGTTAATTAATGTGTATTTGATTTTATTGTTGAGCCAAATAAAATAAAATAAGATTGAATGTATATTTAGCTTTGGTTGTGAATCTTAAAAAAAAAAAATGGTTGAACCTTAAAAAAAAAAGATTAAATGTATATTTAGCTTTGGTTGTGAATCTAAAAAATAAAAAAATGGTTGTGAACCTTAAAAAAAAAAAACAAAACAAAAAAAAAAAAAAAAAAAGATTAAATGTATATTTAGCTTTGGTTGTGAATCTTAAAAATTAAAAAAAAAATGGTTGTGAACCTTAAAAATAATAATAAAAAAAAAAGATTGGAGGTATATTTAGCTTTGGTTGTGGATCTTAAAAAAAAATAAAAAATAAATAAAAAAAAGGTTGTGAACCTGAAAAAATAAATAAATAAATAAATAAAAAGATTGAATGTATATTTAGTTTTGGTTGTGAATCTTTAAAAAAAAAAAAAAAGAAATTAGTGGGTACCCATCCCCTGTGGATATTTAAAGAATATCACTTACCCTACCCAATGGATAAGAAAAAGAGGGGAAAACCCATGTATTTGGGTTGGGTCTCCATGGATACCCACAAGGTAGGTTATCCATTGCCATCCCTAGAGGAGTATAACAATAAAAGCTTTCACAACTTTAATGGTATTCTTTGCTTAGAGGAGATTGGCCTTGTAAAGATAAGTTTCTTGGGGAGAAAAAAATGGCAAAAAGATAATAAAAATTGTTCATCATTTTTTTGGGACTGAACTCTCGAATATATGACAAAAATTCAGGAACACAAGCCCAAATATTAGTTGTTTGTTCGGGAACAGATAACCGAACATTATTAATAAACTTTCTTCAAATTTTAAAATCACAAAACCCAAGTAAGATAAGGAACAAAAATTGAAACTGTCAGAGAAGTTAAAAAAACCCACTTAAGAGATCACAAATCCAAACTCGCGGAGATCGCAAAACCCACAAAAAAAGAATTTTGAATCAACAACAAAAAAAACCCTACATTTATTTTTTCAAGTCATGAACAAATATGTAGAGATGAAATAGTAATCACTTTTGTGAGTTTTGTTAGGATTTTTGGTAGAGAAACTTTTTGGAGTGGGGGTGTGTATTCAATTGAATGGGAATAATATTTTCACAAGAATAATTTTAGTATTATTTAGGGGAAGAAATTTTTTTTTAAGGGTTTTATTCATAAATGGGAGTACAAAGAAATGGAATGTCCAAAATAATTGATAGGATACTAATAGCAACACTTTTGTAATTATTAGACTAATGGGATGTACAAAGTAGGTTTCTAGTGTATTTCTAAGGTATTTAAAATTTTTAGGGACATAATAGGCATTATTTGGGGTGTAAAAAAAATTAAATTTTTTTTAATTGGATATTCAAAATAATAGGGTGTATAACCTAATTTTTGGGGTGTATTTAGAGCTAACCAAATTGTTATCTCAGCCAACAAGTCTGTCGCTTGATTTCCTGCCCAGTACACAAAATAAAAACCAGAGGCCGCAAAATTCAAAAAATCATTAGTTGGTTCAGGGCACACGTAACTATATTCCTAACTAATCACAACTCCCCATGCCCTCTCATGATCTCTCATCACCCAACACAAAATCGCAAATTTTACTTTTTCCACTAATCAAAACACGTATAAGGTATCATGTGACAGTACTCCAAAACTAACCAAAAACTTCTCGTAAAATTCAGATAAGAGTTTGATGCAAGGAGAGTGTAGGGTTGCACTTTAAAATATTCCCACTCAATTATAATTTTGCCCCTCATTTCTCATTGATGTGTTGTTCCCTTTCATTTTTTGAAGCCATTACTTAAATCTTCTGAAAATTTTTGAACATTATTATGAGCTCTTTACAATTATACAGAAGGATGGACCGAGAAGAGGGCTAGTGTAGGAGTAATCGTTACCTCAAAGTTTTCAAATAAACACCTAAATATAATTGTATTAGTTTTGAATATTTTAAAATTATATAGTTCACCCCTAAGAATTTTTTTGAGAAATTTGATGCATATTCCCTTAGATTTGCTTATAAAAATTTAAAAGTATTTAACCTCAGGCTCTTGTTTAAGATTATAAAAATTTAATACCCATTTTCAAGTTTTGATATTCACTATTCAATTTCAAAAGTGTTTCTTTTATATATATCTCTCTTCTCGTTGTTGTTTTTTTTTTTCTGTTTTTTTTTTTTTCTTTCTTTCTTTCTTTTTATTTTTTTCATTTCTCTCATCAACTCGATATCAATTTTCAATTCTTCTTCCTCTTTTTCATATCTATTTCAAAATATAACCAACTTTGACCTGTTTATATAATTATGCGTCTGTTTTAAATGACATTTTAATAAAGTAAACAAAATTAAAATGGAGTAATTTGATTTATTCTAACGATCTACTTTCTTGTGTACATAGTGGTGCTGTTTGGTGTAGCTGTTAAAACAGATTATAAATTATAGCTTAACAGATTATAGATTATGACTTTAATCAGAAGCTGTTAATCTGTTTGGTATAGCTGTTGGATTATAGATTTAAGTTGCTGTGTAGTGTTTGTTAAATAAGCTGTGAAATAGCTTTTTCAATTAATTTTTATTTTTTATTATTCACTATTTGTCTACATTTTTCATAAAAAATAATAATAATATTTTATAGTCCATTTGGGTCTTTTTCTATTTTTAAAAAAATAAAAAATAAAAAAATCTAAGAGTATAACCGTGAATTAACATATCCACAGCAGAAGCTGATAATCAGAAGTAAGGGGTGAGCAGCTTCTCAGAATCAGCTTTTTTGACTTAAAATAAGTTGTTAGAATCAGAAGCTGTTTGAAATAAGTTTAACCAAACAGTCCAAAATAACTTTTTAAAAGCCAGAAGTCATAAGCTGGCTCAAAAAAGCCCCACCAAACACCCCCAGTAAATCATATGTGATAATAAGCATGTAGGCTGCAACCACCTTATCAGTGAATGGAGGACCTAGAAACTCTCTGCAAAGGAGACCAAAATAAAACTATTTAAATTTTATAGGTTTGAAGTACAATTATATAAATTTTGGTGTTTAAAATGCTCATTTTTTCTATAAATAATCAAAATTAGATATAAAACATAAAAAAGTCATTCAAAACATATTAATTTTATCGCATATTTTAGCCAAAAAAAGTTTCAAAAATTTAAAGGGCTAAGGACCTTGCCCATTTGGAGTCCGGATCCCCTGGAATATTTTTTCTAGACTGATTTTTTATTTTTAAAATGACTGTCTGTACTATTGTACTCTCAATTTTTATAAAATTAGTTATACAAAAAATATTCTAAAATCACTTTAGAATATCCGAATTCATCAATCTACCTGCCCATGTTATGAATTTTTTTTTCTTAAATTTTTTATTTTAATAAATTGCTGGAAGTTATAACATTAACCATTCAAGTTTAATAAGTTGGTATTATCCTCATTTGGAAGTTTCTTGGTAAAATCATATCTATATTAAGAGATTGCAACTATTATCCTCATTTCAAAGTTATATTTTGGCTTATACAATGTTTAACAGGACCAGGACAAGAACCATCAAACAAACTAATATTATTAAACATATGCATTAGCAGTTTTTAGATGTAAATTTTAGTTTTTTCTTCTTCTTTTTTTCGGGGTTGATATTAAACTTAAGAGCTTACCATTTCCCAGAAAACCTAACCAAAGCCTTGCCAGAAATAGATAAGATAAATAAATAATTGAAGTTTCACTTTCTATTGTTTTATAATCTTGGGCAAATTACACTAACGGTTCTTATAGTTTGGGATTTGTGTCACTTTAATCCCTGATTTTTTAATTGTGATACATTTGACCATGAATGTTGAATCTTGTTTCAAATAAGGACAATTGAAGATACCATTACTTAATTTTAAAGGCAAAGTCATCAATTTGATAAAATATATACTAATTTGACAAAAATAAATATCAAAAAAATATTTTTGAATTTTTAAAAATTATTTTTACCCATCAAAGATAAAATTATGTAAAATTGATTAATCTTTTAAACATTTATTTATTTATTTATTTTACCGAATTAATTTTTATTATATATTTGGCTAATGATCATGTAATGGATGTTTGTTTTTATTTTCATTAAATTAGTTTCTATTTTTCGAAAACTCAAATATGACAATAATTTTGATATCATTATTAAACCAATCCATTAAATTAAAAAATCTAAAACTAAAAACATTTCGTATATTAAATATAAAAAAAGCTAGGAACCACTAGGGGAGACCCCAGCACCCCAGTGAGTGTTGATTGGTCAACTGTTTTTTTTATTATTATTATTATTATCAAATTACCAACCCCCACGTGTGTGTGGGGGTGGTAGGAGTGGGAAAAGAGTAGGGGTCTCAATCAACTCCCATTAAATATATTGATTATACATTAAAAGTCT
This sequence comes from Camellia sinensis, assembly GCF_055761805.1. Classification (NCBI taxonomy): domain Eukaryota; kingdom Viridiplantae; phylum Streptophyta; class Magnoliopsida; order Ericales; family Theaceae; genus Camellia; species Camellia sinensis. Next base: position 50,089,093 of record NC_138969.1, read on the forward strand.
AACAAACAGATATTACATGATCATCATTCAAACACATAATAAAAATTAATTTGATAAATAAAATAAATAAATAAATGCGTAAAAGGTTTATCAATTTTTCATAATTTTATCTTTGGTGAGTAGAAATAATTTTAAAAAATTCAAAAATATTTTTTGACATTTATTTTTAACAAATTAGTTTATATTTTATCAAATTGACGAATTTGCCCTTAAAATTGAGCAATGGTATCTTCAATTGTCCTTATTTGGAATAAGATTTAAATTTATGATCAAATGTATCGCAATTAAAAAGTTATGAATCAAATGACACAAATCCCAAAATATAAGAACTGTTAATACAATTTGCCTTATAATCTTTAATGAATGGGATTAGCCCGATTGATCAAACTCCTATCTTATATGAATCAAATAAAGGTAAATTACACACACCCCTGAGAATTTTGTTTAACTGAGATTCTCTCTTCACATTTGAAAATTACACGTACCCCCTATCGGAATAAAATGACAAATTTGACCCTTAACTTTTATACATATCAAATAATAAAATAATACAAATATTTTGTTCATGTCATTTCAAGAGAAATAGCAATCATCTTCTTTAGTTTAACTCACATAAAAAAAATTGAGTTTTTTTTTTCTCATGTTTTTTTAATTTACTGAATTTTTTTTAATATTTTAAGTATTTTTTTTAATTTTTTAGATACACCTAATCTAGATATACTTAAGAAGTATAATATTTTGTAAATTTTTTTTTTAAATTCACCAAATAAAAAAATATAAAAATTCAGCACATTATCTTATTTTATTGTATTCAATGAATTTTTTAAAAGTTTTTTGTACAAAATAAAAATGAAAAATTATATTCATATATAAAAATTTATACAAAAAATATCATAAAAATGTTGTGATAGTAATATCGTTGTAAATATAAATCATGTTTATGGGTGTTTTGTTTTAAAATGAAAGATCACCATTAAACTATATCATTATGTTTGAAAATTCTATATAAAATTTATATTTGTATATTATCACTCAATAAAAATATACTTAGGTATAATTTAATGATAGAAATTTGTAGAATGTAATCATGATAATAGGAAGAAGGAATGATAGGAAAAAGGGGAAGATGGTCATTTAGAAAATTTTAAGGTATGACACAAACAATCCAATGGTCAATTTGTGACGATATTATAAATCTCAGGGAGAAAAATATAATTTTTAAATGTGAGAAAGAATTTATATTAAACAAAAACTTAGGATGTCAGTATAATTTACCCATCAAATAAATTGATAGTAAGCAGGCAAATAAAGAGAAATGGAGTCATGTCCTAAATTAAAATTTTGAATGGGATTCCTGCCCCAATCTAATACTTGAAGAAAAAAAGTGTTGAGAAATAACATAAATTGTGTGGGCTTCAAATTGGAAGTTGTTTGTCGTCTCTCAATTCTAACTTAAAAAATAATTGGCGATAATGGAAGTGATCAATAACAACAACAATATGAGAGCAAATCAACACTATCAAATTGGTAATGTGATTGGCAAGTGTAATTTAGGACTTGCACTTTGTCATCTTTATCTTTGATTATTTTTTCATTTTGTCTCTTAAAATTTATTTTTTTTCACGACTTTTCATATTTTAGTTTTTTTTTAATTTACTCGTAAACTAACTTTTATTCAAAATTAGATACAAAATATCACGTTAACTACCACATAAATAAAAAATATATTATTATATTAAAATTTAAGTTTGTATTAGAAGTATGAGCTATATATAATAAAATATTTTTATATCATGCAGTTATGAATATGTCAATTTCTTTCTAATTTAGACGTAAGTTCACTTTTGGAGCCAAAAAAAAAAAAAAAAAACTTAAAATATAAAAAATTAAAGTGAAAAAAATAAATTTTAAAAGCTAAAATAAAAAAATGACCAAACAATAATAATTTACCAACACATCCACATATTCACTAACTTGAGCCAGACTTAAACAAACAATTCTTAGGGGATCTTTAATTTGAGGTTACGATGATCATGTTACATCATCATCCTACAAAAAGAAATATGTTTAAGATAAGAAGTTGAAATTCAACACGTTTGAACTAAGTTGCATAAACAAATTGAAAGACGTTCAAGTACAATAATTTATAGACATTAATGCAATTCTATGTTCCTGATCTAGTGTGCAACCAGAAACATTTTCAGCTAAGAAATTGGATGGTCAACTCATTGGCAATATGCTACGTTGTCTATGGGTAAGTGTTGACCTTTTGATTTCAGATTTTAGGTTTCTCATCCTTATCTTGTTATATCTGTAGACGCGGTGCAGAAGATCGAAGAATAATATGAAGTAATATTTTAACAGAAAATGAGAGAGAAAATAATATTAGAAAAATAAACAAGAAGGGCACCGCCTTGCATGGTGGACTAATTTATTACTTGAGTCGCTCGTAACGGTTTCATGCATGCAATGCCAGGGTAGGGCAAAATGTTAGTGTAGAGCTTTGGGTGCATCATATAACATACAAATATTGAAATATACAATCATATACTAGAAAAAGAAGAAAAGAAAACTTTAATACGTAGTATTATCATCTAATTATTTCTTATTTTTTTATCTTCTATATATATGTGACACTTGAAAATTAGGATTTACCTTTCACATCATGTGATTTTATTGTATTTTTGTGATACCATATTAGCGGTGATACTGATTTTTTACTCAAAATAGTGTGGTGTTTGGGAAGTCTTGAACTTGGGTTTTTTTTGATTTTTTTTACATAGAGACAGACTTTTTGCAAAACTAAAAAAAACATATCCAAACAAAATATCACATCCAACCCCATAATCATTTCATTTTTTCTCTCACAAACATCACATCCAACCACAAAAAAACCCAACTATCTTCCCAAACACCAAAAAAATTTTCTCCAATAATATCCTACAACTAAAAAATTTACATAAAAACTTACTTCTCAAACACCCACTTATGAGATATATGGTAGAAAATAATTCTCCTCGTATAATCCTGTTGACCAAGTCCACGCTCCTCCGTACGACGTCGCTTTGTCACCTGAAAACACAAACGTGAGCTAGCCGGCGGGTGTGTGCCGGAAACCTCTCCGATGCCTAAGTCAGTAAGCTTGACAAATAGACAAAGTTTTATGTTCTCTAAAAGGTTGTGTTCAATTACCTCCTCCAAGGTGATGCTTGTGAGCTTTTATAAGTTTCCCGTGGCACAATCCTAGTAGGACTTGTATTTCTCTATGCAGAGTCCTCCTAGGATTCATTCTCCCAAGGATAATGCTTATCCTTTTACACCCTCCCCCACTGCTTAAACCAAGTGGGATAGTTTTCTTTATGGCCGAACTTTCATTTGACCGAAGTAAAATTGGCTATACCGAGCCACAGAGGGCCGAACTATCCTTAGCTCGGTCTTCTCCTCTAACTCCTTACTTCGGCTGCCTTGTTCAACCTTGGTGTGCTTAGATCAAACTTCCAAGTAACAAGTTCTGACCGACCTAACCGTTGTAAGTCACGACCGGACTAATTCCGAAACCGGCCTCGAAAGAACATACTGTGACCGGACTAACCCTGAGACCGGCCTAACTCCGAGTTGCCACCGAACCGGAGTAGCTTTGCCATTCCTTTAGCCGAAGTAACTTCATCATTTGTGAGCCGAAGTAACTTTGTCTCCCCAAGGTCGGAGTAACATTGCTCTCCTGGGCCGGAGTATCCATTACGGCCTTTTTACCTAGTCCTTCGTGTTTTGGGCCTCAACGCCCAACTCGCAGCTCGGCCCAATTTTCCCAAAAATTACCCTCTCAATTGCCCCTTAATTCCATCTGCAGAGCATGATTGGGATTACCAGTCCACCAACCGAGCTGGCGTCGTTTTAAGCTATTCCAGCCGAACTAAAAACCGTCGAACTTTTAAGCCGAGCTAATTTTACTCCGGGCCCTATTTTGTCCGATCGAAAACGTCTCTTCAATCATAGTGTCTGTAACGCTTCCCATTCTTATGACACGTGGCATGTTTTGGTTGGCTAAGGACGGCTGTCACGCCGTCTTCGTGCTTCGTGAATTTGAAACAGTTCCCGCTTTTTTCTTTCCTCATCCCTCTCTCATATTTCACAAAACACCCCTTCCTTACTGAATCACCCACTTGTATTCACGTACCCTACCTTCTCTCTCTGTCTTCATTTCTCTTGCTTCCAAATCTGTGCTCTTCATCGCTGCTACTGCTCCATCTTCAGCTTCTTGTTCTTCAATCTGGTAAGTAAGCTTACCCTTCTTGCTCTTTTTTATTTGCTTTACCATTCGTTCCTGTTTTGTATGCTTTTTGCGAACATTTTTCTCCATTTATCTGCTTTGCTTTTGTACTTTTTATGAAGAAACCAGTAGAACCCCATGTATGTATGAACTATTATGTAGAAAACCAGTCTTAGATCCAAAATCATATAGCAACCGGACTAGGATACTGTTTGTCCAATATTGGTAGATCACTTCAGCCAATAACCGAACTAGAACTTGTAGGAATATCAGTAGTTTCTTCTGAACCACTCTAGCCAAGATAAGATCACCGAACAAACGTGCACATACCGAACTAGGTACTTCAGTCTATAACCGAGCTAATCTTTCGGGGCCAAGCCGGCTTTCTTAGTTCTTAAACCGAACTTAGAAAGCCGCCCCTAGGGGCTCAACCGAAGTAACTTTCCTCACACTGCAACCGATTTAGGCTTTGGGACTAAACCAGCTTTCTTAGTTTTTTAGACCGAACTCAGAAAGCTGCCCCTAGACGTTAAACCGGTCTATCAAACAACCTGCTCCAACCGAGCTACCAGACCAGATGAAAGAACCAGTTCTTTGAGGCCGAAGTAGGGCTTTTATACCTTGCTTGTAAATTGTAGCACGGTCCATTGATCAGTGCTTTAACCCCCTCTGTTTTTTACTTTGCAGACTTAGGTTACCCAGGCACTCCTGCGTGCGCTCAACCGAGCTACTGAGCACGATTTTTGCACCGAAATAACTTATCCGTAATTTATACAACAAATGGGTAAGTATAGGTATTTAGTCGAAACCCCTGGTGGCATGGCCGAATTCAGGAAGGACTATGATATACCGGATGACGTTCATTTGACTTTAGCAAAAAAGGACGTCATTCCATGGGACAACGAAGGTTTCGTTCCTTTTACTCTTCAATCCATAATTGAGACCGGACTACGGTTTCCTGTACAACCGTTGATCTGTGAGTTCCTTAGACAAACTAGGTTATGCCCCACCCAACTGTCCACCAATACATACCGTATTATTGTGGGAATAGCCGCACTAAACCACCAAACCGGTTTAAACCTTGGCCTCGCCGAAATATTCCATCAATATTCCATCGGCTCGAAAGATGCTGGATGGGTCTATTACCTTAGGATCCGTCGCCGCCGAGAGAAGATTGTTAAGCACACCCCGGACAAAGACCTTAATGACGATGACTTCTTCTGGGTCTCTGGGAATTTTGAGGATTTTCAAGCCCCAATTCCTGGCCGTCCTATAAATTGGAAAATGGGAGAGCCTGATAATTTAACTTCGGTCTTGTTCCCTGTATGTTATCTCGGTTTTTTAATCTACTGACCGAACTAACACTTCTTCTTTTTTGCAGATTTCGCCCACCTCCATTCCCTCTATAGCTATCCCAACCTTGCGGTTTTGCGAGCCGCACTACGGATTAAAGAAAGAAGTTGGGCTAAGCTTCTGAACTTCGAGCCGACCTACCGGTACAGCGGTCGCCGAAAAGCAAGGGTAACCGATTTCCTTCTTGAGGAAGAACCAGAGCCGGACCCAACTTTGCCCGAAATAAGACTTGTTCCCTTAACTGCTGAGGAAGAAATGGCAAAGAAGAGCAGAGTCAGGGCCCTTTTAACTTCAACGACCAGAGCCGAAGTACAGCCATCCGTCGAGGCACAGCCTGCTGTTGTGGCCCTCCCTTCTCAGCAGCCTTCTACATCTCGCCCTTCCAAATGCGCCCGACCTACATCGACCGAACAGCAACTTGTCGATGAGGTTGAATCCATCCCCCAGAGCCCTCAACCTTCCCCTCAACCGGAGCAAACTGACCGAGCTGAATCTCCGAAGTGGGCTCCGCCGCTGACCTTCAACGACCGAAACATCAAAGCCACTGACTCGGTCGTAGCTGAAAAAGACCACCAACTGGCCTTTAACCTGGCCAAAAGTGTGTGCCTCCCCAAGGACATGGAGCACCACTTGAAGCAGCTGAACACCGAAATGAAATCAATTCGGTCTGCTTCCAAGTCCATGATCTTGGTAAGTAGCTCTGTCTGTTTTTTCTGTCTAAATTTTTCCAACTTTTACTTCGGCTGAGAAGAAATCTTTGTTTTGCCAGGCCTTGCAAAAGAACAATATCACTTATAGGAAAGTCCAAGAACTCCGCAAGACCACAAGGCAAGCGATGGCGGAAGCCGAAGCAAAGGCGGCCGAACTAGTGGAGGCCGAAAGGAGAATGACCGAGCTTCAAGCGGAGAACGGCCGACTTGCCGAGCTGGTTAATTCGGCTGAAGCGGAGAAGCAAAAAGCGGCCATTGTAATGAAAGACAAATATCTGCGTGAGCTGCTGAAGCTTGAGAAGAGAAAAGACGCCGAAATAAACGAACTGAAAAAGAACATGGAGGCGGCCGAAAAGGAGGGGTACAAGCGAGGTTTCAAGGAGGCAGAGGAGGCCTATGTCAAACAATGCGACGCCGCCAAGGAGCTTTTCTTCAAGTGCGGCTGGAGGGCGGCTGTGGAGAAGCTCGGTCATGATGAACAGACCGAGGTCTTCGACCCTCCAGCGTACTTTATACCGAAGTCCCTTAAGGCGTATGCAGATGCCTTGCAACAAGAGTTCCTGGAGGACTCTGACACTGATGACTCCTCTGCTCCTGAAGACATTCCGGTTGTTGGTACCGACCTATCACTTCGGTTGGAACCCATGGTAGAGGACCATCCTAACGAACAGCCGAATGAAGACGTGGTTCCAACCGAAGGAATCATGGCAGCCGAGAATGAGCTTCCTCTTGAGACCGGCCTTCGAGTTAGCGATGATGCGGCTTTTGATGCTGAAATTGATGAACTTTTCTCTTAATTTTTTCTTCTCTTTGTAACCGAAGTATGCCCATGTAATGACTTCTCTTTGAATGAAAATTTTACGCAACTCTTATTCCGGTTGTTGTGTGTATGCTTGCATTTTGTAATGTCTTCTATTACTCCAACTTCTATTTCGGTTTTGGCTTTTTAATCTATGCTTACCAGCCAACCACTCCTTAGCCGATATACTTACTTCGGCTAAGGAGTACAAAGTGTTGGTTAATTCCAGCCAACCACTCTTCAGTCATGCACTTACTTCGGCTGAAGGGTAACAAGAGTTGGTTTATTCCAGCCAACCACTCTTCAGCCGCACTTACTTCGGCTGAAGAGTAACAAGAGTTGGTTTATTCCAGCCAACCACTCTTCAGCCATGCACTTACTTCGGCTGAAGAGTAACAAGAGTTGGTTTATTCCAGCCAACCACTCTCCAGCCATGCACTTACGTCGGCTGAAGAGTAACAAGAGTTGGTTTATTCCAGCCAACCACTCTTCAGCCGTGCACTTACTTCGGCTGAAGAGTAACAAGAGTTGGTTTATTCCAGCCAACCACTCTTCAGCCGTGCACTTACTTCGGCTGAAGAGTAACAAGAGTTGGTTTATTCCAGCCAACCACTCTTCAGCCGTGCACTTACTTCGGCTGAAGAGTAACAAGAGTTGGTTTATTCCAGCCAACCACTCTTCAGCCTTGCACTTACTTCGGCTGAAGAGTAACAAGTGTTGGTTTATTCCAGCCAACTATTGAAGTTAGTTTTTCCAGCTAACTTATAGTATTTGGTTATTCCGACCAAATGTCCTGCAGCCTGGATCCTTATCCTGGGCTTAGGAAGGGTGTTGGTTTAATCCAGCCAACCTCTAAATTAGTTTTTCCAGCTAACTTAGAATAAAATGTTTGCAATATACTTAAGTCTTGAAAGCTAACTTTTACAAAGAGTAATTTGTGCTAAAAAGAATTTCTCATTTTATTGAAGGTAGAGAAAATTACATATGTTTGAAAAGGAAAAGCTAAAAGTAAAATAACTTGAGATTAACCGTATTCCATGGCCTAGGGATTGCCTTGCCATCCTTGTCTTCTAGGTGGTATGCCCCTTTGCCTGCTAACCCAACCACCTTATAAGGACCTTCCCAATTTGGGCCTAACTTGCCGTCTCCTGGGACCAAGGTATTTCCCATTACTTTGCGTAGTACCCAATCCCCAATCTTGAATTGCCTTGGATGCACCTTTTTGCTGTATTTTCTGATTAACTCTCGTTGGTATGAGGCGATGTGGACTAACGCTCTTTCTCTTCTTTCTTCTGCAAGGTTGAGTTCTAGGGCTATGGCTTCTCCATTTAAGTCTGGATCAAAATTTTCGCTTCGTATTGTGGGGAGGCCAACTTCTAGTGGGATCACTGCCTCCATTCCATAGGCTAAGGAGAATGGTGTTTCTCCAGTTGATCGCCGAGGAGTGGTGCGTTAAGCCCATAAGACGTGAGGAAGTTCATCCGCCCACTTGCCTTTTGCTTTCTCTAGCCTTTTCTTTAGTCCATCCAAGACGACTTTATTCGATGCTTCAGCTTGTCCATTCGCTTGAGGATATGCCGGTGTGGAATTGTAGAACTCTATCTTGTATTCTTCACAAAAGCTTCTGAAGATTCTGCCGTCGAACTGAGTACCATTGTCTGAGATGAGTGCTTTTGGTATGCCAAACCGAGTGATGATATTCTGCCAAACAAACTTTTTCACATCTTTTTCTTTGATTGACGCCAACGCTTCTGCTTCCACCCACTTTGTGAAGTAGTCTGTTGCTGCGAGAAAGAATTTTCTGCCGCCGGGCGCTGTTGGAAGAGGTCCTACTATGTCTAAGCCCCACATTGCGAAAGGCCATGGGCTAGTTAAGGGTAGGAGTTCTCTTACTGGTTGATGTATTTGGTGTGCGATTTTCTGGCATTTTTCACACTTCTTCACATATTTCTCTGAGTCTGCTTGCATATATGGCCACCAATATCCTTGCGAAATAGCCCTGTAAGCGAGCGACCTTCCCCCTTGATGACTTCCACATACCCCTTCGTGTATTTCAAACAGGAATGCTCCTACTTTGCTGGGATGAACGCACTTGAGGTAAGGCCCAGAGAACGACTTCTTGTATAATGCCAAAGATGGAGATAGCCAAAATCGCTGCGACTTTGCCCTTATTCTGTTGGCTTCTTTTTTCTCTTCTGGTAGGATGCCGTCTTTTAGGAACAGGATGATGGGATCCATCCAAGAAGGGCCTAATTCTGCGCAACACACTTCTTCTGCTTCGGGGTCTTCTATGCTTGGTCTTGGTAAGAAGTCGACGAGTAATGGATGAGGGATTGATGTATCTGCCATTGAGGCAAGGCCTGCTAGCTCGTCCGCTCGGCTGTTTTCCTCCCTGCCAATTTGTTCTATCCTTACCACATCAAACTTCTTGATCTCTGTTCTGACTAGCTCTTGGTACTTGGCCATTCTGTCGTCCTTTGCTTCGTATTCGCCAGAAATTTGGTTTACCACCAGCAGAGAGTCACTGTACACCATTAGTTCGGTTGCTTTTATGAAGTGTGCCGACTTGAGTCCTGCGAGAAGCGCCTCATACTCCGCTTCGTTGTTGGATGCTGGGAAGCCAAGGTTGATTGCTTGCTCTATAACCAGGCCGTCTGGAGAGATGAGGACTATGCCAAGCCCTGCACCATGTCGGTTGGATGCTCCATCCACAAAGAGCTTCCACATCTCTCCAACGAATAGTTTCCAGCAAGTGGAAGGATCAGACGATGTCGTGAGGTCAAGAATAGTGTTTTCTTCGAGGTCCATGTTGGCTGTCTGTCCTTCGTCCTCTGTTTGAGCTGTTGGTGAGCCTTTATTTGTCTCTTCCTTGTTGTCCTTGGTGTGGTTTGCCTTGGTGCTTGATTGACTACCTCCTACTAGGGGTTGCGCTATTCCGGCGTCAACTTCCGTCCCTAGTTCGGTTGTGTCAGTTAGGTCGACTGGGCAAATATGATGACTTCCAGGAGTAAATTCTGCGACGAAGTCTGCCAAGGATTGGGCTTTTATTGCGGTTTTAGGTTGGAATTTGACGTCGAATTGTCCCAACTCTACTGCCCACTTCAAAATTCGCCCACTAAAGTTCGCCCTTTCAAACAGAGCTTTTAGTGGAAAGGCTGTGAGGACGACTATGGTGTGGGCGTGAAAGTAGTGCGCTAATTTTCTGGATGCCATCATTAATGCTAATGCTAATTTCTCCAACAGCAAGTACCTTGTTTCGGCTCCCAATAATGTCTTGCTGACATAAAAGATGGGCAAGTGTTGTATTCCTTCTGCACGAACCAACACTGCGCTGACTGCGTGCTGAGAGACTGCCAGGTACAAAAAGAGTTCTTCACCAGGTACTAGAGTAACAAGTAGTGGTGGGGAAGACATGTATTCCTTCAAGCTTTCCAGAGCTCGGTCGCATTCTTCATCCCACTCAAATTTGGCCTTTAAAGCTTGGAAGAATGGTCGTAGTCTGTCTGATGACCTGCTTATGAACCGGTTGAGTGCGGCTGCCATACCAGTGAGATGCTGCACTTCTTTGACTGAGTTTGGTCTCTTCAACTCCTGGATTGCTTTGATCTGAGAGGGGTCTGCTTCTATACCTCGGTTGGTCACCAGGAAGCCCAAGAATTTGCCAGATCCAACTCCGAATGCGCATTTGGACGCATTGAGGCGCAGCTTGTGTTTCTTCAGGATCTGGAACATCTCGCCTAGGTCTTTAAGATGGTCATTCTTATCCTTGCTTTTGACCACCATGTCGTCGATGTAAGCCTCCATTGTTCTGCCTAACAATGGTTCGAACATCTTGGTGACCATCCTTTGGAATGTCGCCCCAGCGTTCTTTAGGCCAAAGGGCATGACCTTGTAGCAATATAACCCCCTTGGTGTTGTGAAGGATGTGACCTCTTGGTCTGGTTCATGCATGGCGATCTGGTGGTAGCCTCTGTATGCATCCAGAAAGCTAAGTCGGTTATGCCCTGCCGTCAGGTCCACCAGTTGATCTATTCTTGGTAGAGGAAAGCTATCTTTTGGGCATGCCTTGTTGACTGTTTTGTAGTCGACGCAGACACGCCATTTACCATTCTTTTTCGGCACTACGACTGTGTTGGAGATCCATCTTGGGTAGTGCACTTCCCTTATTGCTCCTGCCTCCAACAGGTTGCCTACCTCTTCTGCCACTATTTCGGCGTGGTGGAGTGCCGATCTGCGTGTGCGTTGGATGACTGGCCTGGCGGATGGGTGGACATTGAGTTGGTGACTGATGAAGTTTGGATCAATGCCTGGCATGTCGTAGGGCGTCCAGGCAAACACTTCGATATTAGAGGTCAAGAATTCCAAGACCTCTAATCTCTCAGTGCTGGACAACGATGAGCCAAGCAAGAAGAACTTATCCGGGTACTTCTCGTCTATTCTTACCTCCACCAAGTCCTCCACCGCCTTCTGATCAGCTTCTTTGCCGACGTCCGCGAATAGTTCATTACTTTCTGGCTCTTCCACCGAATGAACGTATCCTTTAGTCGCTCGGCTTCCATTAGCTGTGGCGAAGCATTGTTTTGACATGATCTGATCGCCATAGACTTCTTCAATTATGCCGGTGTCGTTGGGGAATCGCATTACCTGATGGTACGATGACGCTACCGAACGCATGGCATGCAGCCATGTTCTGCCCAGGATGATGTTGTAGGTGGAGGGGACCTTCAATACCCATAACTCCACTTGTTTTGTTACACTTCCTGCTCTGACTGGAAGGATTATTTTGCCGACAGGCCACTCTGGCATGGAGTTGAATCCAATCAGGGGAGAAACTGCAAGTGCCAAGTCTTTGTCTTGCAGCTTTAGTTGTTTGAATGTGTCGTAATACATGATCTCACATGAACTACCCTGGTCAATCAGAATCCGCTTGACGTCAAAATCCTTGACTCGGAGAGTGACGACCAGGGCATCATTATGGGGGCAGTAAATTCGTTCTAAGTCCTTATCTGAAAAGGACATGACGTTTGTTGCCTCTGTCCTCTCCTTCTTGATGGTAGGTTGGGCACTTAATACTTCCCTAAAGTGCTCAGCCTTCTTGATTGAACCTCTGAGCTCACATACGCGCTCAGGTTCAAAAACTCCATGAATTACATTGATAATGCCTTGAGGTGGTGCATCGATTGGTATTCTATTGGGATGGTCATTATGATCTTGGGGGGCCGGTTGCGCTCCTCCTTCAATGTATTTGTCCAAGTGGCCTGCTGCCACTAATTCTTCCAAGTGCTGTCTCAGTGGCGTGCAATTCTCAGTTCGGTGCCCCTTTTCTTTGTGGAAGGTGCACCGTGATCTGTCGTCGTAATTCTTCTGAGCTTCCCCTAGCTTGGCTGGCCACTTGACAAATGGCTCGTCTTTTATTTCGCTCAGAATCCGATATATTGGTTTTTTGAATACCGTTGTTATGGCAGTGCGGATCCTCAACCATCTTTTGTCTGGGTCTTCTCCGTTATCTCGTCTGCCACGCCCGTTTTTGTTCTGCCTATCTACTGAATTGACCTTTGCTGAGGCCTTCTTTTCTGGTACCGTGGTTGCACTAGTTTTCGCTTTTGCACGTGCGCCATCCTCTTCTACCCTGATGTGCTGATGCGCTCTCTCCATCAGGGCCTTCATGGTGAGGGGTGGCGTCATGGTAATTGAATCCCTTAGTCGGTTCCCTACTGGTAGGCCTCTTTTATATTGCGCAATGGCTAGATTGGTGGGGCAGTCTCCAATCTGGTTGAATGTCTCCCAGTAGCGACTGTTGTAAGATCTGAGGGTCTCTTTTTCACCCATGTCGATGGAGAGTAACTGGTCTATCTCCACCGGTGTTTTAGTATTTGTCCGAAACCTCGTTACGAACGCTTCCGCCAGTTGAGCCCAGGAGGCTATGCTGCCTTCTGGGAGTTTCTCGAACCAAGTCAAGCCTAGGTCGCCAAGACTTGACGGGAAGAGTATGCACATTAAGGCCTCGTTTCGCCTGTACACAGCCATGACTTGGCGAAAGTGGCTCAAGTGTGAATACGGGTCCGTCTTCCCTTCATATGTATTGAATTTCGGCTGAAGGAAGCCTGATGGTAGGGGTGCGTTTTCGATCGCTGGGACAAACGGCGAAGTCTGTAGTCTTGCCAATGCCTTGTCCGTTGGTTCGTAGGCCGGTCGCGGTATTGGCATTCCAACCTCGACGCTTCCATGCGTCCGAGGAGCCAACCGTTGTAAGGCCGAAACTCGGTGTGGATCTCTTGCCCTGGCATCCTCCTTGCATCGTGCTTTTTCTTCCAGTACGGTTCGTAAGTCGGATGACCTGGGCAGCTCTGTTTGTCTGGATCTGGTTTGGTGTGAATGTGAAGGCCAATACGTGCTTCCTTCGGTGTATGATCTTTCGGATCTCGTCCTCTCAGACCTGGAGTGACGAGTCCTTGAAGATAAGGAGTGAGTGTCGCCTGTTCTGAGGCTTCTGCTCTCTCCTTGGGAGGGTGTAGTATTCCTACTACGATTCTCTGAGTGGCGAGGAGGCGTCTTGTGCTTGCGCCCCTCTCCTGTCGCCACATCTTTAGTCTTCATCTGGCGTTTCAAAGCCTCCATGTCCGCCGCCATCCTTCGAATTAGTTCATCCTGTTCCTTTACGCGATCTTCCAGGGCTTGAGGATCAATCCTCCTCCTTTGCCTGTCGGGACTTTGAGAGTGACGAGGGCTGCCATTCCGCCTTCCCCTGCCACTCCTCCTGGAATTATGTTGTTGGGGCTCCAAGTCCGCCATGGGAGGGACAGCAGGTAATTCTTCACGCCTTGCGCCCCCTTCTGGAGTTAGTCCGTCGACGGCGGACTGCGGCAAGTCTTCAATGTGTGCCATTGAATGAGAAAAGGAGAAGCTTAGTCAAGAGGTTTTTGTTCTTGTCTGTTCTTCCCACAGACGGCGCCAATTGTACGGGGAGGAAATAATTCTCCTCGTATAATCCTGTTGACCAAGTCCACGCTCCTCCGTACGATGTCGCTTTGTCACCTGAAAACACAAACGTGAGCTAGCCGGCGGGTGTGTGCCGGAAACCTCTCCGATGCCTAAGTCAGTAAGCTTGACAAATAGACAAAGTTTTATGTTCTCTAAAAGGTTGTGTTCAATTACCTCCTCCAAGGTGATGCTTGTGAGCTTTTATAAGTTTCCCGTGGCACAATCCTAGTAGGACTTGTATTTCTCTATGCAGAGTCCTCCTAGGATTCATTCTCCCAAGGATAATGCTTATCCTTTTACACCCTCCCCCACTGCTTAAACCAAGTGGGATAGTTTTCTTTATGGCCGAACTTTCATTTGACCGAAGTAAAATTGGCTATACCGAGCCACAGAGGGCCGAACTATCCTTAGCTCGGTCTTCTCCTCTAACTCCTTACTTCGGCTGCCTTGTTCAACCTTGGTGTGCTTAGATCAAACTTCCAAGTAACAAGTTCTGACCGACCTAACCGTTGTAAGTCACGACCGGACTAATTCCGAAACCGGCCTCGAAAGAACATACTGTGACCGGACTAACCCTGAGACCGGCCTAACTCCGAGTTGCCACCGAACCGGAGTAGCTTTGCCATTCCTTTAGCCGAAGTAACTTCATCATTTGTGAGCCGAAGTAACTTTGTCTCCCCAAGGTCGGAGTAACATTGCTCTCCTGGGCCGGAGTATCCATTACGGCCTTTTTACCTAGTCCTTCGTGTTTTGGGCCTCAACGCCCAACTCGCAGCTCGGCCCAATTTTCCCAAAAATTACCCTCTCAATATACTAGAAAAAGAAGAAAAGAAAACTTTAATACGTAGTATTATCATCTAATTATTTCTTATTTTTTTATCTTCTATATATATGTGACACTTGAAAATTAGGATTTACCTTTCACATCATGTGATTTTATTGTATTTTTGTGATACCATATTAGCGGTGATACTGATTTTTTACTCAAAATAGTGTGGTGTTTGGGAAGTCTTGAACTTGGGTTTTTTTTGATTTTTTTTTACATAGAGACAGACTTTTTGCAAAACTAAAAAAAACACATCCAAACAAAATATCACATCCAACCCCATAATCATTTCATTTTTTCTCTCACAAACATCACATCCAACCACAAAAAAACCCAACTATCTTCCCAAACACCAAAAAAAATTTCTCCAATAATATTCTACAACTAAAAAATTTACATAAAAACTTACTTCTCAAACACCCACTTATGAGATATATGGTAGAAAATAAATTAACCCTACTGGATTAATTGGTAATGTCTTACAAGAGGAAATGGTTCTGAAGATATACATCTCCTAGGAGAAGAAAATGCAAGGCCCCGGACAAGGCAATCAAGGCCGTTAATCATCATAGGTCTCAAATTTTAACAAAATTGAGAGCCCCCAACTAAATTTAACTCTTATAACATCAAATTCAATGTAGATATATATAAGATGTCTAAAAATTATTTTTCATTCAGTTTAATGATTAAAATATATATATATATATATATATTTTTTATCATTTTTACCTAACGAAAATAGACAAATCGTTAAAATTGAAGACAAATTAAAAGTTTAGGATTTAAATTGATAAATTAAAAGATGAGAGCTTTTAATTAAAGACAAATGAGGAGGATCCCCTCCAGTCCAACTGGACTGTTTTCCTGCCTGTGAGGCCCATCACAGGCCCGTTTCGATGATTTAAATCGTTCATTTTGTGGAGTACTTCATGTATTTCATCCATAAAATAAAGAGAACGGCTTCCCGCCAGTCCCTGGGTTGGAGGGTACTGTTGGGTCCATAGGGGCCCATTAAGGGTTCCGTTTCGATAATTCTAACCATTCAATGTGTAGAACTCATCAAGTACTATATGTCCATTAAAAATCACATTGATCGGGTATCGATAGTTATGTGATCAAATCAGATTTTTATCTGTTGTTTATTTTTCACCGTCCATTTTTTTTATACAAAACTAATTTGATCACATAGCTATACATATCCGATCAACGTGATTTTTTACAGACATATAATACTCGACAAATTCTACACATTCGGTTTAAATTATTAAAATGGGACCCGTCGTAGATCCTCACGAGCCTCACAGTACTCTCTAGTCGAACCGGAGGAAAGCCTCTAAATAAAATAAAGGGTGAATTACACTAATAGTCCCTATAGTTTGAGGATTGTGTCACTTTGGTCCCTGACTTTTCAATTGTGACA
Organism: Camellia sinensis; assembly: GCF_055761805.1. Taxonomy (NCBI): domain Eukaryota; kingdom Viridiplantae; phylum Streptophyta; class Magnoliopsida; order Ericales; family Theaceae; genus Camellia; species Camellia sinensis. The sequence continues at coordinate 50,105,452 of NC_138969.1, forward strand.
CATTTGACCCTAAATTTTGAATCTTGTTTCAAATAAGGACAATTGAAGATATCATTAGATTTTTCAAGGGTAAAATTGTCAATTTGATCAAATATAAACTAATTTGACAAAAATAAATGTCAAACAAATATTTTTGAATTTTTAAAAAAAAATTTATACCTACTGAAAATAAAATTATGTAAAATTGATAAATCTTTTAAACATTTATTTTTTTTTACTAAATTAATTTTTATTATGTGTTTAGATGATGATCATGTAAAATTAATTTTAAAAAATTAATCATGTAATTTTTATTAATTTTTATCAATTTTACATAATTTTATCATTGGTGGATAAAAATAATTTTTAAAAAACTAAAAATATTTTTTTGACATTTATTTTTGTCAAATTAGTTTATATTTTATTAAATTAACGATTTTGCCCTTGAAATTAAATAATGCTATCTTCAATTGTCCTTATTTGAAACAAGATTTAAAATTCAAAGTCAAATGTATCATAATTGAAAAGTCAGGGACCAAAGTAATACAAGTCCCAAACTATAGGGACTATTTGTGTAATTTGCCCTTAAAATGAATTAGGTCGATCCGATTACTATAATTGCTAGTTCAATTTATCGCATTTTACACACACACACACACACACACACACACACACACAAAAAAAACAACAACAACAATAAAAATAAATCATACATTTTTTTTTATGACAAACACAATAAGTTGAACTAGTTATAATTATTAAATTGATCTATTTTTTTTTAATGTATGAAATTATATATATGAAATACTCAACAAAACACAAGCTTCCTTTCGTTCGTGTAAGAACCGAATGAAATTAAAATAAAATAATAAGGGAGGGTTTCCTCCCGGTCCAAATTAAAAAAAAAAAAAAAAAAAAAGGAGAAGAAGAGAGAGAGAGAGAGAGAGAGAGAGAAAATGGAACAAAAATTAATATATACAAAATAACATAAAATAAAACCCATGCGAAGGGCCACATCGTCCTCTTTTGTCATAATATATAGATATTAGCAATATTGAATTTTAGGTAAATTATTAATAGGTCTAATTTTTTAGATTTTTACCCATTAAGTTCTAGATAAATTTATCAAGAAATAAATTTATCAATCTCTCTTATTTTTATGAATAAATTTATAGTGATAAATTTTATTAATTAGAACTTGTAGGTAAATAAATCTAATTAATATAACTGATTGATAAGTGTCTCTTAAATTTTTCATGCATAATATAATAAGCTACTTCAAAAATAATTTCGTTCAAAAAAAATAATATAATTAATTTAACTATAGTTATATATACGGAAAAAAGAAGAAGAAATATTTCAACATGTTTCAATGAATTTAGTCATTGCACATCAATATAAGCTATATACATTTGCTTGGTTCTCAATTTTTAAAAACAGTTTTCAAAAAATTTTATACTCTTATTTTTCGTATTTTTTTGTTTTTACTGAATTTTTTTAATATTTTATGCAATTTTTTACTTTTTAGACACACCTAACATAAATACACCTAAAAAGTAAAAAAATTGTAAAAAAAATCTTTTAAAAATTCACTAAATACCAAAAATACAAAAAAATACAAGAATTTAGTACATTTTTTATATTTTTATGTATTTCTTAATTTTTTAAAATATTTTTTCACAATTTTTTTTTACTTTTTAGACACATCTAAGTAAGGTGCATCTAAAAAGGTAAAAAAAATGTTTAAAATTTTAAAAATATTCACTAAAAACAAAAAAACATAAAAATCAAAAAACTCAGTTTTTAAAAAACTTAATCCAGAAAACTCAAACCAAACAGAGTTAAAAAAAAAGTACTATGAGATTGCTTGGATTAAAATTGCTATCCAAATTAACTATTTATTTATTATCCTCGAATAAGTTTCTTCTTTGGGTAATGCTAGGAATACCAAATTTTCTACCAAATAAATGACCAAATGTCTCACATGGGTGTGGGGTCCGCAATTTTGTGGGCCCCACACCATGTGAGACATTTGGTCATTTATTTGGTAGAAAATTTGGGACTTCTAGCATTTTCCTTCTTCTTTACATTTGTTTACATTTATAAGTATTTGCTTGGTAGTTAGCAATATTGAATTTTAGGTAAATTATTAACAGGACTTATTTTTTAGATTTGGGTGGTTTGGAATGTTTTAAATAAATGTACTTTTTTAATTTTTATGAAATATAGGTTGGGTATGGGTTGTATTTGAAGTGATGTGGTAAAGAGGTGATATGACTTAAATAAGATGATGTGACTTAAATAGGATAGTGACTTTTTGACTTTTTGACTTTTTTAGTATATGACAAACAAATATAAAGTTCTATTAAATAAAGTTATCAATCTCTCTTATTTTTATGAATAATTTATAGTGATAAATTTATCAATTAGGACTTGTTGGTAAATAAATCTAATTTATAAAACTGGTAAGTGCCCCTTAAATTTTTCATGCAGAATACAATAAGCTACTTTACAAGTAATTTCGTTCAACAAAAAATAATATAATTCATTTAACTATGGTTATATTTATGAAAAAAAAATGATATTTCTACATGATTCAATGAATTTAGTCATTGTACAACAATATAAGCTGTATACAATAATTTAAAATAAAATAAAATTAAGTACCATGAGATTGCTTGGATTGAAATTGCTATCCAAATTAACTATTTATTTGTCATCCTCGGATAAGTTTCTTCTTTGACAAGTTGGTTTGTGGTTAAAATAGTCACAAAAGATAAAATAGGCTATTTTAGCCACAACAAACAAAATATCACATTCAACCCATAATCATTACACTATTATCTCACAAAAAAAATCAAAAAAAGCCAAAAAATTCTTCCCAAACTAACTTTTTAACCTAGACTAAAATAGTCAAAAAAGTCAAAAAGTCAATCCAGTTCCCAAACGGGGGCTATGTATTTGCTTGGTAGTTAGCAATATTGAATTTTAGTAAATTATTAATAGGTCTTATTTTTTAAGATTTATTACCCATTATATTCTATTGATAAATTTATCAATCTCTCTTATTTTTATGAATAAATATATCAATCAGGACTTTTTGGTAAATAAATCTAATTTATAAAACTAATTGGTAAGTGCCCCTTAAATTTTTCATGTAGAATACAATAAGCTACTTCAGAAGTAATTTCGTTCAAAAAAAATAATATAATTCATTTAACTATGGTTTTATATATGAATAGAAAAAGAAAAAGAAAAAAAGAAATGATATTTCAACATGATTCAATGAATTTAGTCATTGTACAACAATATAAGCTGTATACAATAATTTAAAATAAAATAAAATTAAGCACTATGAGATTGCTTGGATTGAAATTGCTATCCAAATTAATTATTTATTTATTATCCTCGGATAAGTTTCTTCTTTAGATTTGTCTACATTTATAAGTATTTGCTTGGTAGTTAGCAATATTGAATTTTTGGTAAATTATTAATAGGTCTTATTTTTTAAGATTTATTACTCATTAAATTCTATTGATAAATTTATCGATCTCTCTTATTTTTATAAATAAATTTATAGTGATAAATTTATCAATCAGGACTTGTAGGTAAATAAATTTAATTAATAAAATTGATTGGTAAGTGCCCCTTGAATTTTTCATGCAGAATACAATAAGCTACTGCAGAAGTAATTTCGTTCAAATATAATAATATAATTCATTTAACTATGGTTATATATATGGGAAAAAAAAAGAAAAAAAAAATGAAATGATATTTCAACATGTTTCAATGAATTTAGTCATTGTACAACAATATAAGCTGTATACAATAATTTTTTTTAAAAAAAAAATTTAAGTACTATGAGATTGCTTGGATTAAAATTGCTATCCAAATTAACTATTTATTTATTATCCTCGGATAAGTTTCTTCTTTAGATTTGTTTACATTTATAAGTATTTGCTTGTTAGTTAGCAATATTGAATTTTAGGTAAATTATTAATAGGTCTTATTTTTTAGATTTATTACCCATTAAATTTTACTAATAAATTTATCAAGAATTAAATTTATCAATCTTTTTTATTTTTATGAATAAATTTATAGTGATAAATTTATCAATCAGGACTTGTAAGTAAATAAATTTAATTAGCAAAACTGATGGATAAGTGCCCCTTGAATTTTTCATGCAGAATAAAATAAGCTACTTCAGAAGTAATTTCGTTCGAAAACAATAATAAAATTAATTTAACTATGGTTATTTATATGAAGAAAAAAAAAAAGAAATGTATTTCAACATGTTTCAATGAATAGTCATTGTACAACAATATGAGCTGTATACAATAATTTTAAAAAAAATAAATAATAAATTAAGTACTATGAGATTGTTTGGATTAAAATTGCTATCCAAATTAACTATTTATTTAGCCTCCGTTTGGGAAGTGGGTTGGCTTTTTGGCTTTTTTGACTATTTTAGCCTGGGCTTAAAAGTTTGATTTAGGAAGGGCTTTTTGACTTTTTGGCTTTTTTAAGTTTTTTTTGTGAGAGAAGAATGTAATGATTATGGGTTAGATGTGATATTTTGTTTGTTATGGCTAAAATAGCCTATTTGATTCTTTGTGACTAAAATAACCAAAAAAAACCTGCAAACCCACGTGCCAAACAAAGGCTTTATACTCGGATAAGTTTCTTCTTTAGATTTGTTACCTTATAAGTATTTGCTTGGTAGTCCTTAAATTAGAGGTTAATTATAGAGGGCCCACTACACCTACAAGTCAGCTTGCCAGGTAATATATGTCACGTGATTTCCAACCTTTCAGTAAAAAGGCCTTTAAAGTCACGTTTTCATGACCTTTTTCAATTATGCCGACCTCTAAAATCAGCGCACCATAATTGCGGCATTATCCAAATACCGATCAAAATAAATTTTTAGCTATACATACCATACTCTGACTCAGCAAGATTTGTGCTCAACAACCACCCACCCACCTCCCTCTAAAAAAATATAAATAAATAAATGCAAAATATAAAATATTTTCTGTAATTTTAAAAATTACAAATATCTCCTTATTGGTTTTATTTATTTAATTTAATTAATTAAAATAAAATAAAATTTCTAACTACTCTCTTATATACCAATAAAATTGTACGAATTGTTAACTAAAATATATTTCTGATATCATTAAACACTGTTAATTGACTTGATATTTTATTAATAAAATAAGTCATTTGTATGCAATTAGAAATTTGAGAGATTTAATGTAATTTTCCAAATTATAAGAGGTAATCTGTATTTTAATCAAATTTTAAATAGTGTATTTGAAATTTATCCTAAAAATGAAATCATTTAACAATTGTAATATGCATGGATCAACTCCATACCCCCTTGAAAATCCTTACACAAAATTACAATTATACAATCATTTTTATTTTTTTTATCTCTTAATTTAAGTGGATTGAAGATTTTATTTATGAAAATAAAAAAAAAAAAATTGATTCCTTCTACCGTGTTTTGGTGGCCTAATACAAATTATACAGTGTGTTAAGATTCTTGATCCACTTAAAGTTTTTTTTATTATTTTTTTGGGTGTATTTTCCTAATCTATTCCATGTCTCTATAGAACAAAAACCAAATAACTATATGAATTGTGACTATCAAGCCAAAAAAATAAAATAAAATAATAATAATCATCTTTTTTCGTCATATTACATATATATATATATATATATATATTTTACCCACTACATATAAAGCAGTGAACCTTTCATTAAAAATATATATGGAACCCATTTATTAGTGTGTGATGAGTAAGAACTAAGAAATTTGAGTGTCTAGTATATTTTCTTTCAAATTATATCAAATATCTCAAATTTTAATTTGGTTAAGAGTATGTAACAAGGTTCTCTTTTCTTTTTTTTCTTTTTTTTAATAGGGAGTTATTTTTTCAATTAAGAACCCAAACAATGTTTTCCATTATAATTTGTAAGAGAGTGTGATTTTTTCACTCCCAACATATGGGTGACCAAAATAGAGACTCTGAGATATGGAACCCTTTTTTTTTTTTTTGACAAAGTGAGATATTATAACGACCCCGGTCTTTTTCCATTTGATTATTGTATCCAGACTTAGGTTCCGTTTGTTCTGTCATTGTGTAATTGTTGTTGTCGTCCTTTATTTTCTCATTTGGAGTTATAGGATGTGTTGGGCAGGTTTGTTTCAGGTTGGTTGGGTTCGTAAACCAAGTGTTGCTGTCCAGTTTTTGGGTTGGTCGCTCGAGCTAGGGCTTGGTCGCTCGAGCGAGGGTTGTATTTTGTGTCTTCTGGCTCGATCCAGCTTTGCTTCGCTCAAGCGAGCGATTGCGTCTAGTATAGACCTGAGGGCAGTGCTTATTCGCTCGAGCGAGAGAGGTGTATGTTTTCGAGTTCCTCGCTCGAGCGAGCATTCTGTAGCTCGAGCGTGCTGCTGGGTTACAGACCTGAAGCATTGCATTTTTGGCTCGAGCAAGCTTTTCTTTGCTCGAGCGAGGTTTTCGTGTGTCTGGTCGCTCGAGCGACCAAATCTTCGCTCGAGCGAGCCTGTCCAGTTTAAATAGGCAGCAGCGGGATTTTAATCAGTTTTTATCCTCTTTTTGATTCCAAAACCCTAGGTTCGACTTTTCTCTCCCTCTACTCACCTTCTCTCTTAGGTTTGATCTTCTTAGAGTGAGTTTCTACCTTAGATCCTTTATTTAAAAGATAGAGTGAGTCGAGGGCTTCCATTTAATCTGAATATTTGGTGATTTGGAGCACATTGAAATTTGGGTATTCATCTCTGTCTTCTCCATTCGGATTATTTTCTTCGAGGTAGGGATTTCCTACTCCATTTATAAGTTTTGTTCTAAGTTTTGGTATATTGATATGTTGGGGTTACTTTGATAATTTTGGGAAAAACCCTAATTGTATTAATTAATTAAATTGTATAATTAATTTAAGGGAATTGGGGAATTTGGTTAAATTCATGAAATTGAGGAATTCATTGATTAAATGGTGTAGATGGATAATTTAAATCACTCGCCTATTGAATTGTTGATATATTTATTTCCAAGTCTAGAAATAACTGTTTTGGGCTATCGGTGGAGGATAGTCGTGATTGTTGTAGACACTGCATGTGGATTAGGGATAACTGAAACTAATCATTGATTAAGTCATCAATTTTGACTGTTGAATTAATACAGACATTATGTGTATTGATTGCGTGTTGTATATGTTATGTGTTTACATACATTATTTTGTATGGGAGGAGATAGGGGATGTACTCCACGGTTTAGGAGAAGATAGGGGATAGACCTCTAAACCGGATTTTGTTTTGGAGGAGATAGGGGATGGACTCCATTAGCATCACTTTTATGTGTGCTTATTTATATTGAAGTGTTTTATTGATACAACACTAAAATGTGTATCAAACGGGAAGTATGAAGTGTTTTGATTTGAGCCTGAGTCTCATTTGTTTGTTGACATTGGAAGAATGTGAATATGATATATATATAGTTCACTGTTGTAAGTTTGGCCAGGTTCTGAGTCATATTGACAATGTTGGAAAGTAAAACGTGTCTTAGACATTAGTGTCATGAGACTGTATAATGATGTAATTGATTATCTTGGTTAACCATCTATTAAATGCTATTGCTTTATTCAATGCTTATATTTGGTTTAGTATATTTCTACTGGGCTGTGGCTCACCCTATATGGGAACATCATTTTCAGGTTCAGGTGATAAGCTACCTCCAAGGACTTAGCTTGGAAGGATATGGATTTTGAAGACTATCTTTAGTTATTTGTTTTTATTTGATAAGCATTCAAGCCTAGGGCTTTATTTGTATTTGAGTTAAAACTCATATTTTTGTGTCCAAGTGTTGGCTTGGAAAGATGTAAGCCCATAGGGTATTTAATTTGATATTACATGTAATGTTTTCATTTAGTAGTACTCTGGTGAACGAGGTAATGAATTGCTTTCTTTTAATATTGCATGTCAATGATATATATATATTATGGGTTTATTTTGAGGGCGTTACAGATATGGAACTTGTGGAGTGGATTTTGAAATTTTGACTCTCTATTGTAAGTTGTAATTTAAGAAGGACAATAAAGAGGCTATTGTAAATTGTAACACTTGATAGTTACTTCGTTAGAGTAATTAAAATATAATAATATTAGTTATAATATATGTTGAGGAATGGTAATTCATTTAATCTTAAAGATTTTTTTATAGACCAATTAGTCCCATTGATTTTGGAAAGGTGGATTTAATATATTATTTGAAAATTGAATTTACGATTATATCCATATTTCTATTTTGTTTCCTTCTCTTTTTTTATTTTGTGTTAGAAAGATAAGGTACACAACTTGTGATAATCAAATTTGAGATAAATTTTTATATAATAATTTTTTTATTTGAAAAGTATTTCAAAAGGAGTACAAAAATAACTTGAAATATGAAATTTTTCAAACATTCTAAAAGGATGTGGGATTCTTCAAACATGTCAAAAGGAATACAAAAACTCCTTAGTAAACTTTGGACAAATGTATCATTTCAAACTGTAACACTCGAATGTAACACTCAAACGTAACACTTTAAAAAAAATCTTAGTATATTTTTTGTAAACATAACACTTGAATATAACACTCTAAAAAAACTCCTTAGTGTAACACTCTAATGTAACACACAAAAAAACTCTTTACTATATTTTTTTCCAAACGTAATACTCCAATATAACATTCAAAAAAATTACTTAATGTAACACTCTAATATAACATACAAAAAAACTCTTTAGTGTAACACTATAATGTCACACACAAAAAAAAGGTCCTTAATTAGTGTATTTTTTTCCAAACGTAACGCTCCAATATAACACTCTAAAAAAACTCCTTACGCTGTGTTTGGTTGAGAGATTTGGAGAGAGATTTGGAAATGGAAGGGGAAAGGAAAAATGTGTGTGAAACTAGGTGAAATATAGGTATATTTTATTCACATTTCACCATTCTTTTCCATTCTCCTTTCTGAATCCCTCTTCAAATCCCCCAACCAAACACAGCATTAGTGTAACACTTTAATATAATACACAAAAAAACTCCTTAGTGTAACACTTTAATGTAATACACAAAAAAACATCTTAGTATATTTTTCTCAAACGTAATACTCCGAAAAAAGGATGTTGGATTCTTTAAATCATTCCAAACGGATGAGGGATTTTTCAAACAGTTCTTAAAGGAGTACAAAAATTTCTTAGTAAATTTTGTGCAAATGTATAATTTCAAATTGTGAGTGTTACGTTTGAAAAAAGTACACTAAGGAGTTTTTATTATTTTTGTGTGTGTTACATTGGAGTATTACATTTGAGATTACATTGACTGAAGTGTTACGTTTGGGAAAAGTACACTAAAGAGTTTTTTTTTTTTAGTATTACGTTATTACGTTTGGGAAAAGTGCACCGAGGAGTTTTTTAATATGTCACATTGGAATATTACGTTATTGGAGTGTTATATTAAAGTGTCACGTTTTTATTCGTAATGTGAGATTTGTTTCAAAATGAGAGAAAATCTAAAACTTCTATAGTATAGATTGTGCAAATATGTAATTTTATATTTAGAGAACCCACTTTTATCCTTGAAAAATTAAATGCAAATATATAAGTAACTACATTTTTGTATAATTTTCACTTTAATAAGACCTTTAGATTTATAAGAAAAAATTAAAGATTAAACAATTCACAAGTTCACATTTTGAGACTTATTAATACTTCACCCTAATATATAACAATTTTCATTTAAGGAGGGGTTTTTTTTTTAAGGTCCCTGGTATTATGATTTTATAACATAAAGGACACTCAATATTTTTTCAATGTCTAAGGTCCCTCAACATCAATCTAGTGAAAATTCGATCTAGTGAAATTCTTTGGTCCAAACCCAGAGAAAATTCAATTTAATCTAGAGAAATTCTCTGGTCCAAACCAGAGAAAATTCAATTCAGTGAAATTCTTTGGTCCAAAACTCGAGAAAATTCAATTCAGAGAAATTCACTCTGGTCGAATTTTCTCTGGGTTGGTCCAAAGAAATTCTCTGGTTTAGTCCATAGGAGAAATTTGAACAACCAAAGATATATACCATGTGTCAGTGGCGTCTGCCATTTCCATCTTCATCTTCTTACTGTTGGTACAATTATTAGAGTCTTGAATTTGAATCTGTGATTTCAAATCTTCCACTTTGTTTTTGAGCTATGACTTGCTATGATACTAATTGTCAGTGCCTGATTGCAAACCATTTCAAGAACACCACAAGAAGTGGGAATACAAACCAGAGTCACAATTCCATAGATCTGAGCTTCTTTAGCTCTCTCACAGTTATAAAATTGAAGTTGATGACCACCGGTTAACCAAACCAGAGACCCAGAACTAAAAACTTTCCCGGGAACTCCATCTCCGACATCTCCGATCATCTCCGACAATCTCTTCCGCGGCAATGGTGACCAGAAGTCCGATTCCGTCGCGAGAGATAGATTAGGGTTTCGAGCTTCTTCGTTCCAATCGGAGAATGCGCCGGCGCCTCTGTGATCAACGGCGAATTTTAGGGAGAGGAGAGAGAGGCCGTCGGAGGAGAGAGAGAGTGTGAAGTTGAGATTTTGGATGTAAATGAAAAAACATAATAGGAGCAGAGAGAGTTGAGACCTTTGGAGAAAACAGAGCTGAGCTGAGCTGATATATGTTTAGAGAGACAAGGAGTCAAATTTTTCTGATATATATTTAGAGACCTTAGACATCAAAAAATAATTTTGTGGATCTCTTCCATTACGAAAAGTGGGAGAGGGATCCTAGACTAATTTTTCCTTTAAAGGGTCACTTGAAAATACTTTAAAAAAATCTAACGAGACACTGTAAACTCAATGCTAACGACCATATAATAAAAAAAGCCATAACTAGAAAGAAATAAACAATTAAACAAAAATTCGCTAATATGCTACAAACTAAATTTTTTTGACAATAATAAGTCTAAGTACACAAATAACCAAACACAAAATCAGATCCAATATCTGTATCTCATTTTGTATTTGATCTCTATATTCCTAACATTGCTCTTTTGGTAATAATTGACTCATACTCTATCGATTGAGAGGATATATAAATGACCAACTAATTAGTCTAATTGGTTGATTACATACCTACCTAATAGGAATAAAAGTCTATCAATCCAAACTTTTTTATCCCGTATTTACTCCGAATAAGGATGTGTAATTTGGATTGAATTTATATAATGCGGAATTTATGTGGAGAACAAATTTAAATCATAAGATTATAATTTTAAATCTATACTATTTTATAAGTAAAAACATTATTAAGGTGCACAGTTCTAATCTAATTTTTCAAATTTTTAAATATAAAAAATATATTTGTAATTATACTATTAGTTCTTCCCATTTTATTGATATTTTTCTTACCATTTCATTAAATACGCTAATAATCAATATGGTAAGTTTTCAAATTTTCTTTGATTATAAATGTAGAAAAGAATCTGCAATAATTTGAGTTGGCCCATTTAATCGTATGTATAATTTCAAAATTGAAAAATCTATACATAGAAAATAAAAAATAAAAATAAAAATAAAAATTTAAACATATTTAATCCTTATCTAATTTGAAATTTAAATATTTTTAAAAAGAAGCTCCAAATATAATTGTAGTCTTTATTTATTTAAAGATATTAATTAAATTTTTTATCTTTAAAATCTAAAAAAATACATGTGGCGTCCAAAAAATTTAGAATTTTTAGGCATCAAAATATTTACTTGTACATTTATTATTCAAAAAATATTTACCAATTTAAGAATTAAATAAATAAGTGAGCCAACTCATTGATTGGGTATGAACTAAGACAATTCTCTAAAATAACAAGACTGGAGCCCTGAATTAACTTAAAAATCAATTCAAACTCACTTTCTGAGCTATTTTTAATGATTAATTCAATATTAGCGCCTCCAAAACTAGCTCATATTAGACACAATATAATAATATATCTATACTATTATGTAAGCAAAAACATATATTATTATTTTTTTGAGCCTCAAATCTCTAATCTAAATTTTTAAATAAAAAAACAAAAAATAAAATGATATACAAGTTTATTTTTTAGACTCATTTTTTAGACCTAATGATGTGTAAGTGATATAATTAATTGATAATTAGAGAAAATATGAGAGAGAATGTTACTTTTAATATTCTAATTGATTGTCACATCACTAGACTTGAAAATTGGATCAAATTTTTGGTGTATTCTAAAAAAAACGGTGGTACTACATGCACTAATTGGTATATCAATTAGTGTACCAAGATATGTTATGACATTGTTATTAACTCCACCCATTATACAAATTACAAATATTCAAAACCTCTAAAATTATTCCATATCACCTGTTAATACACTAATTAATATATCAATTGGTACATATAGTATTATTAAAAAAAAAAACATTTGTAATTTTAATTATTTCTATTTTATTAATATTTTTCTTATCATTTCATTAAATACTCTAATAATCAATATGGTAAATTTTTTTATTTTTCTTTGATTATTAATATGGTGAGTTGGCCCATTTAATTTTATCTATAATTTCGTTGTTTAAAAGTTTTTATATGGAAAGTAAGAAAAAAAATTAGTTATAACTGCAATTACATGTGATGTTTAGAAATTTCAAATATAACTGCAATCTTATATAATCTCAAAATTTTAAAATATTTATCAAATTTTTTATTTAAAAAAATTAAAAATTACATGTAAAACCAAATCAAACCAAATCATGCTTTAAGTTCCATCAAATGGGGTCGGTTACATGAATCATTCTTCTCCATGCGGCCCTATCAATGGCCATTTCGTTAGTCAAATTAAATAGATCCATATCTCTATTTACAATGCTAGCCAGTGTTAATCTAGGTCTACCCCGTCTCCTAACACTCCCATCTACCGTTACAGTATCGCATCACTTCACTACTGCCTTTGTTGGTCTCCGTTGAATGTAACCAAATCATCTTAATCAATTCTCTCTCAACTGATCTTCTATCGGTGCTACTCCTACCCATTCCCGAATACACTCATGCCTAATTCTGTCTTGTTTAGTCTTGCCACACATCTACCTCAATATCCTCATCTCAACCACAACCATCTTATCTACATGTTGTTTCTTAGTTGCCCAACACTCCGTCTTATACAATATTGCTAGTCTAATAGTCGTTCTATAGAACTTACCATTTAGTCTAGTGGATATTCGCTTATCGCACGGCATCCCAGACGCACTTCTCCACTTACACCATCATTCTTTAATCCTATGGGCTACATTTGCATCAATCTCCCCCCATTGTTGTGATAATTGACCCTAAATAACGAAAATGTTCACTCTTAGGCAGTTCTTAGTTCTCAATCTTCATTTCTCCTCTGCTTTCATTGTTACTGTTACTAAATTTATACTTTATGTACTCTGTCTTAGTTCTGCTTATCTGAAATCCTTTATATTCAAGAGCTTTTCTCTAAATCTCTAACTTTGTGTTAACTTCTTCTTTAGTCTCATCCACTAACACAATATCGTCTGTAAAAAGCATATACCATGGCACGTTATCCTAAATATTTCTCGTCAACTCATCCATAGCTAAAGCAAAAAGATAAGGACTTAAAGTAAATCCTTGGTGTAACCCTACAGTGATAGGAAATTCATTGTCTCTCTAGTAGGCGATCTAATAGTGGTCACCGTCCATTCATACATGTCCCTAATCACATCAATGTAACATTTTATTACTCCATTCTTCTCTAACACCCACCATATTGTATCACGGGATACTCTATCATATGCTTTCTCATGGCCGATAAATACCATATGAATGTCTTTTTTATTTTCTCTATACTTTTCTATTGCTCTCATCAAAAGATAAATCGCCTCAATTGTTGACCTGCCAGGCATAAATCCAAATTGATTCTCTACCATTTCTGTTATATCTCGCAATCAGCGTTTTATCACCTTCTCCTACACTTTCATTATATGACAAATTAACTTGATTCCTCCATAGTTGTTCCAATTCTAGACATTTTCTTTATTTTTATAGATTGACACTAAAATACTCTTCCTTCTTTCATCTAGCATGTTCCTAATCAACAAAATTTTACTAAATAATATAGATTACATAACATAGGTATTATACTAATAATTTTTAAGTATTCAAGTCCAAGTTTATATTATTACTGGTTTAAGACTTGGTTTGGTAACACCAAAAATAAACAAATTTTTTGCTTTTTTATTACAAGTAATCACACTGTCTCTCTATTATATATATATATATATACTCCTTCCGTCCCAAAATAATGGTTCCTTTTGGGGAATCCAACTTTTTTTGGTAGTACAATTATTGCATTTGAAAAAAGTTGATTTTCCAAAATTATTCTTTTGATAGTACATTTTTTGGGAATATCAATGCATAATTGTACTTTTTATGTTGTTTATTAATTTAAAAGAAGGGTAAAATAAGAAATTTATATTATTTTTGTACTTGGTTTTTGAAGAGGGATTAATATTTTGGGACAATGAAAAATGGAATAAGGGACTAATATTTTGGGACGGAGGGAGTATTTAAAAACTACTAAGACCTTGTCTAGGAACATATTTTTTTAGTAATTTTTTAATTTTTTGACTAAAATATGATGTAAAAAAAGTTAGTCTTCGTTTGGCAAGCAAAAAATCAGGCTTTTTTGGCTAAAATAGCCACAAAAAACAAAATAGGCTATTTTAGCCACAAAAAACAAAACATCAAATCTAACCCATAATCATTACAATCCTCTCTCACAAAAAAAACCAAAAAAGCCAAAAAGTCAAAAAGCTCTTCCCAAACCAGGCTAAAATAGCCCAGGCTAAAATAGCCAAAAAGTCAAAAAGCCAAAAAGCCAACCCACTTCCCAAACGGAGGCAAAAAGTAGAGGAAAAGGGAATCTTTGACTTTTTAGTATAGGTTATTAATTTTGTGGCTTTTTTAATAATTTTTTGACTTTTTAACTAAAAAATTCACTTGTCAAACGAGGCCTAAATACACCCTATCCAAACCATCGGTAAACGTGTCAAAAAAACTATTATCACATTTCCTTATCCTAATAGCGTATCGAAACTATGTGGTGTTTTAGAAAATTGATAAAAAATTAATTTTTTGACTCTTTGAACAAAAAGCTGAGTTGTTTTGGATAAAAAAAATTGACTTTTTTTTGCTAAAAAAGTAAAAAAATTGGCTTTTTACTATTGTTCTCAAAATGACCCTATGATCAAGATTATGACTAATTGACCTTTCTTAAAAGAGAAAAGTTAGGGATCATGAAATTTTTTTTATGAAAATGATCATAAAAAATTTATGATCCTTAGATTATCTTGATTAGTATGTGGTGCTTTATTATAAATGTAATCCAAGAGTCACAAATCTTTCATGATTATTTTCATGAAAATTTTTTCATGATACTTAGCATTACTGTTCTTAAAAAGATTATGACTAATTGCTGACGTGGATTACTCTTAATGGTTCCTCCCGCATATGATATGTGGGAACTCCACAACTTTGATTGCTAGCAGTGATCCTTTTCCAGCATTCTTTTCTCAAAATTTTCAGGGGGTGTTTGATTCATTAAATTTAAAATAAAAATAAGTAAAGTATAATTATATATTTTTAAATTTTTTATTTTATTCCTACTATTATTCAATGACACATGGCAAATTCAACTGGCCTTACAATTTCAAACACTTACGGTGTGTTTGATTGGATAGACTGAATAAAGGGGGAATAAAATTTATCGGACTTGAGTTTTGAGACTGTGAATCCTCCGGACTATTTGGTTGGATTGGATATGTATCCTGTGTTTATTTTTTCATGGGATTAGATGTCTGGAAATGACTATTTTTAGTGAATTCAACGTTTGGTTGGACGGATTGGATATGATAAATGAACAAAAGACTATTTTACCCTTTTTCAATTGTTTATTAAGTAATAACAATATTAAACATATCTTTAATATTTTAATTATTTTTAGCTAGATTAAATAAAAATTTATTTTATTTTATTTTTTATACAATTAAATAAATTTATTTATTTTTAAAATAAATAAATAAATAAATAAAATATCAATAAAAATTTATATTATTTTTTTAATTAAAATTTTAAATAAATTTGTTTTTAAAAATAATAATAATTAAACAATGAAATTAAATAAAACATCTATTAACATTTAAATAATGAAATTAAATAAAATATAAACAAAATTTTAAAATAAAATATCAATAAAATATCTATAAAAAATTATTTAAAAATAAATAAATAAAACATCAATAAAAAGTTAAATAAAATTATTTTATTTTTAAATTGAGACATTTAAATTTTATTAAATTTTACTAAATATAATACAAAATTAAATAGTAGAGGGTCAAAATAGTCATTTCACCACCCAATCCCAATAGTAAATAATTCCCCAAAATTGTCTCACACCCCCCTAGGATAGTATAATCCCCTATATGGGGGATAAGGAGTCCGGCTGGACTCCATGTTCAACAGGCTAAAAAAAAAAAAAATATCGGATTGAATTTACTGTACAAATTACAATCCGCACATTAAATAATCCCCCCTCTTATCCTCCCAATCAAACACAACCTTAAAATCTTATCCACTTTCATTTCCCAAAAAATTAAAATGTTGCCTTTAATACCAAATCAAATTTATTTTATTTTTAAATATAATTTTTTGACAGCTAATATTACTTCCCAAATTTTAAGAAAATACATTTACAAAATCCAAAATCGTCCTATAAATACCTACCAAGTCTACTCACCATTCTCTCCCTCTCTGTCTCTCTCTGTCTACATACACTAGACTTTCTCTGTTTAACCTCTGTTTTCTTCACCATTGTCATTACTCTTCACGACCCCTTTCATTTCTCTCTCTAAACCTCTCTTTTCCGGCGAAAAACAAAGACCCAAACATGCCCGCCGGCGGTTTCGGTCCCGGTACCGGTACCGGAAAGGAATATCCCGGAAACCTCACTCTCTATGTCACCATTACTTGCATGGTTGCAGCTATGGGTGGCTTGATTTTCGGTTACGATATCGGAATCTCCGGTACATATATGTGTTTTTTTTTTTTATGTTTTAAATCTTTGTCTGTTGTTATTTTCAGATATTTTAGAGAGATTTACAGAGATTTGATTAATGGGTTTGTATTGTATTTGGGTCTATGTAGGTGGAGTGACATCTATGGATTCGTTTTTGAAGAAATTTTTTCCATCTGTGTATGCGAAACAAAAAGCAGATTCTTCGACGAATCAGTATTGTAAATTTGATAGTTTCACTCTGACAATGTTCACTTCGTCTCTGTATTTGGCTGCTCTGTTATCGTCTCTCGTTGCTTCGACGGTGACGAGGAAATTGGGGAGGAAATTGTCGATGTTGTTCGGAGGTTTGTTGTTCTGTGCTGGAGCTTTTGTTAATGGGTTTGCTCAGGCTGTTTGGATGCTAATTGTGGGTCGTATTTTGCTTGGTTTTGGTATTGGATTTGCCAATCAGGTAATAAATACCCTCTCTCTCTCTGTCTCACTATATTTTCAACTTGTTCTCTCTAGGATATGTACAGTACATGTATATGCTTGTTTGGATATTATTTTTGCTTTGTTTTTGGCTCAACGAGAAGAACAAAACTTGTGTTAATGGACTACAAACTCAGGAATTTTCATTCAGAAAGAAATAATAGTTAATAGTTCAAATTTATTTCACGGACAATTTAATCTTTTACCACACAAATTAATTCTCGGTAAATTCTGGTACTATAAATCTGGGTTACTAGCTTTTTACTTTGTAAAAATACAACACAACAGAGTTTTGGAATTTTATTTACTTTGCGTTTGTCTTGACTCTTGTAATATATGTTTTTTTTTTTTTTTTTTTTTAAATATTTCATTGCTTCTGATTCTTACAATTACGAAAAGTGCCTCCAATGCACTATTTTCTTCAGATCTTTTGCAAAAGATGACAGACATGTGTTTTTTGGTACAGAGCTAAAGTCTGATACTCTGATCCAACTAAGTTCTTTTGCAGATCTCTTGATTCACCTCTCTCTCTGATGCTCTCACTTCTTTTTTCTTTCTATTTTTTTCTGGGTTTTTGAAATGAAGAGTGAAAGAAATGCCTTTAATCAATTCAAATCTTCTATGTTCAATTGGTGGTGGATTATATTCCACTTCGAGATTACTTTATGAATAAAAAATTAGTCCATGATTAGTTGCTAAGTAAAACTAATCCAATTTTTTTGGGATAGGATTATATTTTTGATATTTTGTGTGTTTTGTATCATTTTAGTTTTTAATATTTAAATTTTGTTAAATATGAAATTCGCCATTTTTTATTCTTTATCTTATTTGATGACTTGTTTTTCTCTATGTTCCCATTTTTTGCAATTGTTTAGCTCGTGAATGCAAAGTCATTGAATACAAACAAAAACTGAAAATTGATTTGAAAACGGCTTCACAATATTAAATTAGATATTAGTGTGCTGTAATGTTCTGTTTTTAAAAAAAATTTCTTGGTTTGGTCGAATTAAATATAAAAATCCTACTGACTATTCTCCAAACCTGTCAAAAACACGTGGACCCAAATTCTCTTTTTATTTTCGTCCAAATTTTAATCACAGTGGTCGTATTATTCAATTTTGCAATCATACTAGCACTTGTTGCTTGTCTACAAAAGAAAATGACAGAAAACATCTTCTTCTTTTATTTTATTTTATTTTATTTAACAAAAAAATGAATGAAATATTGACACATATTGTTTATGATTTGTAATTAATTACAGTCTGTGCCACTGTACCTCTCCGAAATGGCCCCTTACAAGTACAGAGGTGCACTCAACATTGGTTTTCAATTATCAATCACAATTGGCATATTAATAGCCAACATATTGAATTACTTCTTCGCTAAGATCAAAGGCGGTTGGGGATGGCGGTTGAGTTTGGGAGGCGCGGTGGTCCCTGCTCTCATAATCACCGTTGGATCATTAGTCCTTCCCGAGACCCCCAACTCCATGATTGAGCGAGGTAAGCGCGATGAAGCCAAAGATAAGCTCAAAAGAATTCGTGGCATTGATGATGTTGAAGAGGAATTCAATGATCTTGTTGTGGCTAGTGAGGCATCTATGAAAGTGGAGCATCCATGGAGAAACCTTTTGCAAAGGAAATATAGACCTCAACTTACAATGGCTATTCTTATTCCATTTTTCCAACAACTTACTGGGATTAATGTGATTATGTTTTATGCACCGGTTTTGTTCAAAACAATCGGTTTTGGAAGTAATGCTTCGCTCATGTCTTCTGTGATCACTGGTGGTGTGAATGTTTTGGCGACTTTGGTTTCAATTTATGGTGTTGATAAGTGGGGAAGGAGATTTTTGTTCCTTGAAGGAGGTGCTCAGATGCTCATTTGCCAGGTATAGGATTTTCAAATCTAAGCAATTCTAAACTTGTTTTTCAAATTCAGGCTGTTTCATGAAGTTGTGTTTTGAAAACAATACTTTACGGTTCAACTCACGTTGCATGTTGTGAAAACTCAACTTCAACTCATCATTTGTATTTGTATTTCTATTTTAAAATGACTTGTATGTTGAAAAAAAAAACAAAAACCCATCATTTGTTTTTGTTCATCAATTGTTGTGCTTCACGTACTCCTAACTGCAGAATAATGTTTCGAGATTCCCATCACATCATATGGCTAGGAGTACACTAGGGACTTAAAAGTATCGATTTTAGAGACAGATAATTCTTAGCTGTTATGTTAACCAGTTATTTATTGATTTGCTTTTTGTTATGGACAGATTGTAGTTGCAGCTTGCATTGGTGCTAAATTTGGAATAGATGGGAACCCTGGTGAATTGCCCAAATGGTATGCCATAGTTGTGGTACTTTTCATATGTCTCTATGTTGCAGGTTTTGCTTGGTCATGGGGACCTCTTGGTTGGCTAGTGCCTAGTGAAATTTTCCCTCTCGAAATCCGATCAGCCGCTCAGAGTATTAATGTTTCGGTCAACATGATCTTCACATTCATTGTTGCTCAAATCTTCTTAACAATGCTATGCCACTTGAAGTTTGGTTTGTTCATCTTCTTCGCGTTCTTCGTGGTGGTGATGACTGTCTTTGTGTTCTTTTTCTTGCCTGAGACCAAGAATATTCCAATCGAAGAGATGGTTGTCGTATGGAAGGAACATTGGTTCTGGTCAAGGTTCATGACAGATGTCAATTATCCGAATGGAGGGGTTGAAATGGGCAAGGGAGGAGAGCCTACTAAATATGTGTGACCAGCTTCTGGATTTAAATTGTTGCATACACATGAAGAATTAGCCCTGAAATAACTTGATGATTATTATCTTATCTATGATCTTTTTTTTTTATTGCTTTTTGTTTTCACTGGTTTTTTGGTAGTAGTAAATACTAGTATTGATTTCAGTTGGTTCAAATGAAGTTGTGCTTTGATTTTACAAGCTTGTTTTGCTTTGATTATATGATTGCAAGCATTCTTCGCAGCTATTTTGAACTATACCCAACACAAACAAGTTCTAAATGGATTGAGCAACAAATTATGAGTTGTAAATGGGATTTATGCAAAAATTTGCAGTTTAAACCAGCGTGAAAGAGTTCAAATTCAAAGCACATTTGAGCACCGAAACTCTATTCAGAGTTGGCAAATATTACAAACAGGATTGGAATAAAAACTCGAAATGCTTATGTGACGTGCGCTCAGACAAATTTGGTGTGGTTGAGAGAAATGTCAATTTTGATTCTTTCTATTATTTTTAGTAGTCCATGTCAAAAAGCAATTCATTCTAATTGGTAAAATAAAAGAATTTGGAATAATAAATTTGACATATTACTATATTAGATAGGAAAATTCATTTTAAAATTGTTTAATTTAAATTTATTAATTTGCTATTTAAACTTTCAAAATAAAAATTAAAATACTAAATTTTGAAGGATTAGATTTACATGTCGCAATTACAAGGATAAGAGATAAAATGTCTTGTAAAAGTACACAAAAGTGCCCTATTTATTTTGCCTAATTAATTTAGCTAATTTTCTTCAACCATACTCAAACTAACTTAACTAATTTTTAAAAGAAAAATATTATAAACATAGATAAATGAATAAATAATATTTTTATGACATGCTACATATGTTGACGTGACATTTCAAATATATATATTTTTAAAAATGTTTTCAAATGATTATATTTTCAAATGATATATGCAAATACAAAACGAAATCAATTAGATGTAATATTCAAACACAAAACCAACCAAAAGAAAAATACTTGATCAGATAGGGGGAGCAATTTCAGAGAAAAACATATTTTGCCTCTCAATGAAAACTAACTAATTGTGGAGAGCCAAAATCAAATGTGCATATTGCCTCTTCTTATGTAGAACCCTTTTGAGGAGAAGAAAACTAGTTGCAATAACAAATATGCCTTAGGATGCTAGTTTCCCTCCTCCTTTGGAGATGTTTAGAACAACTCCAAGGGTAAGAGGTAAAATTGGTAGGCTTATTTATTTTGATGATTTATTTAATTATATTTTAATTTATTTGAAAGAGAAAAATAGAATCCAAAATTTATTTTGATGATTTATTTAATTTTAATATATTTGAAAAAGAAAAAGAGAATCCAAAATTACTTTTGATGATTTATTTAATTATATTTTAATAGAATCCAAAATTTATTTTGATGATTTATTTAAATTATGTTTTAATTTATTTGAAAGAGAAAAATATAATCAAAATTTATTTTGTCCAATTATTTCTCACTTAAACTTTTATCCTAAATATTGTTTGAATGTATTTAATATTTGCTTAAATCAGGAGTTCATTTCAATTCAAAAATAATGCCCAAACCAGAGGTTCAAACAACCCAAAACAAACAAAGGTTCAAACAGCCCAATACAACAACAGGTCAAAAGGTTCAAGTAGAAGATATTCAAATTAATAATAATGGAGTGGAAGATATTCAAATTAGTAATGATAGAGTATAACGGCTATAAACGGCTATAAGTTTCATTATATATACCAAAGCCTCTAATGTAAACAAGTTAAAAAAAAATCAGAAAATATTCTTTGATCTATAATCACTCACATCTATTCTCTGAAAAATTCTCTGAGAAGTGTTCTTCAAATTTTGTTTGCATCCTCTTTTAGAAATTATGCACTGAGACGTATAGCTTTAAGCCCATCTTTCCTGTGTGAGGTTTACAGAAAAATCAAAGCTTCATTTTTATATATCTTTGAGAGATAATTCTTGTAACTTTCCGTGAAAGCAAAAACACCTTCTTTTCAACCTTGTAAGAGTGTAGTACACTCAGCGTTCTTGACTTAGAAAGTCTGTGTAAAATTTGTGGAGGATTGCTCCATCTGTGAAAAGGTTGCTAGCACCCTGTGAAGCTAGAGTATAGTGAAAAATCTCAAGTGAAACTTGAGGAGTGGACGTAGGCCAAGTTGAAACCGAAACACTATAAATTTGTTTGCCTATCTCTCCCTTATCTCTTTATTTTATTTAAATTGCCATAGCTATATTTTACATTTTCACTGTGCTAAAATCATTAACTGACATACTTGTTAGAACACTTGCTTTAATTATTTTTATTTCATTAACTATATTTATCTATTGTGCTAGTTATAATTTTTATTAGGGTATTATTATTTTTATTTGTAAAAACCTAATTCACCACCCTCTTAGGTTGTCTTTTGGGCAACAATTGGTATTAGAGCCTAGACTCTTGTTTTAGATTTAACCATTTGGGAGTTTCGATCCATGGCAACCTTAGCTGAAGGATAAACCACAAATAGGCCATCATTGTTTGACAAAAATAGCTATAGTCAATGGAAGGATAAGATGACCATATACCTACAAGCCACTAATTATGCCATGTGGATTATTGTCGCCAAAGGTCCAAAAATTTCTACCAAATTAGCAGACAATATTAGTGTACCTAAAACTAAAGATGAATGTGATGAGATGGATCATAAATTATTGCAAGCCAATGCTAAAGCCAAACTCACCCTTGTTTGTGGATTAGACTCTAAGGAGTATAATAGAATTTCAAGTTGTGATTCGACAAAAGAAATTTGGGACAAACTTGAGGTAACGTATGAAGGTACAAACCAAGTGAAGTAATCTCGTATTGATATACTTGTTCATAGTTGTGAATTGTGTAAAATGAACTTTGATGAATCTATTTCAAGTATGCTTACTAGATTTTCTGAAATTGTAAACTCTTTGAAATCTTTTGGCAAAACTTATACTAACAGTGAGTTGGTGAGAAAAATTCTTAGGTGTTTACCAAAAAATTGGAAAGTAAAGGTCACGGCCATTATAGAAGCCAAAAATCTCTCCACACTTGGATTGGATGAGCTTATGGGTTCCTTTATGACTCATGAGATCACCATAAAAGGACATGAGGATGTTGAAAACAAAAAGAAAAGTGGAATTGCATTCAAAGCCTCATCAAATGAAGAAGAACATGAAAACTCCTGTGAGGATGAAAGCTATGCCATGTTTAGTAGAAATCTCAAAAAACACTTCAAGAAAAACAATTATGGAGGAAGAAGACCTTTCAAGAAGGAGTACAACAAAAATAACAAGAAAGAGCCTATTATTTGCTATGAGTGCAAAAATCCTGGACATATGAAGATGGATTGTCCAAAATTGAAGAATCATGGAAAAGACTACAAAAGAAACAAAAGGGCCATTGTAGTAGCTTGGGGAAAAAGTGAAGATGAAAGCTCAAGTAATGAAATTGAAAATGAAGTAGCCAACTTATGTCTCATGGCTCTTGAAGATGAAGACTCTACTTAAGATGAGGTAACTACTCTTTATAAAGAAATTGAAAGTGCATTCCATGAACTACAAAATGAATTTAGAAAAGTTTGTGCCAAAAATAATGTGTTGAAGAAATCTGTTGCATCTTTATCTATTAATGTAAAAGAATTAAAGAAAGAAAAAATTGTTTTGAAAAATGATTTTGATACTATCTTTAATGAGAAAACTACTTTAAAAAACAACATTAATGATTTAACAAAAACACTTGAAAATTTTGTAAAAGGTAGAAATAATCTCAACAACACCAAACCAAACCAAACCATACTAAGCCTTAAGTCCCATCAAATGGGGTCGGCTGCATGAATCCTTTTTCTCCACGCGGCCCTATCAAAAGCCATTTCGTTAGTCAAATTAAGTAGATCCATATCTCTATTTACAACGTTAGCCAACGTTAATCTAGGTCTACCCCGTCCCCTAACACTCGCCTCTACCGTTGCAACATTGCATCTCTTCAGTATTGCCTCTGTTGGTCTCCGTTGAATGTGACCAAACCATCCCAATCAATTCTCTCTCAACTTATCTTCTATCGGTGCTACGCCTACCCATTCCCGAATACTCTCATTCATAATTCTGTCTTGTCTAGTCTTGCCACACATCCACCTTAGCATCATCATCTCAGCCGCACTCATCTTATCTACATGTTGTTTCTTGGTTGACCAACACTCCGTCCCATACAACATCGCTGGTCTAATAGTCATTCTATAGAACTTATTTTTTAATCTAGTGGGTATTCGTTTATTGCACAGTATCCTAGACGCACTTCTTCACTTATACCATCCCGCCTTAATCCTATGGGCCACATCCGCATCAATCTCCCCCGCGGTTGTGATAATCGACCCTAAATAACGAAAATGTTCACTCTTAGGCAATTCTTGGTTCTCAATCTTCACTTCTCCTCTACTTTCATTGTTACTATTACTAAATTTACACTCTATGTACTCTGTCTTATTTCTGCTTATCCGGAAACCTTTAGATTCAAGAGTTTTTCTTCAAATCTCCAAATCTCCAACTCTATGTAATCTCAACATGCTTCGTGGAAATCAAAGATGTGTTTTCGATAAAGCGGGCATTGGATATGACCCTATTAAAAAACAAAAGAATCTCAATACAATTTTTGAAAAGGCACCTCTCATAACTCACCCTCATATTATTTGTTATTATTGTAGAAAGAAAGACCATTATATATCTTCTTGTCCATTCAAAAATAATATAAACATGGGAATTAAAAAGATTTTGATTGTTAAGGGATCTAACAAAACTAACCAAGAAGGACTCAAGAAACTATGGGTATAAAAAACTAACACTTAATTGTCATCTTGTAGGTTTGCTTTAAGTCCAAAGCTAAAGAAGGGAAGTGGTATCTTGATAGTGGATGTTCCAGACACATGACCGGAGATAAATCCTTCTTTACTACACTGTCATCCAAAGATGGAGGCTTTGTTACTTTTGAAGACAATAAGAAAGGAAAAATCATCGGTATTGGTAGCATCAGTATTTCTCCTAACCCTTCTATTGAAAATGTTTTACTTGTTGATGGATTTAAGCATAATCTACTTAGTATTAGTCAATTATGTGATAAAGGTAATCGAGTTATTTTTGATAAATCACATTGCACAATTGAAAGCACAAATAATCATAAAGCTTTATTCGTTGGTAATCGTCACGATAATGTTTATGTTTTTCATCTCAATGATCTCTATGCTAGTGATGTTAAATGTCTGTATGTTAATAATGAAAATAGTTGGTTATGGCATAGAAGACTTGGTCATGCTCATATGGATTTAATTGCTAAACTTTTGAGAAATGATTTGGTCATTGGACTTTCAAAAATTAAATTTGAAAAAGATCATCTTTGTAGTGCTTGTCAACAAGGAAAACAATCTAAAACACCGTTTAAATCAAAATCTCAAATTTCCATAACTAGACCTTTACAATTACTGCATATGGAGTTATTTGGTCCCTCAAGGATATCTAGTCTATGTGGTAAACATTATTGTCTTGTTATTGTTGATGATTATTCAAGATTTACATGAGTTATGTTTTCAGCACACAAATATGAAACATTTTCTTCTTTCACAAAACTCTGTCGTAGAATTCAAAATGAAAAATGCTTTCCTATTACTAATATTCGAACCGATCATGGTAGAGAACTTGAAAATAAGAAATTTGAATTGTTTTGTGATGAGTATGGTGTTGGACATAATTTTTCAGCACCTAGAACCCCTCAACAAAATGGTGTAGTAGAAAGGAAGAATAGAACTTTAGAAGAGATGAGTAGAATATTGTTTTGCGAAAATAATCTTCCTAAATATTTTTGGGCCGAAGCCATTCACACCGCATGCTATATTTTAAATCGTGCATTAATTAGACCTATTCTCAAAAAGACTCCTTATGAACTTTGGCATGATAGAAAGCCCAACATTAGTCACTTGCATGTTTTTGGTTGTAAATGTTTTGTGCATAATAATGGTAAGGATAACTTAGACAAATTTGATTCAAAATCTGATGAAGCAATTTTTCTTGGTTATTTCTTAACTAGCAAAGCTTATCGTGTTTTTAATAAAAGAACTCTTGTTGTAGAGAATCGATACATGTGGCATTTAATGAAACTAACATCTCTATTCAAAAGCAAATTGTTAGTGATAATATAGATTTGGAATCAAATGTGAATGATTCAAGTATCTACAAAGAAGAGAACCAACCATGTAAGTTGAACAAAGAGATTGAACAACCTATTTTCCCACCTCAAGAAGAAGGAGGAAACAATGATGATTTGCCAAGAGAATGGAAGTTTGTTCATAATCACCTTAAAGATTTAATCTTAGTTGACCCTATAAAAGGTATTGGAACTCGCTCTTCACTTAGAAACATTTGTAGTAACTTGGTTTTTCTCTCATAGATTGAGCCTAAAAACTTTCAAGAAGCCGAATTCGATGAACATTGGATAATAGCTATGCATGAAGAGCTTAACCAATTTGAGAGAAACAAAGTGTGGGAACTTGTGCCAAAACCTAAAGATCATACCATTATCGGTACCAAACGGATCTTTCGAAACAAGCTTGATGAATCCGACACAATTATAAGAAACAAGGCTAGACTTGTTGCACAAGGATACAATCAAGAAGAAAGTATTGATTTCGATGAAACCTTTACTCCGGTTGCTAGATTAGAAGTCATTCGCATGTTACTTGTATTTGCTTGTTTTAGAGATTTCAAACTTTATCAAATGGATGTAAAAAGTGTCTTTCTTAATGGTTTTATAAATGAGGAAGTTTATGTTAAATAACCTCCAGGTTTTGAAGATCATGCTTTTCCAAATCATGTTTTTAATTATCAAAGCTTTATATGGTTTGAAACAAACACCTCGTGTAAACGATTAAGAAAATTTTTGATTGAAAATAATTTTCTAGAGGAACGATTGATACAACATTTTTTGTTAAAACTAAAAATAATGATTTACTTATTGTGCAAATATATGTGGATGACATTATATTTGGTGCTACTAATGAAACCTTGTGTAAGGAATTTGTTAAGTGTATGCAAGGTAAGTTTGAGATGAGCATGATGGGGGAGCTAAATTATTTCCTTAGGCTTCAAATCAAACAATGTAAGGAATGAATTTTTATCAACCAAGTTAAGTGCACAAAAGAATTACTCAAAAAATTTGGTATGTTTGACTCAAAAATAGCTAGAACTCCTATGAGCACATCCATTAAGCTAGACAAGGATGAAAAAGGTAAGTCTATTGACCAAACAAAATATCGAGGTATGATCGGCTCACTTCTTTATTTAACCGCAAGTAGACCCGATATTATGTTTAGTGTTTGTATGTATGCTAGATATCAATCAAATCCTAAGGAATCACATCTTAGTGTTGTTAAAAGAATTTTTAGATGTCTTGTTGGCACTCAAAATTTGGGACTGTTTTATCCTAGAGGTGTTGCATTTGATTAATTAGTTACCCGAATGCTGACTTTGCCGGATGCAAATTTGATAGAAAAAGCACCAGTGACACTTGTCACTTTCTTGGTAACTAATTAGTATCTTGGTTTAGAAAAAAATAAAATTCTGTTGCTTTATCAACAGCCGAAGCTGAATATATAGCTTCCGAAAGTTGTTGTGCCCAAATACTTTGGATAAAACAACAATTGGAGGATTTTGATTTGCATTATGATCATATCTCTATTAAATGTGATAATACTAGTGCCATCAATTTAAGCAAAAATCCAGTTCAACATTCACGAACAAAACATATTAAAATTCGACATTATTTTTTAAGAGATGATGTTCAAAAATGGGATATTGTACTTGAATTTGTAAACACCGACAAGCAATTGGCAGATATTTTCACAAAACCCCTAAGCGAGGATTGCTTCAATTTTATTCGTGACGAGCTTGGAATGTCGATTTCTACTTAAAAAGTTTTGTTATGACTGTGAAACTTGAATTTTTGTTAAAATGATACATGTGTATTGCTACATTGATATAGAAACATTTATATCAGTTGAATACTCTCAAGTCCTTCATACATTTGTTCTCCTTAATAGTTTGTTATTCTCAACCGTGTAATTTTTTTTTTTTGGGTTCTGCATCTTGAGGTAAAATAAACTTTGCATACATTGATTTTTTTTAAACCCTCATGGTATTTTTTTTGCATTACCATTCTAGCAACACCAACGTCCCATTAAGTTTAATTTTTGCTTATATTATTTTATTTTAATTTATTTTATTTTGCTATTAGGCTTAATTTCTTTTCTTTTTTTTTCATTATTATTTTTTGTTTGGGTTTAATTTTCTTATTTTTTTTATTTTCTGATTTTTAATTTCATTTTTCAGTACTTAAACATAAAACAAAAGCAAATCAAAATACAAATATTTATATAAAAAAAAACACCCTTCATTTTTTTTATGGCCCTATGCCGATTACAATAAACATATTTACATAAAAAAAAACCCTTCATTTTTTTTTTACGACCATACGCCGATCTTACTTACTCACCTCTTCTATCGTTTTCTTCCTCTTTTTATCACCTTGGGCGGCCCTTGAGGGCCCTGTCCCCGTGCTTTCGTCGAGAGCGATGACTTCCCGTTAACTATCAAAGGCCAAGAACGACGTTGCTCCAAATCGGGCCATGGAGGTGGTCTTCCGTTTAAGCTCTTTATTTTCGGCTTTTAGTGCGCAAATCTCTGCTCGCACATCCTTGTACACGCGCTGGAGCAGCAAGAGTTTGGCATTGACCTATTAGAGCTCACTCGTCCTGTTTTGCAGTCGGTGAGCCAATTTTGTGACTGCAATCACCCTCTCCATACAAGACGTCAGTGTGAAATGATTGGCTTCAATGTCTGATTGAGCTGCCATTATTTTCTCAATTGACATCATAGAAAGGTTGGAAGAGTAGAAGCCGGGGCACTCGGTCCAGCAACGCTTACGGGATCATTCAGGTCCGGAAAGAGAGTAAGGGGACAGGACGAGGCCATGAAGTAAAAGAGAGAGATGTAATCGAAAGAATGGTCGTTTTTGACAGCCTTTCTGCTCTGCTTAATCTCTCTATTCTATCTCTCTCACATAGAAGAAGAAAGGGATGGAAGTGAATGAGAAAGCAAAATGAGAAGAGAGTGATTAAGAAGAAGACGGAGGAGAAGAAGACAAGAGGGATAAAGAGCCGAGGCCGTTGATTGACCCGTCTCGCTTTTGTCAGTCGGCTGACGTAAAGGTGAGGACGCATGTCCGACGCAATTTTTTATGGAAAAGAGAGAGGCGCACGAATTGTATCTATATGTATATATATGTTTTGAATTATATAGATGCCATTTATTTTCCTCCTCCCCCTCCTCCAGTTTCTGACCCATGATTTCCTTTTGATAATGTCACAGGGGGAGAAAATTATATGATGTTATGTATTATGGTATTATTTTGTTATGATGTTATGTATTTATAATTTGATATCTTAGTCTCATATCATGTCACTAATTAAAGCTTATTTATTACACATGTGCTAACCTATGTATTTAGAAATAAATTCAGGGAGCATAATTTGAGGGGGAGCTTTTCTAACTCCCAAATCAAATCAAAACATCATTGTGTGCCATCATAAAAAATGAGGAGATTGTTAGACTTATTTATTTTGATGATTTATTTAATTATGTTTTAATTTATTTGAAAGAGAAAAATAGAATCCAAAATTTATTTTGATGATTTATTTAATTTTAATTTATTTGAAAAATAAAAATAGAATCCAAAATTTCTTTTGATGATTTATTTAAATATGTTTTAATAGAATCTAAAATTTATTTTGATGATTTATTTAAATTATGTTTTAATTTATTTGAAAGAGAAAAATAGAATCAAAATTTATTTTGTCCCATTATTTCTCACCTAAATTTTTATCCTAAATATTTTTTGAGTGTATTTAATATTTGCTTAAATCAGGAGTTCATTTCAACCCAAAAATAATGCCCAAACCAAAGGTTCAAATAGCCCAAAACAAACAAAGGTTCAAACAGTCCAGCACAACAGCAGGCCAAAATGTTCAAGTGGAAGATATTCAAATTAGTAATGATGGACGAGAAGATATTCAAATTAGTAATGATGGAGTACAACAGCTATAAACGGCTGTAAGTTTTATTATTTATACCAAAGCCTCTAATGTAAACAAGTTAAAAAAAAAACCAGAAAATATTCTTTGATTTATAATCACTCACATTTATTCTCTGAAAAATTCTCTGAGAAGTGTTCTTCAAATTTTGTTTACATCATCTTTCAGAAATTATACACTGAGACGTATAGCTTTAAGCCCATCTTTCCTGTGTGAGGTTTATAGAAAAACCAGAGCTTCATTTTTATATCTATCTTTGAGAGATAATTTTTGTACCTTTCTGTGAAAGCAAAAACACATTCTTTTCAACCTTGTAAGAGTGTAGTACACTCAGTATTCTTGACTTAGAAAGTTTGTATAAAATCTGTGGAGAATTGCTCCATCTGTGAAAAAGTTGCTAGCACCCTGTGAAGTTAGAGTATATTGGAAAATCTCAAGTGAAGCTTGAAAAGTGGACGTAGGTCGAGTTAAAGCCAAACCACTATAAATTTGTTTGCCTCTCTCTCCCTTATCTCTTTATTTTATTTAAATTGCCATAGCTATATTTCACATTTTCACTGTGCTAAAATCATTAACTGACATAGTTGTTAGAATACTTGTTTTAATTATTTTTATTTTATTAACTATATTTATCTATTGTGCTAGTCATATTTTTATTAGGGTATTATTATTTTTATTTGTAAAAACCTAATTCACCCTCCTCTTAAGTTATCTTTTGGGCAACAAAAATGCTTTGCAAAAGTACACAGAAAAATATCTTATTTATTTTTTCTAAGTAGTTTAGCTAATGTACAATCCAATCATACTATTTATTTTAGCTAATCAATTAAACTAACTTAACTGATTTTTAAGAAAAATATTATAAATATAGATAAATGAATAAATAATCTTTTTATGACATGCTGCATATGTTGACATGGCATTTGTAAATATATATATATATATATATTTTAATATATTATTAAATTTTTAAAATAATATATATATTAAATTATTTTTAAAAAAAATATTTTCAAACAATCAAATTTTCAAATAGTAATCTACAAACACAAAACCAAACCAATTATATACAATATACTAACGCAAAATCAACCAAAAGACGAGTACTTGATCAAATGGAGAGGGGCAATTTCAACAAGAAATCCTTTTACCTTCAATAAAGACTAACTAATTGTGGAGAGCCAAACAAAATTGGCATTTTGCCTCTTCTAATACGGAGCCCCTTAGAGGAGAAGAAAATTGGTTGTATTAGCAAAAATGACTCAATATGATCGTTTTGTCTCCACCTTAGAGATGATGTTATACCCTATATAGGTATGGAGGAAATCGAGAAGTTATTTAATAGTTATGGGGAGTATTGTAATTGTAGGAGTGTAAAAATGGCTCGCAGTCCTTGGGTGACCCGAAACCCGCCCCGCTGCTCGGAATGGGCCAGGCTCGATTAGGCCCGAGCACAGCTCGGGACCTTGGGCATAGGCCTAGGCCATCATTTTGAAGCCTCGCTCGTGGGCCCTGTCCATCGGCTAACTCAAGGCCCACTCAAAGTCTAGCTTGAGACCTGGCCGCCCGAGGCCTAGTGTCATTTTTCCGGAAAAAATAAAATTTTGGTGAAAAAAATAGAAAAAAATGTTCAAGCCCGAGCCTAGGCCCAGGCCCAGGCCCGCCACCTGACTCGAATTTTGGCAGGAGCTCGCGAGGCCCGACATGGTCCGGCTTGAGCCCGAGCTCTGGTGGATCGGGTCAAATTTACACCTCTATGTAATTGGTAGGGGAAATGAGACTCTCGATTTGGTATTGGGTGATTGGAAAACAGTAGGGAGCTATGTCAATTTGGTGTTGGGTGATTGTGATTGGTGAAGGGTGTGAGGTCAACTATTTCGTATCAAGAAGTTATTTAGTGGTTATGGAGAGTATTGTGATTGATAGAAAATTATACAGTAATTCTGAAATACCACATGGTCATACTCCCTCACCAATCATTATTCATTATGTCTTCTCATATTTCTCAATCACCTAACACAAATAATTAATATTCTACTTTTTTTACCAATCATATTATCATGAAACACTATGTGACCGTACTTCCAAACTACCGAATATCACGACTTGGTATAGAGGTATAGAGGAAATCGAGAAGTTATTTAATAGTTCTGAGGAGTATTGTAATTGGTAGAGAAAGTGAGACTCCTAATTTGGTATTGGGTGATCGGAAAACATTAGGGAGCTATGTCAATTTGGTGTTGGGTGATTATGATTAGTGGATGGAGTGAAGTCAACTATTTCATCCCAAGAAGTTATTTAGGTTGTTTGGGGTGTCCTAAATAAGTGTACTTTTTGAATTTTTTAACTAAAAAGTTGAGGAAAAAAATATGATTGTTTGGGTTAACTTTTTTACTTTTTGTGAAAAAATGTGTATTAAAATATTGTATTAATTAGTGTGCAGTTAGAGTGTAGGAGAAGATTAGTTTTTGACTTGTACGGCTATCATGTCTGCAAAAGGGGAATAGATGGTAAGAAGTAATTGTCTACTTTTTGGGCATTGCACTGGACGGTGTTATTCGGCTCGTGGGGGCCATCACGGGTCCCATTTTGATAATCTGAACCGTTCAATGTGTAGAACTCGTCGAGTACTATATGCTTGTAAAAAATTATGTTAATCGGATATCGATAGCTATCTGATAAGATTTGTTTTTTTCCAACTATTAATTATAACATCTTTATTTTTTTATACAAAATTGATTTGATCATGTAGTTATCGATATCCAATCAATGAGATTTTTTACAGGCATATAGTACTCGACGAGTTCTACACATTGAGCAGTTCAGATTATCAAAACGGGACCCGCGATGGGTCCCCACAAGCCGAACAACAATGTGGTAAAATTGCACCCAATTGTGCAACTTTTTGTCACACAACCGCACCACAGATCTGATTTTGTCAGATTGATGTGTTAGTGAATAGTGATAAAATTAATTTTTTAATATTTGTTTTGGTAAATATTGATAACTTTTTAACTTTTTGAGTACCTTTTTGACTTTTTGATTTTTTGACTTTTTTATGACATGCCAAACTTGGCCGGTGGTTATGGAGAGTATTGTGATTGATGAAAAATTATACAATAATTCTGGAGTAATATGTGGTCACTCCCCTCACTAATTGTACGGGGAGCAAATATTCCGGCAAGCCCGTACTCCTTTCTTCCGAGCTCCGTCGATGTCCGATCACCTGCGAGCAAGTAACGGTGAGCTACTCGGCGGTGTGTGGCCGGAAAAACCCTCCGACGATCAAGTTAGCACACACCTTAGGACGGATAGAGAGAAGGGAGAGAGTGTTTGAGTGTAAGAATTCCTTACAGAGATGTTCGTGTGTCGCGTATGGGGGGGCGCAGACATGCTTATATACCTTCTGAGCCCCATATCCACTCCCAGTCTTCTCTTGACACGTGGCTCTGCTATCCCATCTGTCAGCGTAAACCTTGCCGATCATCACCTAATCTCAACTGCCTGACTTCACAGTTGGAGCTCGGTAGCCGAGCTGCTCTACCACGGCTATGCCATGCTTCATACCCAAGCGCCTAACCGGATAAACACATGGAGGACCGGGCTAGGCGGTATCTCGGCAGTGCCTAGCCCAGGTAACTCCTTTGGTCGGCCTTTCTGCCGGTCAAACAGTCTCCTCGGTTGACCACGCCTTTCCGGGCGCCGGTCACTCAGCTTGTCTGGCTTCAGCCATCCCCTGATCAGGCAGCTCGGTCTAACCTGGCGCTATCTAGCCGAGCTCCATCTTGGGCCGGGGTGACTCACACTTGGCCCAAGTTCTTCCCGGTTCAAGTTCTGGCAGCCCACTTTTTGGCGGATGGCCAATCATCTCGGCCCCATGCACCGTTGGGCTCTCAATCTGCTCGACCATTACTTCGATCCAACTCCTGATCATAAATCACTCTCTCAATTGCCCCTTAATTCCGTCCGCGAAAGCGTGACTGGGATTATTCTCTTCGACCGAGATAACACTTCTCCGGTCTCCAAGAGGCCAGAAGGCAACCAGACTGGTTAACAAATTGGCCGCAAACTTGCCCGGTTATCTGCCACGGATGACGCCCTCTTCTTCGGAAGTAGCTTGGTTGGCTCTTCGACTTTTTAACCCGTTGCTTCAGTACTGATATTGCCATAAATAGGGACACGTGGCGGGCTGCCATTGGTCATCGGGCAGCCAACCCGCCGTCCGTGCCAGAATTTTGAATTTTGGCGGCCTTTCGCTCTTACATATATAAGACACCCCTATCACGATCTCTTCCTACTGCTTCTCTTCTTCCTGACGACTCAGAGCTCAAGTGCCTTTTCTCTCCTCATACTCGACTGCCATTCTTCGTGCTTGGAAGAACAGCCCCAGCCCTTCACAGGTAAGATCTTCAATCCCTCTAGAGTAGCTATATTTTTTCATAATACACACATTAGGGCACAAAAACGTAGCTATTAGGGTATAGGCCATAGAATCCGTCCTAAACCTCCCTCTGTTCTTGGTGTTCTTCTTCTTCCTGAAGAACACTGAAGAACTGGAGCGAACCGGGCTCCTGGTCTTCTTTTGATCCAAAAAACCAACCTGACCGAGCAAATAACATGTTTGTCTCAAACCCAGCAAAAACCGAGATAATCAAAAGGACTTGGTCGCTCAACCGGGCTAACATCTGGTCTGCTTGGGCGACCGGGCTCCTTGGATAGAATAGACAACTGAGGTGGTTTGGCACCCTTAATGACCGAGCTAAAATCCAGCTCCTTTTGCGCGACCGCGCTAACACTTAACACTTGCCATCTTTTTCCTGCATAGTCCAAGGGGACCACTGTCATTCCTGAGGCTCTCAGGATCGAGCAACATCCAATAACCAGTGCCAAACCCCTCATCCGGGATACACTAAGCCGGCCACAAATGGGGAAATTCCGCTTCCTAGTGGATACTCCGGCCGCGCTAGCTGCTTTTAGAGAGGATTACGGCATTCCGGCCGATGTTCATCTCGAACTGGCTGAAGAGGAGACCACACCCTGGGGAAGAGTTGACCAATGCCCCTTCACCGTGCTCTCAATTGTTGAAGGGGGCCTCCGTTTCCCGCTCAACCCTCTTATAACCGAGTTCCTTCGCCGCACCGGGCTGGCACCCACCCAAGTGTCCACCAATACCTATAGAATTATCAACGGTGTTCACGAATTGAACAATCGGCTAGGCACCCACTTAGGTCTAGCCGAGATATTAAGGCAATACACAATGGGCCACACCAGCGACGGCCTAGCATATTACTTGAATATTAGACCGGGCAAGGAAAAAATTGTAACCGGCACCCCTGATAAAGATCTGCACGACGACGATTTTTTCTGGGTGTCGGGCAATTACGAAACAGCTGAGGTCCCGGGCTGGTTTATAAACAAGGGCTTCGGTTCTTCATGTAAGCCACTCAAACTTGCTCGGTTAGCTTAACGTTTTACCTTGTAACTAACCGGTTCTTGTTTCTTTTGCAGCAATCCAAGTCTTGCAAGCCAACTATCAATTTCCCAACGTCGAAGCAATTCGGACCGTGCTTCGGTATCCTCGCCAAGATTGCAACGAATTACTTGGCTACACACCGACATACAGGTATTCTGCTCTGCGCCGGAGTAGAGTAACTGACTTCCTCTGCGCCCCTTCGCCGCCCCCAGATCCTTCCCTTCCTGACGTTCCCCTCATTCGCCTGACCGAGGAACAAGAAATGGCCAAGCGCAGCAGAATCAAGAACCTGCTCACCGCCACATCCGCCGAGGTGCCGAGCGTAGTAACTCGGTCGCCAGCCGCCGGTCAATCTAGTGGCGCGGTGGTCACCCTTGCCACTCAATCCACCGGGCAATCCAGCCGAGAACCCTCTGCTCGACGTGCCGGTAAAAGAGCTCGGGCAGACCCGTCCGCCGAGCTAGTCACCGAGCTTACCACCGAGCATCCAACAGACGCCCCCGCCCCAGTGCCGGCTTGGCGCCCACATTTGAAGCACTGGGGCCAAGATATCCCGGCGACGGCTTCGATCAAGGCTGACAAAGAGCATCTGCTCGCCTTCGATCTGTCCAAAGCCCTGCTACTACCGAGCGACGTGGTCGGCAGCGACCACGTCCCCGACACTCGGTTGGTCAAATCGTCAGTGAAGTCTATGGCCAGGGTAAGTCGATGTTCCTTTGAAAATTTCGCAAGTGTTTGCTCGGTTCCGTTTTTGCTCGGTCTCCTATCTAATCAACGTTGCTTTTGTTTTTGCAGGCCATTCAAAAACAACACCTGGTCTTGGAGCGTATCCACAGACTTAGGCAGAAAGCCAACGACACAGCCAGCCAGGTAGAAAGCCTTCAAGCCGAGCTCGGCCGGACTAAGTCTTCTCTTGAGATGGCCAACTCCGACAACAACAGACTGCTCGGCCAGTTGGAAGCAGCCGAAAAAAAACAAAATGAGCTCCAGACCGAGGTGGATTCCCTGAAGAAATCGAAGAAGAAAGCTTGCCGGGCTGCAAACACCGCCGGCTTTAACGAAGCCGAGGAGAGCTACAAGAAGCAAGTCTTTGCAACACAAGACATCTACTACAAAGCAGGCTGGAAGTCTGCCTGCGAACACCTCGGCCAAGGCTCCGACACCGACGTATTTGCCAACCCACCTCCAGCTTCGCTACCGGTCTACCTTATGCCTTACGCAAACGACGTATTCAGCGCTCTGCAAGCGGAGGCCGAGGAAGGACTTGAAGATGGAGACGGTGAGACAGACTCTGAGGCAGAGGAGGCCGAGGTGCAGGAGCAGCCCGGCAATGCTGAGCCCGGTGCCCAAGACATCAGTCCAACCATCAACCTTGATGCTGGCGAGGACGAGTTCACCAATCTCTCCCCCCTAGTTTAGTTCTGTTCTCTTTGTTCTTTTTTGTGGTTTTGCTTCCAACTCTTTTGATGTAACCGGGCTCTGTTCCCACATTTTGTAATGATTTTCTTTTCAATGAGAAACTCAAATTTTTCTAAGTGTTTGCACGGTAGTAATCAATTCCATCTTCAGCAAAATATCTCGGTATAACTTATCGTTTGAACAACACTTTGTCGACCGGAATCCATAACACGGTCGAAGCACTTCAGCATAACAAAACAAATTCATGAACCGAAATAACCATCTCGGTTGTAACAAAGTTGAACAAATCAACACTTCCAACCGGATTAGATCATCTCGGTTGGGAATCCTAAGTTGGACACAACACCAACTCTTCCAACCGGAGTACATCATCTCGGTTGGGAATGCGAAGTTGGACAAGACACCAACTCTTCCAACCAGAATACATCATCTCGGTTAGGAATGCGAAGTTGGACAAGACACCAACTCTTCCAACCGGAGTACATCATCTCGGTTGGGAATGCGAAGTTGGACAAAACACCAACTCTTCCAACCGGAGTACATCATCTCGGTTGGGAATGCGAAGTTGGACAAGACACCAACTCTTCCAACCGGAGTACATCATCTCGGTTGGGAATACGAAGTTGGACAAGACACCAACTCTTCCAACCGGAGTACATCATCTCGGTTGGGAATGCGAAGTTGGACAAGACACCAACTCTTCCAACCGGAGTACATCATCTCGGTTGGGAATCCTAAGTTGGACAAAACACCAACTCTTCCAACCGGAGTACATCATCACGGTCCGTAACATTAAAACAACAGTCCAAGTGCTAAAGCAAAATTACTTCTATAAATTGACAAAAAGAATTACATGCTGTGGTGCAAGCCAAAAAATTTCTTTGCACAAGAAAAGAAAGCAGAAGCTTAAAAATAATACAGTTTCAAGTTGGCCGCATTCCATGGCCGGGGTATTGCTCTTCCCTCTAAATCCTCCAAGTGGTAAGCCCCCTTGCCCGCCAGACCAGTGATCTTGTAGGGTCCTTCCCAATTTGCCCCTAGTTTGCCTTCTCCTAGCACCAGGGTGTTGCCCATAATCTTCCTCAAAACCCAATCACCAACTTTGAACGGTCTGGGGTGCACCGTCTTGTTATACTTTTTTGAGAGCTCCTGTTGGTAGGCGGCCACATGGATGGGGGCCTTCTCCCGACGCTCGTCCATTAGGTCCAGCTCCAAGGCAATAGCCTCGGTGTTCAGCTCGGGCTCAAAACTCTCGCTTCTGAGGGTGGGCATTTCAACTTCCAAGGGTATGACCGCCTCCATGCCGTAAGCCAAAGCAAATGGAGTTTCCCCGGTAGAACGTCGTGGGGTTGTTCGGTATGCCCAAAGGACGCTAGGTAATTCCTCAGCCCATTTGCCCTTGGCCTTTTCCAGCCGTTTCTTCAACCCATCCAGTATAGTCTTGTTCGATGCTTCGGCTTGACCATTGGACTGCGGGTAAGCCGGGGTGGAGTTGTAGAATTCTATCTTCAAATCTTCACAAAATCCTCTGAATAGGCGACCGTCAAACTGGGTGCCGTTGTCAGAGATCAAAATCTTGGGGACGCCAAACCGCGTGACCACGTTCTGCCAGACAAATCGCTTCACGTTTTTCCCTTTGATGGTTTCCAAGGGCTCAGCTTTAACCCACTTTGTGAAGTAATCTGTGGCCGCGATGAAGAATTTCCGGTTGCCCGGTGCTGTTGGCAGTGGTCCCACTATATCTAGCCCCCACATGGCGAAGGGCCAAGGACTGGTGAGGGGAAGAAGTTCCCTGGCAGGCTGGTGGATCTGGTGGGCGAATTTCTGGCATTTTTCGCACTTGCGGACATATTTTTGTGCGTCGGCCTGCATTCACGGCCACTAGTATCCCTGCGAAATAGCACGGTAGGCCAAGGACCTGCCTCCTATGTGGCTGCCACAAATGCCTTCATGAATTTCGTACAAGAAGGCCTCCACACTATTCGGGTGCACGCACTTTAAATAAGGACCAGTGAAGGACTTCTTATATAACGCGCCGGATGAAGAGAGCCAAAATCGCTCTGACTTCACCCGGATTTTGTGTGCTTCTTTCTTGTCAGTTGGAAGAGTCCGGTCTCTGAGGAACAAGATCAAGAGGTCCATCCAAGAGGGACCGAGCACGGCGCAGAGTACATCTGTCTGCCCGGCGTGTTCAATGCTTGGCCGCGGAAGAAAGTCAATCAAAAGAGGGTTTGGGAAAGTATTATCTACCATAGACGCGAGACCGGCCAGTTCATCAGCTCGGCTGTTTTCTTCCCGGCCAATTTGTTGGACTCTAATTGCCTCAAACTGCTTGATATGTGCCCTAACCAGAGCCTGGTACTTCGCCATCCTTTCGTCCTTTGCTTCATAAATCCCAGAAACTTGGTTAACCACAAGCTGAGAATCACTGTACACCAGGAGCTCGACTGTCTTCATTTGAATTGCGCTCTTGAGCTCAGCGAGAAGTGCCTCGTACTCAGCCTCGTTGTTAGATGCCGGGAAGCCAAGCGTGATAGAATGTTCAATGGTTAGGCCATCCGGGGATATAAGAACAATACCTAGACCGACACCATGGCGGTTGGACGCTCCATCAACAAAAAGCTTCCACATGTCCCCCACAAAAAGCTTCCAGTAGTCGGATGGGTCCTGAGAGTTGCGAAGGGCAATGGGATCACAACTGCTCGGCTGTGCGGTGTCAAGTTCGGTGTTGACCGGTTCAAATTCAGTGCCCCTTGGTGATTCGACACCGGACTCAGCAAGTTTTTCTGTAATGCTCAAGTCCGTGGGTGAATCATCAGGTTGCGGTGTGAAGCCGGCCGCAGGTTCTGAGCAGTGTGGAACCATTCCTTCCCCCCTTGATGATTCGGCACCGGACTCAGCAAGTTGGTTCGGAATGCCCAAGTCCGTAGGCTAATCATCAGGTTCTGAGCGGTGTGGTTCAATTTCTTCCCCCCTTGGTGATGCGGGACCGGACAGAGTGGATGGGTTGGTGATACACAACTCCGTCATCGCATCACCGGGTGGTATGGCCGTGCAAACTGAGGGAACTTCGATGGTGCGCGCTAACTCCGCGGCGCTACCTCCTTTAACTGGTTGTACCTCGGTTGGCATTGCGTGCATCTCATCATCTGCCTCGGTAATGTCGACCGGGCATACCGGATGAATGCTAGGTGAGAACTCGGCAACAAAATCTGCCAAGGTCTGGGCTTTTATAGCAGTGCGCGGCTGGAACTTGACATCAAACTGTCCCAACTCGACCGCCCACTTAAGAATTCGGCCTGAAAAGTCCGTCCGTTCAAACAAGGCCTTGAGGGGAAACTCAGTCAGTACGACAATGGTATGGGCGTGGAAATAGTGCGCCAATTTTCTTGAAGCCATCATCAAGGCTAAAGCAAGCTTCTCTAACGGCAAGTAACTCGACTCTGCCGGTAACAAAGTTTTGCTGACATAAAAAATTGGGAGGTGCTTGATTCCTTCAGCCCGGACCAGCACCGCACTGACTGCGTGCTGGGAGACGGCAAGGTAAAGGTAGAGTTCCTCACCTGGTTCTGGTGTAACCAACAATGGCGGAGAAGACAGATATTCCTTGAGCGCGGCCAAAGCTCGGTCACATTCGTCGTCCCATGAGAACTTTGACTTCAATGCTTGAAATAAAGGGCGACAGCGATCTGATGACCGGCTTATAAATCGATTAAGCGCGGCAGCCATACCGGCCAGATGCTGCACGTCCTTAGCCGAGCTGGGCTGCTTCAATGCTTGCACGGCTCTGATCTGAGTGGGGTCTCCTTCGATGCCTCGGTTCGTGACTAGGAATCCCAAAAATTTTCCGGATCCCACGCCAAAGGCACACTTTGAGGCGTTCAAGCGCAGCTTGTGCTTCTTTAGAATGGCAAACATCTCGGCTAAGTCGGACAAATGGTTTGCCTCATGTCGGCTTTTTACCACCATATCATCAATATAAGCTTCCATTGTCCGACCAAGCAAAGGAGCAAACATTTTGGTCACCATCCTCTGAAAGGTTGCCCCGGCGTTTTTCAAACCAAATGGCATGACTCGGTAACAGAAGAGTCCCCTTGGAGTCGTGAAAGAGGTGACCTCTCGGTCAGGCCCATGCATGGCGATCTGGTGATAGTCGCAGTACGCATCCAAGAAATTGAGCCTATTGTGTCCAGCCGTCAAGTCCACTAGCTGGTCAATGCGCGGCAAAGGGAAGCTGTCTTTGGGACAAGCTCGGTTGACTGTCTTGTAGTCGACACAAACTCGCCACTTCCCATTCTTCTTAGGCACCACTACTGTGTTGGAAATCCACCGAGGATAGTGCACTTCCTGAATTGCTCGTGCCTCAAGCAGGTTCTTTACCTCCTCAGTAACTACCTCGGCGTGATGCAACGCCGATCTCCTTGTTCGCTGGATGACTGGCTTTGCTCCAGGGAAAACATTGAGGTGATGGCAGATAAAACTTGGGTCGAGGCCAGGCATGTCGTAAGGCGACCATGCAAAGACTTCGATATTCGCCATCAAAAACTCAATCATCTCGGTCCTCTCTATGGCCGTGAGACTTGAACCGAGCAGGAAGAACTTGTCCGGCTGCTCGGTATCAATCCGCACTTCAACCAATTCTTCAACAGCCTTATCCTCAGCCTTGGTGCCCACATCATCCAAGACACCCTGGTCCTCCGGTCCCTCGATCATTTGAACGAATCCTTTGGCAGCCCGGCTTCCGTTGACCGCCACGAAGCACTGCTTGGACATGACCTGATCGCCCCAAATCTCCTCGATTGCCTCCATGGCTGAGGGAAATCTCATCACCTGGTGAAAAGTCGATGCTACAGCTTGCATGGCGTGTAACCATCCCCTTCCAAGGATAAGGTTGTACGTCGAAGGCACCTGTAGCACCCAAAACTCAACTTGTTTGACCACGGATCCCGCTTTGATCGGCAGGATAATCTTTCCCAAAGGCCACTCCGGTTGAGAGTTGAATCCAACCAGTGGCGAAGTTGCTGGAGCCAAGTCTGTCTCCCGGAGTTTAAACTGCTTGAACGCATCATAGTACATGATCTCGACCGAGCTTCCCTGATCGATCAAGATCCGCTTAACATCAAAGTCCTTGACGCGTAGTGTTACCACTAGGGCATCGTTGTACGGCGTCTGGATGCGCTCAAGATCCCTTGAGGTGAAGCTAATCACGTCTTTTTCTTCAGTCTTCTCCCTTTTGATGGCGGGCTGTACCGACAAAACTTCCCTCATATGTTCTGCCTTTTTTATCATGCCCCGGAGTTCGCAAACTCGCTCTGGTTCCACGATGCAGTGGATGACATTGATAACTCCCTGCGGTGGTGCGTCTCGGTCATCCTGTCCCCTGGGATCGACCGCGGCCAGATTCGGCTTCACACCGCCATCAATGTAGAGGTCTAGGTGCCCGACCGCGACGAGCTCTTCTAAGTGCTGCCTCAAAGGCAAACAATCCTCAGTCCGGTGGCCTCTCTCCCGGTGGAATGTGCAACGGTACCGCGGATTGTAGCCCTTCTGTCCATCGCCCAACTTAGCAGGAAACCGGACATACTCCTCGTCTCGGATTTCACTAAGTATGCGATAAATTGGAATCTTGAAGACCGTGGTGATGCCAGTTCTTGCCTTCAACCTCCTGTTGGCA
This sequence comes from Camellia sinensis, assembly GCF_055761805.1. Taxonomy (NCBI): domain Eukaryota; kingdom Viridiplantae; phylum Streptophyta; class Magnoliopsida; order Ericales; family Theaceae; genus Camellia; species Camellia sinensis. The sequence goes on from NC_138969.1 coordinate 50,148,527, forward strand.
TCTGCAACGTCATCCCGGGCGTAGTCATCCCGGTCGTGCCGACGTCCTCTACCCCAGTTTTTACGGTTTGTGCCACGGTCTGATTCCTCTGCTCGGTCACTTGAGCGGCTGGACTCTTGCCCAACTGCATGCACTTTGCCTGCTGTCTTCTTGTCTGTCCCTACCCGAGTAGTCTTCATGGAAGAAGCGGACGCGTCATCCTCTACTCGGATGTGTTCATTGATGCGCTGCATAAGTTGGCCCATGGAGGTCGGCTGGTGCATGGTAAGCGAGTCCCGCAGTCTATGTCCGACCGGGAGACCTCGCTTGTACTGTGTGATTGCAAGGTTGACCGGGCAGTCCAAGATTTCATTGAAGGTTTCCCAGTACCTTGAGTTGTATGCCTTCAGTGTGTCGCACGGTTCCATCTTGACACTTAGCAAGTGATCGACTTCCTTTGGTGTTTTTGTGTTGGTTTTGAAGCGTGTAACAAACGCCTCGGCCAACTGATGCCACCTTTGTATGCTCCCTTCAGGTAACCGCTCGAACCACTTTAAGCCCAGCTCGCCCAAACTTGACGGGAAGATTAGGCACATAAGTCCGTCGTTGCGCCTATGTCCGGCCATAACCTGTCGGAAGTGGCTCACATGCATGTATGGATCGGTTTTTCCGTCATAAAGTGTGAACTTAGGCTGGTGGAAGCATGCCGGAAGTGGTGTTGTTTCAATTTCCAGGGAAAAAGGAGTGGCACTCAGCTTGGCCAAGTCCATATCTTCAAGGAGTGGCACTGCTTGGCGGGGCGGAGGCATTCCGACCTCCTCGCTGGCGTGAACCCCGTAAGAGAGTCGCTGGAAAGTTGGTATTCTCTGGGCTTCACGCCGGCGGGCCCGCTCCTTTAAGACCGCCCGTAAATCCTCCGACTGAGCGGAGTAAGAGTACCTCGACGTCGTCTCCGGACGTGAGGGTTTGTAGGTGCTGTCTTGCGCGCTAGACTTCCCTACACCCACGTCGGAATCACCAACCTGGTAACTTCTGGTAATGGATATTGACTGAGTACGTCGCTGACTCTGACCGCCTGAACAGCGGGATGGGGTGCGCTCACTGTGGTCTCCCACTTCAACTACACCCTTCCCTTTGACATGCCGCTTGAGATCTTCCATCTCCGCCGCCATTCGCCGGATGACAGCATCTTGATCCCTCAACTTGCTTTCCAGTCGCCTGGCGTGCGAGTCTCTCCTCCGCCGATGACCGTCTGGACTCCGTGAATGTCCATGACGTCGTCCGCGCTTGTCCCGCGCGTCTCCTGACTGTCCGCCAGTGGGCGTTCCCAAGTCAGCCATTGGGTGGACAGCAGGAGGTCCCTCTCTCCTTCGGGTATACTCCGGGGTGGCTCCGTCGATGGCGGACAACGGAAACTCGTCGTTGTTCGCCATGGACGGTGATCAGATGAACCTGGAAGACAAGGTTTTGTCTGTCAAGCTTCCCACAGACGGCGCCAATTGTACGGGGAGCAAATATTCCGGCAAGCCTGTACTCCTTTCTTCCGAGCTCCGTCGATGTCCGATCACCTGCGAGCAAGTAACGGTGAGCTATCCGGCGGTGTGTGGCCGGAAAAACCCTCCGACGATCAAGTTAGCACACACCTTAGGACGGATAGAGAGAAGGGAGAGAGTGTTTGAGTGTAAGAATTCCTTACAGCGATGTTCGTGTGTCGCGTATGGGGGGCGCAGACATGCTTATATACCTTCTGAGCCCCATATCCATTCCCAGTCTTCTCTTGACACGTGACTCTGCTATCCCATCTGTCAGCGTAAACCTTGCCGATCATCACCTAATCTCAACTGCCTGACTTCACAGCTGGAGCTCGGCAGCTGAGCTGCTCTACCACGGCCATGCCATGCTTCATACCCAAGCGCCTAACCGGATAAACACATGGAGGACCGGGCTAGGCGGCATCCCGACAGTGCCTAGCCCGGGTAACTCCTTTGGTCGGCCTTTCTGCCGGTCAAACAGTCTCCTCGGTTGACCACGTCTTGCCGGGCGCCAGTCACTCAGCTTGTCTGGCTTCAGCCATCTCCTGATCAGGCAGCTCGGTCCAACCAGGCGCTATCTAGCCGAGCTCCATCTTGGGCCGGGGTGACTCACACTTGGCCCAAGTTCTTTCCGGCTCAAGTTCTGGCAGCCCACTTCTTGGCGGATGGCCAATCATCTCGGCCCCATGCACCGTTGGGCTCTCAATCTGCTCGGCCGTTACTTCGACTCAACTCCTGATCATAAATCACCCTCTCACTAATCATTATTTATTATGTCTTATTATGTTTCTTAATCATGCAACACAAATAATTAATATTTTATTTTTTTATACTAATTATCCTATCATAAAATACTATATAATTGTACTTCCAAGCTACCGAATATCACAATTTGGTACAACTATCATTTTTATGTTGTGAGAATAGTAGGGAGCATGTTATTTGTGATTAGTCTTGAGGGTAAGATTAGAAAAATGAGTGGGAGCTCTAATTAAAGCTATCACTAATGATGTGACAATGAGTCTTATCCATTGCCACAGTATGTGTTGTGTCTATTTTTTTTTTTTTACTTTTTCACTTCATTAGTGGTGAGTTTAGAGCTATCAAATTAGAGATCTCTTGTAACAACTCAAAATTTTAATTATTCTGTAGAATTTATACTAATATTATTTAATCGCAGTTCGGAAAATATATAATTTATTATATATTATTATGCGTAATTTTGTAAAATAATATAATTTTAGGGGTCAAAATATAAATAAATAATTAATTTACTGTTGATATATGATAAAGTGTAATTTAATTAAAAATTAATTAATTTATATAATTATATTAAAATATTAAATTAAAGAGTAATTATCTTAAATATCTATTAAAAATAAAAATAAATTTATATAATTATAAATTAAATCTGAGCGAAAGCGACTTTTTAAGCCACGTGGAGGCCAAGTAGGCGTCTCTCTTCACCTGAAGAAAGAAGAAAAGAAAGGAAAGAAAGAAAAAGAAAAAGAAAAAGAAACAAGGAGAGAAGGAAAGGAAAGAAAGAAAAGAGAGAAGGACGAGAAAAAAGGTGAAAGCTAAAAGAGGTTTTAATAGTGAAAATAAAGAGTAAGGTATTAAAGTTAAGATGAGTTATATTATATTTTGAGTTATTAAAATATATTTTACGTATGTTTTGACTTATCAAAATATATTTTATGTAAGTTATATTTTATTAGTATATTAATAAAAGTTATGTTTTATAAAGATTTCAGTTACGTAGATTATTTTATGAATCCTATTTGTTAAAGTGAAACCCATGGATATGTTTGTTTTACTTTTAATGAATATTTGACTGTAACCTTATATACAATTATGTTTTGTAAGTACCACCACGGGAGTCCTACGTCTTGGGAGACTTAAATAACCATTGGCCTTTGTTTGGTTACTTTGTAGCCCTCTAATCCATTGACCTCTGTTCTGTGCGGAGTTAAGTGCTATACTGTTGTGGGAGCCATCTCTAGAATCCGTATGAGCCACCTCTTGAATCTGTACCTCTGTTCTGTGCGAATCAAAGTGCTGTGCGGAGCTAAGTGCTACACTATTGTGAGAGCCACCTCTAGAATCCGTACGAGCCACCTCTTGAATCTGTACCTCTGTTCTGATTGTCACTCCTGTGACCTCTGTTCTGTTCTGTTCAGTACCGTGGTTATGGCAATTTACTTACATAATTTCTGTATTTCAATTCTACTACTTAAATTAGCAGTTTCTGCCACTTAAATGATTTGTTTACCAGATTTTGCTACTTAAAGGATTATTTTACCAAACTGAGTTATGTAAATGTTTTGGCCTAACTAACTATCCATGATTATTTCGTGTCCCTTATACTCTTGGTATAATATTTCTCACTCTGCCATGTGCTTATAGTTGTTTACCAATTTTCAAGAACCAATGCAATTCAGAAGTAGCCTTTGAAAAGTCTTAGATGTGGAGCTGCGGAATAGACATACACAACACTTTTATGATATTTTTCTATGTAAATATCGACATTTTTGGTCAATAATTTTGTAATAAAAATAGAAGCTCTGATGATTATTTTGGTACCCTCATTTAAATATTACTTCCGTTTGCGTTTATTTATTTGTTCAAGAATTGGCTGTAAGTAACTTCAGTTACTGGCCATCACGATACTTAATCCTTAGATACGGGGAGCGAGTCGTGACATCTCTATCATGATTGGTAAGATTAAAGAAAACAAAAATGTTTAAGATCCCTTTTCCCTTCACCCCTTTGACCCCATCTCTTTTTTGATTGGCTACTTTTTCTTTTACTTTTACTTTTTTTTTTCCCTTCTCTTCCGATCACCACCTGCCACGTGTGTATGAGGTTGTGGGAGTGGTGATTGGAAGGGATCTCCATCAATGCTCAATAAAAAAAAATCATAGTACATATGTACAATCATCACAGCGCAATCAGTTTTTGTTTTTTGTTTTTTGGGTAAAGAATTCTTGAATTATTTGTGGTGTTTTAGGAAATTGGTAAAAAAATTAATTTTTTAGTTTTTTTAATCTATTTTGTTTTTTTTGTGAATAAAAAATTATAAGAGATAATGTAATCTAAAATGGATAAAAAATTAAAAATTAACATTTTTTTTTACTTCCCAAAAGACCCTTTATTTATTTATATTTTTTAGAGCAAAACAATTCTTGAATTTTGAGCTGTAACTTGACACAGAGAAATTACTATCACTGTCTCAAAATATTAATTCGATTTAGAAAATTTATTTATTTTTAGTAGTACAATTAATATAATTCAAAAATATCTTTACAAGATTATTTTTTAATAGTATAATTATTGCACTTTAAAAAAATATTAATATTAATAAATTTTTAAAAAGGACAAAATAAAAATTTTATGTTATTTTAGTTATTGATTTTTTAAAATGACTAATATTTTGAAATAATAAAAAATAAAATAAGAGATTAATATTTTGAAACGAAAGAAATATATAAAGCGTTTTAACTTGGAAAGTGGGTTGGCTTTTTAATTTTTGACTTTTTTAGCTATTTCAGCTATTTTAGCCTGGGCTAAAAAGTTTGATTTGGGAAGAGCTTTTTGACTTTTTGACTTTTTTGACTTTTTTTGTGAGAGAATAGTGTAATAATTATGAGTTAAAATAATCTATTTTATTTTTTGTGATTAAAATAACCTATTTTATTTTTTATGATTCAAATAACTTATTTTATTTTTTATGACTAAAATAATCAAAAAAAATCGTAATTTAGCTCTTTTCAAACGGTGCTTAATCAAAAAGAAGAAGAAGCTTCCCCCACCCCCAAAAAGACAACTAAAGAAAGCATGAAAATCTAAACTTCAAAAAAAGTTAACCATGTTAAGCATATTTTAATCTTTTTAAATTGTCGTTTGGTAATAGGTTTCTTTTAGTTAATTTTTTTTTTTAAAAATTATTTTAGCTTAAGACTAAAAGTTTGTTTGGTTTGATTTTTTGACTTTTTTGACTTTTGTAAGAGAAAAAATAAAATAATTATGATTTAGATGTGATATTTTTTCTGTTGACTTATTTAACCTATTTTGTATTTTGTATTTTTTTTAAAGCAAAAAGTTGATTATCAAACAAAGCCTAAGTTGAAAGAGTAATAACTTGAGTGTAGTACCTTTAAGTTTGTAGAGTGAAGTTTGGAGGAGGAGGTAGAGATGGTATTAGAAAATAGTGAGGGGATTAGAAATTTTTTTATTTTTATATATTGGGAATTTTTTTTAAATATAATGTTTAATTTTTTATATTTTTTTATTATTTTATATAAAAATAATTTAACAATTTCTCATTATTAATCCCCTCACTATTAATCCCCTCACTATCAATCTCCTCCATTCTATCTCCCAAAACAAACGGGGCCTATAAGTTCAAATTCCAAACTTTAGATTGATCAATCTCCTTCAAATTCAAACTAAGAATTAAGATAGAAACACAAAAACCCATTAAAATCCTAACCCAAACTTCCATTCTCTCTGCTCAACACATTGAATTGAAGGGAGAGATCATGTTGTTGGAGTTGGAGTCTTCATCCGCAGCATTGTTCGAAGCTTCATTGTCATTGACTACGACGAAGGAGGAATTCGAAGTTCCTGAATCATCATCTTCCAGAAGCTTCCTTGTCGCGATCTTCTTCTTCTCTTGCTCATCGCAAGTTGAATATATCATAACTGTGTGTGTCAGTTTCCGACCACACTGCCAATCAAACACTCAGCTAGAGAACACTAGCAGAATATATTAAGCCCGAACGACCTGTCACAAAAAGAAGAGATTTCGGTGGTGGTTCGTCCACCTGGGGACATTCCGACGATCAAGTCAGTTATCTCTCAAAGATAGCAAAAGTGCTTAACTCACTATTCAGAACATAAAAAGCTTACCTTAGACTCATGAGGGTGCCTTTCTTTTATAGCCAACACAAATCTAGTCCCAATAGAAGCCTAGCTTCAATGGACTTAGGATTACTGCTTATCTTGGACTCCCAATAGGATTGGGATAAACTCTCTAAGAGTCTTATCTTTATCCAAACTGAAGTCCTCTCCCATTCTAGGTCTCTTGTCCCTTATCTGCTTATCCCGGATTTCGGTTTCTTCGCTGATAACCTCGGCCTAGCCGAGATCATCTTAGTGTCATGACCAAGACACGTGGCACCTCGACTGGCACTTCGGTGACACCTCGGCCACGTGTTGTCATTCAAAAATTATGTCCCCACAACTGCCCCCTAGGTTCTATTACCTCGACATCCTGAGGTGATGGAACCTATATCATTCCTTCCTTTAATTATGACCCCGGTTTAACTTCAGCTTGTAAATTTTTCTTAAAATTTCAACAAGTGTTAAACATGACCTCGGTTTAACTTTAACTTGTAAATTTTTCAAATTTCAACAAGTGTTAAGTATTTTCTCGTTTGAACTTCAATTTGTAAATTTTTAAAATTTCAACAAGTGTTAAAAATGACCTCGGTTTAACTTCAACTTGTAAATTTAAATTTCAACAAGTGTTAAACATGACCTTGGTTTAAGTTCAACTTGTAAATTTTTAAAATTTCAACAAGTGTTAAACATGACTTCGGTTTAACTTCAACTTGTAAATTTAAATTTCAACAAGTGTTAAACATGACCTTGGTTTAATTTCAACTTGTAAATTTTTAAAATTTCATCAAGTGTTAAATATGTCATCGGTTTAACTTCAACTTGTAAATTTAAATTTCAACAAGTGTTAAACACATTATCGGTTTAACTTCAACTTGTAAATTTTTAAAATTTCAACAAGTGTTAAATATGTCCTCGGTTTAACTTCAACTTGTAAATTTAAATTTCAATAAGTGTTAAACACATCATCGGTTTAACTTCAACTTGTAAATTTTTAAAATTTCAACAAGTGTTAAATACGTCATCGGTTTAACTTCAACTTGTAAATTTTTAAAATTTCAACAAGTGTTAAGCATGTCCTCGGTTTAACTTCAACTTGTAAATTTAAATTTCAACAAGTGTTAAACACATTCTCGGTTTAACTTCAACTTGTAAATTTTTAAAATTTCAACAAGTGTTAAACATGACATCGGTTTAACTTCAACTTGTAATTTTTTAAAATTTCAACAAGTGTTAAACCAATCTTAGCTTTTAAATTCCAACTCCTAAGCATCATTCTCCAGCCCTCTTTGGTGCACTACTTTCAGTGTCATTGTGAGTCCTTTTGGACCTCCCTCCGTTGGTCGTGTCGAAACAAAGTTCCTTCCCTTGAACATCCCGATGTTCTTTGGTGCAGTCTTCTTTGGTTCGACGTGTCTTCTGGGATTCTCCCCTCCTTGATTCTCTATGCCCAACCTCCCGTGAAGGCCGATGAGAATGCCCCTTTGCCCTGTCGTACCGAAGGACTACAGGAACTGTGTTCTGCCCCCCTTTCTAAGCATCTTTCTTGGCCGCTGGAATCGACGTATCTTGTAGAAGGAACGGTGACTGCATGACATTGTTCTGCATCATGAAATTGACGACCGTTTGCAGGTTTGCCAGTTTGTCTGCCATTCCCTTCATCTCGTCGTCCCTTTGCAGGCATCTATCTTTCCATACCTGAAGGTCGTCCTCGTTATAATGTCCGCTCCGGTTCGATTCCTGGCCGACGTCTTTATCCCCGTGATTCTTATCACGAGTCTCTTCGTTGCAGTTGTCTTCTTCGACGTCAAGGTCAATGTGTTTCTCGCTCCCAGTAGGGGTGTCGTCCCCAACCTTCGCTTTTTGTCCGTTGTTGGCCATCTATTCTCATTTCTTTCCCACAGATGGCGCTAAATTGTGTGTGTCAATTTCCGACCACACTGCCAATCAAGCACTCAGCTGGAGAACACTGATAGAATAGATTAAGCCCGAACGACCTGTCACAAAAAGAAGAGATTTCGGCGGTGGTTCGTCCACCCGGGGGCACTTCGACGATCAAGTCAGTTATCTCTCAAAGATAGCAAAAGTGCTTAACTCACTATTCAGAACATAAAATGCTTACCTTAGACCCATAAGGGTGCCTTCTTTTGTAACCAACACAAACCTAGTCCCAATAGAAGCCTAGCTTCAATGGACTTAGGATTACTGCTAATCTTGGACTTCCATTGGGATTGGGATAAACTCTGTAAGAGTCTTATCTTTATCCAAACTAAAGTCCTCTCCCATTTTAGGACTTTTGTCCTTTTTCCGCTAATCCCGGATTCTGATTTCTTCACAGATAATCTCGGCCTAGCCGAGATCATCTTGTTGTCATGACCAAGACACGTGACACCTCGACTAGCACTTCGGTGACACCTTGGCCACGTGTTGTCATTCAAAAATTATATCCCCATAGTAACTCTTGTCCCTTATCCACTTATCCCGGATTCTGATTTCTTCGTAGATAACCTCGGCCTAGCCGAGATCATCTCGTTGTTATGACGAAGACACGTGGCACCTCGACTGGCACTTCGGTGGCACCTTGGCCACGTGTTGTCATTCAAAAATTATGTCCCCATAGTAACTATATCAACGTTGAGATCTAACATCTCTCTCTAGGTTTAGAAATAGCTCGCAAATATTACCGATATTCAATCACAGTGATTTTCAAAAAGCATTGAAATTGGAGTTGAGATTTAAAAATTAGAGTTAGAAGAATGAAAAGAGATTACAGAGATAGAAGGTAGAGAGAGAGATAGAGACTTGAGTGGGTTAGTGGTACAAAAATGGGTGATGGACCTTAAGTTAAAATAAAGTATATATTGTGAATCACTTTTATTATTAAAATTAGAGAGGAGTATTAGGTTAAATATCCCATCATTTATATATAACTAATTTTGTAGATTTCCACTTGTGAGTAATTTTTCCACCAAAAGAAAAGGACTAACCCACTTCTAGAGAGATTCTATCCATCCATTATTTACTCTAATTTGTTTGAGAGAAACTAAGAGTTTGTTTGGGATATGAGTTGGCTTTTTATTTTTTGATTTTTTTAGCTTGGAGTTAAAAAGTTTAGATTTAACATTTTATCTTATTGAGTTAAAAAATTTATTTTGTCTTTTTATAATTATTTTAATCAAAAATTTCTATTTTAAGTTATGGCAAACGAAGGTGAAATCCTTAAACTATTACCCCATGAGCCATGCGAGCCTAATCATTTGGGGATTCTTCTTTTAAACAATGTCCATAATCTTCTTTATCACATCATTCCTGTCATTATTTGCTTTTGTCAAAAAAAGAGGGGTTCTAAAGGGCACATTTGGACCCAAGCGGAACAAACAATCTTGGTCAATAAGCCATTTCTTTACTACTATATTCTTTTCAACTTTATTTTTAAGCAATTAATTTTGTCTTCATTTATGTTTTTAGTTATTAAAAAATGTAAGCATTAGATACGTTGATCAAATGGGCACAAAATGCAAAATTTTGACCCAATTGAGGTGAGCCTCTTCTAGTATTATTAATTAACCAAATAATCTTGCTGATAAACATGCAAATAGTTTCCCTCAAGGAACTATTTAGTCAATCCAGAGTTTTGAAATTCAAGTGATTAACCATTTCTACCCATGTGGTTATAATTAACAAGTATGTGCAAATAGTTAAAACTTTACGAAAATGTTACAAAAAATACTTTAAAATACTAGAAGGGGGAGTGAAAGATTTGGAAGGAGAGAAAGAAAGATAAAAAAAGACAACTAATCTACATCTATACTATATATATAAGCAAATGTAATAGAGTATGGGAAAATGCGGGCGACCCCCAGTAAAGGGCGACCCCCAGCGACCTCCAGCCCACGTGGCTGTGGGTGATTGGCAGGAAAGAAAAAAAAAAAAGAAAAGAAAACTGGCGAATGGTGCAGCGCCACGTCACTGGGGGTCGACCCCCAGTGGAGGTCTGTAGCAGTGTTGCCCCTCCCACTTTTTCTAATTTTTAATAATTTGTCAATTATCTAAATCTCAAAAGCCAAAAGAATTATATATATTTAAATAAAATGATTAACTATTTAGATTTGAACAACAAATATTTAGATATGAACAACAAAGAGGTAGAGATAAAAATATTAAAAAAAATAAATAAAAAGATAACTATTCAAATTTCAACTACAAAATAATATAAAGAGTCAAATAAAAGATTAAAAAATAACTAAATAAAAAATATTATGAGTAATTTAATTTTAAAAATATTACGAGCCATTTAATTTTAAAAATATTACAAGCCATTTAATTTTAAAAATAAAAAGTTAACTATTTATATATGAACAATTAAAAAATATTTAAATAAAAAATATTATGAATCAAATACTTTTTAAAATAAAAAGATAATTATTTATATATGAACAACAAAAAAATAGAGATAAAGCAAAATGTAGTGAAATATGAGAATTTTTCAAACTCTTAATGCTAAACTCTTACGGATTATCTCTTCTACGTGTCACCTCGTAAGTCTCCCCTCCCACTTTTCTTAAATTTTAATTATTTGTCAATTATCTAAATCTCAAAAGCCAAAAGGATTATATATATTTAAATAAAATGATAACTATTTAGATCATGAACAACAAAGATAATTATTTAGATCATGATGACTATTTAGATCATGAACAACAAGGAGGTAGAGATAAATATATAAAAAAATAAATAAAAAGATAAATATTTAAATTTCAACCACAAAATAATATAGAGAGTCCAATAAAAGATTAAAAATAACTAAATAAAAAATATTACAAGTCATTTAATTTTAAAAATAAAAAGTTAACTAAATATTACGAGTCATTTAATTTTAAGAATAAAAAGTTAACTATTTATATATGAACAATTAAAAATATTTAAATAATAAATATTACGAGTCAAATAATTTTTAAAATAAAAATATAATTATTTATATATGAACAACAAAAAAATAGAGATAAAAATATATACAAAAAAATATATAACTATTTAGATTTGAACTGAAAAATAAATATTCAAATAAAAGATTTAAAAAAAAACATTTAGATTGAGATATAAATCCTAGAAAAATAAAAATTAAAATAAAACATAAAAAAAAATTAAATAAAAAATATTTAGATTGAGATATAAATCCCAGAAAGATGATAAATTTTTTAACCATCTATATTTACCTTCTATGAGTTTGTTTTAAAACTCTCATATATTTTAGCTTAATCTTTTTTTAAATTTTATTTTCAAGTTGAACTTATTATTTTGCCTTTTAAAATAATCAATTAATTATCCATTTAAATTTTAAATTTAATACAATTCCATATTTTGAATTGATAAAAATTCAAATAAAAGATTAATATTCAAAAAAAAAAAAAAAAAAGATTACGAGTCAGATAATTTTAAAAATAATAAGATAACTATTTAGTGCAGACGTGAGATTGAAAATGAAGAAAACATTAAAATTTATTGGATATGGGTTTATATTTTAAATGTATTTAATAGTTGATTTTTTATTGTTGATTATCCTGTTAAAATAACTCATAATTAAATTTAGTTTCAGAAATTCATTTCCTTTGAGAACTAAATCAAAAATTTCTTCTTTTTTAATTTTTTATTATTATTCAGATTGAGAGTTTGAATAAATGGAGGAGATCTCATATTAAAAATGGTAATTTTTTTTTGAATAATTTAAATATTTATATTCTTTATGTTTGTCAATTCAACTTTAATACATTTCCAAATCTTTTTTTTTAATTTTTTTATAAACATTTCAAAACCTATTTAAGTTTAATGAATCAATATAACTTAAAAAGCAAATAACATGGGAAAAAAAATTTAACCACTAATTGAATATAATGGGAATTAAAATTAATTTTATTTTAATTCATTATACTATGAAGGATGATTAATGTAATATCTACTACTGATTAAACAAGATTAGTGTTACTTTTATTTAATATTAGTCATTTTGTTTAATTATAATATGCCTTTTTTACTCTATTTTTGGTTGTCTAAAATAATTTTTAGATAAATCAGCTATTATTTATGTATGATAGTTTTTAAAAAAAATTTCAATAATGTGAAATATTAAATATTTTTAAAGATGTGAAGTAAGGTTTATGTACACAAACTAAATAAAAATGTTAAAAAACACAAACTAAATAAAAAATATTTAATTAAAAAATTATTACGAGTCAAATAATTTTTAAAATAAAAAGATAATTATTTATATATGAACAACAAAAAAAATAGAGAAAAAATATATATACAAAAAAAAATATAACTATTTAGATTTGAACTGAAAAATAAAAATTCAAATAAAAGATAAAAAAAATTTACATTGAGATATAGATCCTAGAAAAATAAAAATTCAAATAAAAAATAAAAAACATTTAAATAAAAATATTTAGATTGAGATATAAATCCCAAAAAGATGATAAATTTTTTAACGATTTATATTTACCTTTTATGAGTTTGTTGTAAAATTCCCATATATTTCAGCTTTATCTTTTTTAAATTTTATCTTCAAGTTGAACTTATTATTTTACCATTTAAAATCATCAATTAATTATCCATTTAAAGTTTAAATTTAGTACAATTCCATATTTTGAATTGATAAAAATTCAAATAAAAGATTAATATTCAAATAAAAAAGATTACGAGTTAGATAATTTTTTAAATAAAAAGATAACTATTTATATAAGAATAACAAAAAAATAGAGATGAAAAAATATGCAAAAATAAAAATATAACTATTTAGATTTGAACTACAAAATGAAAATTTAAATAAAAGATAACAAAATATTTAAAATAAAAAGATTAAGATTGGGAGATAAATATCCCAAAAAGATGATAATCTTTTTTAACGATCTATATTTATCTTTTGTTAGTTTGTTATAAAATTATCATATATTTCAGTTTAATTTTTTTAAAGTTTATCTTCAAGGTAAACTTAATATTTTATCTTTTAAAATCTTCAATTAATTATTCATATAAATTTTAAATATGATAGCATTCTATAAATATGTTTTGTCTAAGTATAATCATTTCAATATAAAAACAAGTTCCTGCAAAAGTAACCTTGAACAGAAGATTGGGGAAGGAAAAAAAATCAACATTGAGTCATTTCTGATCCCTTTTCATTGCCAAAAAGTCTTAAATATTTGATTTACATTTGAAATATGTACTTGCATGAGTCTTTACATTTGTGAGAAAGTGAGTTTATGTAAATGGATATTATTATTTTATTTTTAATTTTTTTTTGTTACAATCTATTTTTTTTCTTTATTTCTTTCTTTTTGCAAATAATGTGTCATTTAATTGAGATTTTTTTTTTTTTTTTAAAGCACTACTATTATCAATTTTTAAATCTCTTATTTTGACTATTGTGTTTAATTTTTTTTTAGTGTAGATGTTAGATTGAAAATAAACACATCAAAATTTATTGGATATGGGTTTATATTTTAAATGTATTCATCAGTTGATTTTTTATTGTTGATTATCCTGTTAAAATAACTCATGATTAAATTTATTTTTAGAAATTCATTTCCTTTGAGAACTAAACCAAAAATTTCTTATTTTTTTTTATTATTTTTTTATTATTCAGATTCAAAGTTTGAATAAATGGAAAAGATTTCATATTAAAAATGGTAATTTTTTTTGAATAATTTAAATATTTATATTCTTTATGTTTGTCAATTCAACTTTAATGCATTTTGAAATCTTATTTTATTTATTTTTATAATCATTCCAAACCTATTTATGTTTAATGAATCAATATAACCAAAAAAAACAAATAACATGTGAAAAAAATTTAACCACTAACAGAATATAATAGGAATTAATTTTTTTTTTATTTTAATTCATTATACTATGTGGGATGATTAATGTAATATCTACTATTGATTAAACAAAATTAGTGTTACCTTTATTTAATATTAATCAGTTTGTTAAATTATAATATGCCTTTATTACTCTACTTTTGATTGTCTGAAGTAATTCTTATATAAATTAACTATTATTTATGTGATAATTTACTTAAGGGTTGTTTGGGATGATCTAAATAAGTGTACTTTTTATCTTTTTACGAAAAGATATGCAAAAAAGTAGAGAGGTGATGTGATGGAAAAAAGATAAAAAAATAAAAAGATGGATTATTTTGTGTATGCCAAACTTGGCCTTAATGTATGACAATTTTTTTAAAAAAATCAATAATGTGAAATATTAAATATTTTTAATGATGTGAAGTAAGATTTATAGACACACACTAAATAAAAATTTTAAAAAATAAAATAAAATAATAAATTTTATATGAGAATTATTGATTTTATAAAATTCCGTGCATAGCACGGGAGATTACTGAGTATCTATCCTTTCAAGGTACAATTTGTCACATTTGTTAACCTTTTTTTTTAAATTTTAAATTTCAAAACTTCATTTAGATAACTCCTAGTTTTTAATATCAAATGGATAAACATTGAAAAGCACTTTGTCTCACGAAGGACTCATCAATTCAATGAACAAAGCAAATCCACAACTTTAATTCAAGTGGGAATCGAATTCACATGCTTTTCAATTTAGAATCCACTTTTTTCCTGTCTGAAATAATGAGATCAAAGACCTTTTGAGTGACCAAATACAAACGACGAGTTAAAGCTTTTGAAACTTTCAAGGAAGAAAAATTTACATACATAAAATTAAATTACAAAAAAAATTAAAAATATAGCATGATTCAAAGTATTTTTTATTTATTGGTTCGGTAGAATTACATGCATCAATTAATATATTAATTAGTATACCTGAGAGGGTAATTTTTGGTAAAAATTGGGCCAAGCTGCGAAGATAGACTTTATGACCCAAAGTACGAAGGACTGGATAAAAAGGCCCAATGGAAATGTAAAAGTTACTCCGGTCCAAGAATAAGAAAGTTATTTCGGTCCAAGAATAAGAAAGTTACTTCGGCCCAGAAGAGATGTTGAGTTACTTCGGTCCGTGCAACTTTTCTAGTTAGGCCGGTCTCAGAGAAAGTCCGGTCATAATATATTCTGGGTAGGTCGGTTGGAATGTTGCTACTCGGTAGATCGGTCCAAACACACCATGGGTTAAACATGAGAGAACCGAGATAAAGAAGAATAAAGGGAAAGGCCGAACTAAGGATAGTTCGGCTTACTCTGTGGCTCAGCATAGCCAGGTTTATCTCGGTCGTATGGTAGTTCGGCCATGGTGAAAACCATCTCACTTTGTGTAAGCAGTGGGGGTGTAAAAGGATAAGCATTATCCTTTAGGAGTATGAATCCTAGGAGGACTCTGCATGGAGAAATAAAAGTCCTACTAGGATTGTGCCACTCGAAACCTATAAAAGCTCACAAGCATCACCTTGGAGGAGGTAAGATAACACAACATACAATTTTGCTTCCTGAATACATTGAGCTGTCTATTCGTCAAGTTTTCTGACTTAGGCATTGGAGAGGTTTCCGGCACACACCCGCCGGCCAGCTCACGTTTGTGTTTTCAGGTGACAAAGCGACGTCGTACGGAGAAGCGCGGACTTAGTCAACAGGATTATACGAGGAGAATTATTTCTTCCCCGTACATGCATCAATTAATATACTAATTAGTATACCAACACTAGTTATAACATTATTACATGCATCAATTAATATACTAATTAGTATACCAACACTAGTTATAACATTATTATTGACCCCACTCATTAATTACATTACAAATTTCAAAAACCTCTTAAATTATGCCACATTATCAATTAGTACACTAGTTAATATACTAATTGGTGTATATAACATTATTCTTATTGGTTTCCCCATTATTCTTACCAAAAGTGGTACTCATTAATTAGGTTGATATGTATATTCTTAATATTTTTTTATAATTTAATTCTATACATATAAATTTTCTTTTTCATAAAAAAATGTTACTAATCAATTTGGTCACGGTCTTGCAAATGAAGCAAAAAAAGCCCCAAGCGTAGCACAACCACAAATATATTTCAAGTGGATAACTCTTATTATTATTTAATAATTAGGTATTTGGATCAGTTTGTGCATATTTCAACTAATTTCGGAATTATAAAATTAACGACCGGATAAACTTTCAATAACCTTTTGAAATAACTCAAACTCAAAATCTTAAATCTCATTTTCAAGTCTTTACCATGCTCAACCAAAAGTTGCGGATAACTTTTTGTTTTTGTTTTTATTTTTGTTTTTTTGCCTCTATTAAGGTAGGAAATGGGATAAGTCATTTCGGTCACGGTAATGCAAATCATGAA
This sequence comes from Camellia sinensis, assembly GCF_055761805.1. Classification (NCBI taxonomy): domain Eukaryota; kingdom Viridiplantae; phylum Streptophyta; class Magnoliopsida; order Ericales; family Theaceae; genus Camellia; species Camellia sinensis. Next base: position 50,165,264 of record NC_138969.1, read on the forward strand.
ATAAAAGAGGGTACATATCACATGGCTCACCCAACACAATTTCAATTTAATTTGGAAACACCTTTGCATTTGGATATTTTTTTGGATAGAAAGTGGATAAGTGGTATTTGTTTACTTATTCCTCTCTGTGATCCTCATGGGGCAACTAGCAAAATTATACATCTGGCTAAGATTCATCTACATGTTTGTTGGGTTGAAGAAGAGTCTAGGAAAAGTTCATTATTTAATGCTTTATCAGACGAACTTTGGTTCCTGTCTTTTGTGCCCAACACGTTCTTCCTATGTACTACCGACACGGGACCACATAGTTAGTTTTTTTTCTTTTCCTGGATAATTCTCCATAATATTTCGAAAATTATTCAGTACGTTTGATTTCAGTTTTTTTAATTTAATTTTTTTTAATTAATTTTTTTTTGTTTTTTGTGTTTTTTTTAGTGAATATTTTTAAAATTTTAAGTATTTTTAAAACTTTTTTAGATGTACCTTATTTAAATGTATCTAAAAAATAAAATATTTGTGAAAAAATAATAAATACATAAAAATACAAAAAATATATTGAATTTTTGTATTTTTTTTAAATATTTTTGGTATTTAGTGAATTTTTTAAAGATTTTTTTCACAAATACTTTTTCATTGTATTTATGTTAGGTGTGTCTAAAAGTTAAAAAATATTCTTAAAATATTTAAAAAAAATCAGTAAAAACAAAAAATACGCAAAAATAAGAAAGTAAAATTTTTTAAAAAGTGTTTTCTAAAAACTAAAAACAAACATGCTGACTATTACCATCTATTTGGTTGTGAGTTTTCAAAAATTATTTTCAGGTATTATTATCATGTGACATTAGCTATGCTTATGTGCAGTGACAGAGTTAGAAATTTAACGTAGAGAGGGCACATGTTAATCATAATATTAATTTTTTCTTCATAACAAGCAGTAACTATATATTATTAAACTTATACATTTATTTTATTTTATTTTTTTGTCAATCAATGAAATATAATATTACAATTATCATGAGATTTACATCAAAGTGATTTATAAATTCACAATCAACAACTAAATTTTATTAACTCAACAATAGGGACAAACAAATAACTGAATTTACAATCATTAAGCCCAACGCTATCAACTCAACAAAGAGTCTCACAATAGAAAGAAATAAATAACTAAACAAACTTCACAACGAGAAATAAATTGTCAATTGATTTAATTCTTGCCTTGACATGTCAATTAAGAGTGTACAAGAATGGCTAAAAGAATAGAATAAAACAATTTTTAAATTTAAAAAATATAAAAAAATTTACATGATTTAAGGAGGAGACACTACTACAGTTTTGTTAGGCATAAATAATATACAATCTTTATAAATAGAAATAGTAGTATAATTATTAAAACTTTAGGATGGGCACTGGACCGTCCTAAGGTGGCTCCATCCTTGCTTATGTTATGTGGTGCTACAATGAGGTAACGAAATTTTTTTATGCATGTGACATGTTGATTCATTTTTGTTAAATTGTTTGAAAGATAAAAAATAATTTAACTTAATTTGTGTTACAATTTCTTATTTTTTATCAAAATATCGTAGAAAATGTCATATCACATGTTAATCCGAAAATACCTAATAATTTTTGATTTTGAGAGTGCAAACGAGAGAGAGATTGAGTTTACATATAAAACAACTATAACCACACCAAGATGATGCCGATTCAGCCCAATGAAACTGAGAGAACAAAGGTCCTCCACTAAAAGGGCCGCCCAATAAAGATTAACTAGTTTCGCCCAAATAAATAAAGGAAAAGTCTGGGATCCTACATTTATCCACATAGAGTTTTTTGGGTGAGTAGTTGTGTGGTGGAATGGAGTATAAGGTCACCCTAAAAAATAAATTTGACTCATAAGATAATAATTTTTGAGTAATTAAATATGAATTTGTAATATTATTCATAAATAAATGGACTTGTGCATAGATTTAATTTTTTTTCTTTATATTTAATTCAGAACGATTACACTAATAGTCCTTATAGTTTGGAAGTTGTATCACTTTAATTCTTGACTTTTCAATTATGATACATTTGACCTTGAACTTTGAATCTTGTTCCAAACAAGAACAATCAAAGATATTTCATTTGCAAACGGTCTATTTCAAGGACAAAATCATCATACAACTTATCTTGTGTTGATTAATTTATATGTTGTTTTAAATGTAATGACCTTTTTATTATTTAATGAATAATACTAGAACTTTCTTGGTTATAAAATTCTGTTTGGTTTGATTTTTAGAATTTTTAGAAATTTTTTCTAAAAAACTAAAACTTAAATTGGTGAAAAAAAAAATAAATTAAAAACACAACATTTTTATAATTTTATTTTTTGGGAGGGTCAAAATAATTTTTTTTATATTTCTTTTTTGTTAAATTAATTTCTATTTTTTCAAAAATCAAACATGGCAACAACTTCGATGTCATTATTAAACCAATCCAACAAATTAAAAAAATCCAAAACTAAAAACATTTTATATATTAAACATATCAATTACACGTTAATAACCATCCATTACATGATAACAATAATAATAAAAAAAAAAATCTCTTACCAACAAATACAATCATTTATTGTATGATAGCCATCCAAAAAATCAACAAAATAACCACTCATTATATGATCATCATCTAAACATATACTAAAAATTAATTTAGTAAAAAAATTAAAATGTAAAAAATTTATCATTTTTATATAATTTTATCTTTGGTGGATATAAATAATTTTTAAAAATTCAAAAATAATTTTCTGACATTTATTTTTATCAAAGTAGTTTATATTTTATCAAATTGACGACTTTGGAGCAATGGTGTCTTCAATTGTCTTTATTTGAAACGAGATTCAAAAATTCAGGATCAAATGTATTATAATTGAAAGGTTAGTGACTAAAGTGACATAAGTCCCAAATTACAGAAACCATTAGTGTAATTCGTCCTTTAATTTATCTTATTTTATTTATGTCAAATCAATTTAATTTGTCTTCACATGACATAGCTATACTCAAAAATAAATTAAATGACAAATTACATTGATAGTCCCTACATTTTGTCTTTTATGTCATTTTGGTCCTTACACTTTTAACTGGTTCAATTTTAATCTTTAATTTTAGATTTGGTGTCAATTTAGTCAAATTGATAATGCATTAGTATTTTTGATAGAAAATTATTACTGAATTAGTTAAGAGTTAACTCACTATGTTGTCTAAATTTATAATTTTATCTTTAAAAATGTAATACATGCCCATATTTTTCATATAAAAAAAATGATTAATTAGACTAAATTGAGATAAAGTTATAAATTTAGGATTAAAATCGGGTCAATTAGAATTAGAATAACCAAAATGATACAAAGACCAAAGTATAGGTATTGTGTCGGAATTTATCCTAAATTAAATTTCAATTATAATGGTATTGATGTAATTTTCATAGAAGTCAATTGGTCAAATGTGTGGGTCATTCTATTTACACACCACTTTCCCTTTCAAGGCAAACCATTAATTAATTTATTTTTTATTACAATTTTAACCTTAAGTGAAATGACTATAAAAGACAAATTGTGATACACCCCATTTGTATATTTATTATAAAGGACAAGAATCAATATAATATAAATCATCAATTTCAAACTTGTTCCTTACGTTGTCAAGAATCCAAAAACCCTAAAACCAAAATCAAAAACCGTTCAACAAATAATAAAACATATAGTATTATTGAAGATTTTGATTGGATTAAATGAAGGATGCATCTGACAGTTCTCATTCGGAACAATAGAGCAATGAAAAGGTTATTTTTTGTTGTTGCTTTCGTCTTCGTTTTCGTTTTTGAGTGGTAAATCGTTGTTCGGTTAACCAGAGGTGAATGATATATCATTGTTTGACAAACTACAATCGAACAAATTACATCTGTTCAACAAACTACAATCAAACAACTTATATTTGTTCAAGAGACTACAATCGAACAAATTACATTTGTTCAACAGATTACAATCGAACAACTTACATCTGTCCAACAGACTACAATATAACAAGTGCAATTTGTTCGGATTACTACGGTCGAACTTTTTCATTTAATTCAACTCTGTATTGCCGAACAGTTATAATTTTTTTTTTCCAGAACTGTGTTGAACACCACCACCAACGACATCTTGATGAGTGTTTTCAGTAATGGTGTTCACCGGTATGAATAGAGAATGGAGGGGGAGATGAATATCGTGGGTGTGGGGTGTGTGGCTGTGTGGGGGCAAAGATGGAACTTTGTGTGTATATTGTTGTGGGTGGGTGTGTGAGTAAGGGTAAATATATAAATTTGTGGTGTGTGATGAGAAAAATATTTATTTTTGCAAATTATTTTGGTGTGTCTTTAGAAGTGGTTTGTCTTGAGAAAGAAAGTGGTGTGTAAATAGAACCTCCCCAAATATGTAGGCATAAATTAGCAAGGGTAAATTACACTGACACCCCTTGATTTCTGTTTAATACAAATCTCCTTTCAAGTTTGAAAAATTATATTCTCCTCCATGAGATTTTTAAATGACTATTTTGCCAGGATAAGTGACTAAATTAGCAAGGGTAAATTGCCCCATGAATTGTTGATGTCATGTTTTAAAATTTTTTAAATGACTTTTTGGCTATTTTTCTTACCATTTCTTTTTCATATCATCATGAGTACATTTTATAATTTTTCATTATTAAATTCTATCCAAACATATTCTTATTGAGTAATGATATATAAACATAAATTTTATATAAAATTTTCAAACACAATGATATAACTTAACGGTGAACTTTTACTTTAAAACAAAACACATATAAACGTTATTTATATTTACAATATCATCACCATCATAATATTTTTATGATATTTTTGGTATAAATTTTTATATATGAATAGAATTTTTCATTTTTATTTCCACCATCATTTTTCTTTCTCATCTATTCACCTACATATATTACAGTATTTCCAAACACCGTCATTCACATTTATTAAAGTATTAATGAATTTTTGTATTTGGTGAATTTAAAAAAAATCACAAAATATTATACTTCTTAAGTATATCTAAATTAAGTGTATCTAAAAAATAAAAAAATATTTAAAATATTAAAAAAATTCAATAAAAAAAAACTAGAAAAATAAAAAAAAATTAATTTTTTGTGTGAGTTAAATAAAAAAAAGATGATTGTTATTTCTCTTGAAATGATATGAATAAGTATCAATAGTATTTTATTATTTTATTTGTATAAAGATTAAGGGATAAATATGTCAGTTTCATCTGACAGGAGATAAGTGTAATTTTTTAAATATGAAGAAGAATTTGTATTAAGCAAAAATTTCAGAGGTGTAAGTGTAATTTATGCAATCAGCAATGTTACTACTATATTGTTGGAGGGCACAATATCTTTTGCCTGAAATTCTTTATTTTTTTATTCCAAATTACTCATCTCGGTTAAATAATGTCTTGATATTCTCATCCTTCAAACTTATGATATGATCCAATCATATAACTATTTTATCACATGATCTACCCAGATGTGTTCTGGGACTAGCCACAAAAAAAAAAAAGGAAAAAAATGGAATTTCTGTTACACCTAAGCGGTTGAGATGCTCTTAATGTTGCAAAATAATTTTTCATGTACTTGAAACCCACTCTGCTTTTACTATCTTTGATCTCAAAGATTACATTTTGAATGACTAATCACCCCTAGGATTTAATCCATGATGCAAATCATATATATATATATATTAATAAAGTCACTTCTATTGCAAATTGATCAATTAGGTTGTTTATGAAATGCTTTAACTTTGCAGAGATAAAAACCAAAACATGGAGTGCACAAATGGAGAAACTCACAAAGAGAGAGATAGAGGTAAACTTTCATATTCAAATTCAAATTCAAAAGAACAACAACAAAGAGAAATGGCTATGGTGGTATGGATACATCAAACCAAAAGCCAGACAATTAACAGAACAAAAACTCTAACATGGAGAGGAAATCAATATCCATCTCCATCTTATTAATCATGCATAAGTATTTGGTAAAGTTGCCATATGAAAAAGCTGCTTTTTTTTTAAGCAACTTTAATTAGGGGAACCAGCAACACAAACCCACTGACCCACAAAGAGCTCTTCGCAGTTGACATTGGGATTGATGGAAAGGAAGAAATCAGTAGTCAATTGGGAAGCCTTAGCAATGGATATGCATGTATCTCCGCTCTCCACTCCTACTACTGTTTCACAACTTGCTGCACACTCCGCCTTTTTTATCACAACTGTTGTATTTCAATGCCCAAAAAATAAAACATAAAATAAAAAAATTGTTAATAGAGGATTAAACTTGTAAATCTAATGGCTCAGTCAGTTTTTAATCAATTTAACCACAGGAAAAAAAAAAAAAATACATTGTTGAACTCTCTAGTTTTGGTCTTTGTTTTTTCAGTTTAAATAATTTGAAATTTATATGATGGTAATGTGGTCCTTTTGTTTACCATAAAAATTTTGAATAGAAAAAGACTATGTGCAACTCATGTGAGATTTTTAACAAGTTTTACACAAGAAAAATAAATAAATTATATGAATGGTCCCTATAGCTTTTTTCAAATTCCACTTTGGTCCTAAATTTGCATGTGTTGCTTTTCTATCTAAAATGTTAACAACACATAACAGTGCGGTAACATTGTAAAAAAAATTAAAAGTGTAATATTCCAATTGTTCAAATTGAAACTATAAAGACTAAAATAATATTTCAATTAAACTATGACGACTAATGATGTAATTTATCTTAAAAACTAATGACAATTTAAAAAAAAAATATTATTGTCAAAAAAAGAAAAAACAAGTATTTTGAAAACAATAGATGAAGTAGTAAAATTTTAAAATTCATTATGGCAATTCCCATCACTCATCCCTATGAAGCACGGGTATAGATATGAGTACTCATACGATACGAGTACGTCGGTACCGTAAAATCTAAAAAAATTAAGATACGGGTACAGCTTGGTACGTTTGTAAAAAAATATTTACTTTTAATTTAGAGTAATGCAAAAATTGTTAAGTGATTTAATTTGTTAAGATCCAACCTGCAATTAACATTTAATTCCAAAATTAAAGGAGTAAGTCAAAATTAAATGTTAATATATTAAATAACTTACAAATTATAGCTTAATTTTAAAATTGTGCTAACCATAAAACTAAAAATAAAAAAGAAGTCTAGTGAAATGAATTTTATATTTGTAGTAGAAGAAAATATTGTTTTGCCTGAGATACGGTATGGCTTGGGTATATACTAGGCACGTTTAGGTACGCCAAATATTAGAAGAAAAAATTTGAATACGTGTTTTGTGTCCCTGGTGCATATGCAGAAATACTATATGAAGTACCATATGCCGGTAAGTACCCAGTACAGGTACCACATATTTTTCGAAATATCATGCTTCATAACTCATCCCAATAGAGCTCTACCAAATTAATACACTAGCCAGACAGAATTAAAAAATAAAAATGTGTACAAAAAAATATAACATGTTGATGACGTTTATTTTGAGTGTGATGTTACTCATTTAAAATAAATCCCAACCATCCAATAATATGTTTTTTTTGTGCATATTTTATGTTTTAATTCCATGCACACAACACTGTTGATAGCTCCACCCTTGCATTTAGTTATAAGTGTGTGTTAGAAGATACAGAACTTACCACCAAGAAGAAGAGAGAGTATCAAAACCATGTTTAGAAACATAATGGTTGTTTTGTTGCTTGTCTTTGCCATGTTTCTTCTTCTGTATATATGTTCTTCTTCTTACTCACAAAATTGAAATAAGCCTTTTCTCTCTTCTGGGTTGTGGCTTTCTCAAATCCCTTCTATTTATAGTAAATGTTGTATGAGTGAGTTCAACACTAAAGCCGAATAGCATTGTTGCCGCAGATTTTGATACAGGCCGGCTTCTAAAAATAAAAAAATTTAAGGGGAAAAAAAGTAAAGAAAAGAGAAATAAAGTCCAAAGCCAAGCATTAACCTGAGATGGGTATCAAATCTTCCTAATTTATCCAAGGAGAAAGATTGTTTCCAAATGAATTTATGGATTGGGCAATCCACTTAAATTCTTGGGATCTACCGTAAGTCCTTATTTTAATGATCTAATTTGTTCATTTTATAAATTTGGAGTACTTGCATGCTGGTCCTATTGACCAGGCTTATTTACCTATAAATCTTCTTCTTCTTCTTCTTCTTCTTCTTCTTCTTCTTCCACTTATCAATATCTCTAAAATACCCTTCATTCACCTTTTTTGTCCCGATTAGAAACAATATTATGACTCCTTCCCTAGCCAATGAACACCTCTAGCTGCTGCCGACAACCATCTCTAGTTGTCGGCAACCACATCCTATGCAAATTTTTGGTGACACATCTTTGGCCATTTTTCAACAAAAATAACGTTTATCACCACCACCTCCACCACTCAATCTCTCATTCTTACACACTTACTCTCTCACGTTTACATAACACACTAACTCACTTACTGTCAATTATTTATTTATCCACTTACAGAAACACAACCACACAGACAGACAGAGGAAGTAACAGAGACTGGTACAACAAATTTATCCAAAACACATTCAGTGATAAATTTATCACTGAAAAAATTATTAACAAAATCACTGGTAATTTATCAGCAATAAAATTATCACTAACTGATTAGTAAGAAAATTCAAATGACAAATTTGATTCATTCACTCTTGCTCAGTCACTTACAAGAATTTACCCTCCTCTTTCACACACACAAAGAACAATAAAAACTTATAAATTTATCATTGAAAAAAAAATCTGAATCTGAATCTAGTTTGTAACAGATCTGGTTTAAGAAAGAGATCTGAAGAATCATAATTGTTTAGAGTTATTTAGTGTCAATTTCACCGTTAGAATAACTAAATTGGTGTAGATCTAGATGTGGTCGCCGGAAAATGGTGACTAATGAGGACAATTGATGATAGAGAATGGTGGCAGTAATAAAAGAGACGGTAGTGATGTAGTCGTTGCATAGATCGGTGACAGTAAAGTGTAGATCGGCGACGGGGGTGTAAATCTGCAACGATAGTGGTAGATCTATGATGGTGTAGGTGATTAGTGAACAATGGCAATGGTGTGTAGTTCGGTGATAGTAGAGATAGTTGGCAAACAGTGGTGGCTTCCAAACAACGATGATGGTGTGTAGATCGGCGATAGTGGAGATAGTTAGTGAACGGTGGTGGCTTCCACACGACAATGACGGTGGTGGTGGGTAGACGACGACGACGACAGTGGTGGCGGGTGAATGATAGTAGTGGCGGTGGTAGCAAGTGAATGGTGACAGGGGCGATGGATAGTGGTGGTGTGAAACTTTTGAAAAAATGATAGAGAGAAAGAGAGAGAGAGAAGAGAAGATGAAAAAACTTGATAGATAATAATTAAATGAGGACAATGTAACTATTCTATTGCATTCAAAAAGTCATAAGGACTTAATGGTATTTAAGTCTACTTAATGAGACTAGTTGATAATTAACCCTATAAATTTTTGTGTAAATCATATGTATAAAAAAATCAAATTAATCTGTTACTTAAACGGACATTATTTTGTTATATTTGTTTTACAAAAATTAGACGGTCTATTTTTAAATTATACTACAATTTGTTTTTTTGAAGAAAAATTTAATAATAATGTGGATATAATTATTGGATCAATTATTATTTTTAGACAGGACTTGTGTTGAGTCACATGAGCCCAAATGAATTGTTTAGTCCACCAAAATAATTTATCTCCCTTATCTAAAACTTTCAAAATACTTTTGAATGAACAAAATATATAGGGATTATAATACAATTTTGATCAATCTACTATTATTTTTTTTTGAAACAGATCAATCTACTATTAGACCAAGTTAAATTGTCACTCATAATTAGTATTCGATACCTCATGAGCAGGTATCTTAATCAAGTATATAAGTTGTTATCTTCAGGGCTAGAACTATAAAATTACTAACTTCGCAAAATTATATTCAGCCTAATAGTTGATTCTTGATACAAACATTTAGATAACACTCATTTTAGAAAATTAGACTGTTAGGAGAGGTTGTTCAAAAATACCTATATTCATATGGTTAAATATATTATTATTAAAGAATGTGGAATGTACCAAATTACGAAATTGTAACATTCGCATAAACTCATTAATTCAGAGTAGTTTATTTGGCTTTGTACATCAAGTCACATCGTGCAATAGAGTTATTGGTAAAAACACAAAAGAAAAGGAGGATAAAAACGAGGAATAATGAAAACAAAAGAGTCATTAATATAATATAATATAATTTCAGAGTGAGGGCGTGACCCCCATAGTCCCCGCCACACTGTAACCCCATTTCACCATATAATTGGTTACCACTAATCTGCAATTTGATTTTAATAGGGTAAATTACATTAACACCCCCCTCAACTCTTTATTTAATACTGATTTCTTCTTCACATCTAAAAAATTATTTTATTCTCCTTAAGATTTATAATCTCATTAGAAATTATTCTTGAATTGCTAACGTCATATCATAATATTTTCTAAAGGGTAAATTACACTGACACCCCTTGAGATTTCTGTTTAATATAGATTCGTCCTCTCACATTTGAAAAATTACACTTACTCTCTGTCAGATTAAAATGACATATTTGTCCATTAGTCCTCATACATATATAATAATAAAATAATACAGATATTTTGTTCATGTCTTTTCAAGGGAAAATAACAACCATCCTCTATGGTTTAACTCACACAAAAAAATTGAATTTTTTTATTTTTCGTGTTTTTTATTTTTATAGATTTTTTAAAAATATTTTACCCAATTTTTTATTTTTATTTTTTAGATACACCTAATCTAGATATAATTAAGTGAGGACAATATTTCTTAATTATATCTAGATTAGGTGTATCTAAAAAATAAAAATAAAAAATTACGTAAAATATTTTTAAAAAATCTATAAAAATAAAAAACACAAAAAATAAAAAAATTCAATTTTTTTTGAAGTTTTTTTTTTGTAAAAAAAAATAAAAAAATTCATAATATTTTGTAATTTTTTTTTAAGTTCACCATATACAAAAAAATATAAAAATCAATACATTATCTTATTTTGTTGTATTCAATGATTTTTTTTTAAAAAAATTATACAAATTTTATACTTTTTAAATATATCTAGATTAAATTGATCTAATCTACTGATGATGGTGGAAATAAAAATAAAAATTTTATTCATATATAAAAATTTATACAAAAAATATCATAAAAATGTTGTGATAGTAATATTGTTGTAAATATAAATCATAATTTTAGGTATCTATATATTATATAAGGGAAATGGGGTTTCTAACCCACAAACCTTGTGCGAGCTCCAAGTTCCTAATTTAAGTTTCATACTTTCTTGATTGGGTAAATTACAAATACATCCACCGACGTTTGATTAAAATATGAATCGTCCCCCTGTGGTTCTGAAAATTACATTTCACCCCCTGAGATTTCTAATTTCATAACAAATCGTCTATTTTATTAATAAATTATCAAGTTAATTAACAGTTTTTAATGATGTTAGAAATATGTTTCAATTAATAATTTAAGTAATTTTATTATTGTATAGGAAAACAATTATGAATTTCATTTTTTCAGTTAATTCTGTTAAATAAAAAATTATGACAAGGGGATATTCGTAATTTTTCAAATTATAGGTAGCAATTTGTATTTGAAGGAAACCTCAGGGGGTGTATTTGTAATTTACCCATATACTAATCTATTTCAAAATTCAAATTTGAGGGTCGCTAAATATGAAAAGTAATCTATTAATTTAAATTTAAAATTGACACAATATAAATTTAAAATTATAATGATCTATCCCATGATATATGAGTTTTAAATACAAATTTAAAATTATTATAATTAGCTCATAATTTTTGTATTTAGAAGCAATAAGAGTGACGTTGAGATTATTTATATATTTTACGAAAAAAATACTTTTAAGAAGAGATATTATGCGAGTTTCAAAATCGCATACAAAATCTATATGTTATTATAATTGAAAAATGTTATCATCTTATTAAAGTTTAGAGTTGTAATTCTTTTTTTTTTATTTTGTTTAATTTTTGTTAATATACAATATGATTGGTTTATAAATTAATTTTATATTCTTAAAATAAAATTTTAAATTTGGATTCTTTCTTAAATTATGTTACCAGAATAAGATCAATATTCATTCCTCAATTTATGTATCTTTTATTAAATTATAAAATAAAATTTTAACTTTAAATTCTTTTTAAATTATGTTACTACAATTAGAATGAGATGAATATTCACGTGTGTCATAGTGATATGTCATAATATTATTAGTCTAAATATAACATGTTATTAAATACATGTATTCAAATTATTAATCACTATTATAGAAAGGGTAAATTACAAAAACACCCCCTGAGGTTTGCTTAAAGAATAGATTGCCCCATGTGGTTTGAAAAATTACAAATACCTTATAGTTAGTATTTTTTATTTAACAGAATTAACTAAAAAAATGAGATTCATAACTGCTTTCTTATACAATAATAAAATTACCTAAATTATTAATTGAAACATATTTCTAACATCATTAAAAATTTTTAATTGACTTGATGATTTATTAATAAAATAGACGATTTGTTATGAAATTAGAAACCTCATGGGTGAAATGTAATTTCTAAAACCACAGGGGACAATTCATATTTTTATCAAACTTCAGGGGGCGTATTTGTAATTTTTCCTAAAAGTTTATACTTTTATTTTTTGTCATTTTTGGCTTGAAATTTTATAAAATAAAAAAAAATTTATGCCTTTCTAAATCACAAGGACTTAAATAATAATTTTTTTGCATACAAATATTTTTTTTTTAAGAAAATGAATGATTTTTTTAACAATTGCCAAACATAATGGATTCTGACATGGATAAACCCATAAAGATTATAGTCCATCATTTAGGGCCCAATACACAACTCAAATACTAAGGCCCAGCACTGCCGAAGCCCCGCGTAGCAATAAGAACCAATGGCATCAAGACACATGTCAAGAGAAGGGCAAGCCACATAAGCAGACAAAGATCTGCAAAGTTATTGCCACGGCACATCGCCATTAATGAAGCCCCTTACAGTATTTATTGCGATAACCCCTCCATCGGGACAGAACGCCTTCACTATGAACAAGGTGAGTTAGAGCATAGACTTTCGGCCAATGTGACAGGTCGGAAGGGACAACGAAATGATTACCAGAGGATATAAGTAGACGTTGAAGACAGGAAGAAGGTTAAGCTTTTCTATCTCTAATCTATCCACGCGTTCCATTTCTCTCTCTAACTTGCTCGTCGGAGGGTTCGTCGGGGGACTCTCCGTTCCCCATTGAACTCTTGTGCAGGTCTTCTGGTGGGCTTGGTCATTCAGACATAGGCCTAAGGAGTGTGGATTAGTCCGACCCATTCCACCTGGAACCCGTTGTAACATCAGTGGCGCCAGTTGTGCTCATTGTCGCCGGAGACCCTCTCCCAATAACCCCCTCCTACCACCTGTGAAGGTGGATGGTCACGACCAGATCCATGGCTTCTCACCCCAATGTTCCCGATCATCAAGCCGACCCTCTCAATCCAAATAACCCACCATAGTATTTCACCGAGCTCACCAACAGCATTAACCACTTGGCCGAGCAAAACCAAGCCCTAATTAATGCTCTACTCCAAAGAAACCTTCCAATGCCTCCTCCACCACCTCCAGATATTCCACCCAACCCAGAACGAGCCCCGAGTCATACTATCCCGCAGCCTAACCCATCCAACTTGGAAGGTTTGCGAGCTCTCCTCCCGGATATAAACTTGTCACCCCAGGCCCCGCATCCATCGGTCCCGGTACCAACCCCCGAGGGAGAGGCCAGCAGCGTCCAGCCCCCGCTCCTCTCCGGTGGTGACAACATTCCTCTCTGGGACGTAGAACTTCGAGCCATGAAGCTCCAGCTCCAAGGAGTCATGCAGAACATACAGTATAAACCATCAACCACGCCTAACTCGCCGTTCGTTGCCTCCATCCGGGACAAACCTCTACCCCCCAAGGTCAAAATGCCCACCATCGACTCCTTCGACGGTGCAACGGACCCAGTCGATCACTTGGAGACTTACAGAACCCTTATGATCCTCTATGCATTCCCCGACGAGATCATGTGTCGAGCTTTTCCCGTGACACTCAAGGGGTCGGCTCGACTTTGGTTTAGTTAACTGCTAGCAGACTCTGTCTCCACTTTCTAGCACCTTAGTGACTTCTTCCTCAGCCATTTCATTGGAGCCAAGCGCCAACGACGTCCAGCAACCCAACTCCTCAATATCCGTCAGACCGAGGGGGAGTCGCTGCGTAGTTTCGTTACCTGCTTCAACATCGAAGCCTTGCAGGTAGCGAAAACGATGACAAGGTCATCCTTACGGCTTTCATGGCCGGTCTACGGTCACCTGATTTCCTCTTCTCCCTCTCGAAAAACCCCCTGACCTCCATGGCAACCCTAATCTCCAAAGCCTAAAAATACATGAATGTCGAAGATTCTCTAGCCGCCTGATAAAACCCAATAGCCAAAAACCCGACCCCTAGAGAGAAGAGAAATGACTCAGAAACCAGAAATACCCAGTACACTCACCAAACACCTCAGTACAATGACAGACCAATCCGAGCCGACCGGTTGGTGTCAGCCCGACCACCCGGCCGGTTCGAAAGATACACACCCCTCAACTCCTCCATGAAACAAGTCTTGAACCAGATTCAGTGAGATTATCCCCTCAAATGGCCCTAACCGTCGCGGTCTCCTTCCAATCGGCGAGACCAGTCCAAATACTGTCGCTTCTACCAGGACCACGGCCATAACACCGAAGAGTGTGTTAACCTCAAAGACCAGGTCGAGGGCCTGATCCGTCAGGGACGTCTCAGTCGGTTCACGGAAGCTCGCCCCCAGTAGAGGCAAAGGACTGAGCCCATCAGGAATAACCACCGGCGCACCCCTCCACGGCAACCAGCACAACCCAACCAAGGTCATGATCGCCCCCCACAACAACCTCGGGCACAAGGTAACCTCGCCCCACCTGTTGGAGAAATCAGAGTTATTTCCGGCGGGCTTGTCTATGGAGGACCATCCCGCTCGGCTCACCAGGCAGAACTCAGAAAAATAAGGTAGGGCTCAGATAAAGAAGTTGCCACATTGGACCGACCCTCCAAACAGCCCAAGCAGTGGACCGAGCCTATCACCTTCACGGACGCTGACTGCACATGCATTCGTTACCCCTATGACGACCCTCTCGTAATTTCTACCCTCATCTCCAATTACAAGGTCAGACGGGTTCTCGTCGACAACGGCAGTTCTTCTGACATCATTTTCTTAAATTGCTTCTGCCAGCTCAAGATCGGAGAAGAAAGTCTTTCCTCTCTCCAAACCCCATTGGTCGATTTTACTGGTGATCGGGTGACCTCCATCGGCTCCATCGATCTTCCTATCACATTCGGCGAATACCCGCGCAGATCACAAAGTTACTCACCTTCTTTGTTGTCGATTGCCCCTCTGCCTACAATATCATCCTTGGCCGCACCGGCCTAAATATGTTTCAAGCTATCACATCCACTTTCCATCTTGCCATCAAGTTCCCCACCGATCTTGGAATCGGCACAGTGAGGGGAGAGTAGACCGTGGCCAGAGAATGTTATGTTGCCTCACTTAAAGAAGTCAAGCTGAAGGAGGCTATGATCATTGAAGGACTCGACGTCAGAGACGAGGACGAGCTGGTCAGAGGAAAACCAGTGGAAGAGCTCGTTGAGGTCCTCATCAATCCCGCTAACCCGACAAAAACTGCCAAGATTGGCAGCCAACTATCCTCCCAGGCCAAGGCCGACCTCACCGCCCTCCTAATTGAGCACAACGACGTATTTGCCTGGACCCACTCCGATATGCCAGGTATTGCCCCCTCCTTCATCAACCACCGTCTCAGCATTGAGCCCCATTTCTGACCCATCCGCCAGAAATAGCGCATCTTTCACCCGGAGCGCAATAACATTATTGCTTCTGAAATAGATAAGTTCATTGAGGCACAGTTTATCACAAATGTGGACTACCCTAGATGGCTGTCGAATGTGGTTCTGGTTCGTAAAAACAATAGTAAATGGCGACTCTGTGTCGACTACTCCGACCTTAACCGAGCTTGCCCCAAAGACAGCTACCTTTTTCCTTACATAGATCTGCTGGTTGACGCCACGGTCGTTCATCAAATGCTCAGTTTCATGGATGCCTTCTCTGGATATAACCAAATCCTGATGCACCCGTCTGACCAGGAACACACCTCCTTCATCACCGACCGAGGAACTTACCATTGCCGTGTGATGCCATTTGGGTTAAAAAATGTCGGAGCCACTTACGGTTGGTTAATGCCGTCTTTCATCATCAGATAGGCCGAAACATGGAAGTATATGTCGACGACATGCTGGTCAAGAGCAAACTCTTTACTGATCATCTGGCCGACCTGCGAGAGACCTTCGCCACCCTACGAAAGTATCACATGAAGCTCAATCCGGAGAAATGCGCCTTCGACGTAGGATCTGGGAAGTTCTTGGGCTTCATGGTTAGTCAGCGGGCATCGAGGCTAAACCCGAAAAGATCAAGGCCTTGATTGAAATGTAATCACCCAGAACGGTCGAGGAGGTTTAGAGGCTTACTGGCCGAGTTGCCACCCTCAACTGCTTCATCTCCCGTGCAACGGACAAGTGCCTCCCCTTCTTCCAAGTTCTTCGGCAAACTTTTGAATGGACGGCAGAATACGAAGAAGCCTTTCAGCAGTTGAAACAGTGTATGGCCAACCCTCTCTCCTTTCTCAGGCGATCACAGGCAAACCCCTCTTCCTCTATCTAGCCGTATCAAACACCACAGTCAGTGCAGCACTCATCAGGGAAGACAGTTCTGTCCAACGACCGGTCTACTACATCAGTCGGGCTCTCAGGGGAGCGGAACATAGTTACCCATTGTTAGAAAAAATGTCCTTGGCCTTGGTCACCGCCTCCAGACGACTCCACCCTTACTTCCAAGCCCATTCCATAGTGGTCCTCACTGACCAACCATTGAAGAAGATAATGCAACAACCAGAGCTTTCCGGCAGACTTATGCAATGGTCGGTTGAGCTCTGCCAATTTGACATCTCCTACCAGCCTCGAACGACGATTAAAGGGCAGGCTGTTGCCGATTTCATCCTGGAATTCACTAATCCCACTCCAAACACAACTCCTTTGCCTCTGCCACCCCCTACTGAGCCAGAAGGCCCCCACTCTTGCACTCTCAACATCGACGGATCATCCCACAAAGAAGACAGTGGGACTGGTCTCATCCTCACCGCCCCCGAGGGTGGTTATTTCAAGCAATAATGAAGCTGAATATAAGGCATTGATTACAGGTCTTCGCCTCGCTAGAGACATTGGTGTCATCTATATCTAAGTGTTCAATGATTCCCAGCTCATTGTCGGACAAATCACGGGGGAATTCGATGCCAAGGAAGACTCAATGCGGGCTTATAGGGATATTGCACTCCCGCTCGGTCGCCTTTTCAATAATTTCCACATCAAGCACATCCCTCAGGCGAAAAACTCCAAGGTAGATGAAATGGCTCAGTTGGCTTCGGTAGACCAGTCAGACCTCAGCCACGGTGTCTGCCTCGAGTACCTGGTCCATCCTGCCATTTCCCCAAACCAGCAACAAGTCTACTTCCTCCAAAACGACCTATCCCTTAGGCGGCTGGCATCTTTCTATTTCTGACAATGGGGGAACTGTCGCCCGACAAACAGCAGGCTGCCAAAGTCAGGGCCTGGTCGTCCAACTACCTTCTTGTCAACGGCCTACTGTACAAACGTGGTTTTTCACGCCCGTACCTCAGATGCCTCAATCTTGCTCAAGCAACCTACGTAATGACGGAAATCCATGAGGGTATCTGTGGCAATCATTCGGGCGCCCGGTCCCTAGCCCATAAAATACTTCGCACTGGTTATTTCTGGCCTACTCTCAATCAAGATGTGACTGACTTCGTGCTCAAATGTGATAAGTGCCAACGTTTTGCCAACATTCCCCATGCTCCTCCTACAGAATTGATCACACTTTGCAGTCCTACCCATTCGCCAAGTGGGGGATCGACCTAGTTGGCCCATTGCCCACCGGCGGAGGCCAAACCAAATTCGCAATTGTCACCATCGATTACTTCACTAAAGGGGTGAAGGCAGAACCCTTTGCCATAATTACAGAGCGAAACACAACCAGATTCATCTGGAAGTCGATCGTACGTAGATTTGGTATCCCTCAGGCCATCGTCTCCGACAACGGCAAACAATTCGACAATTACAAGTTTAGAAAATTCTGTGCAGAACTTCAAATCCAGCCATGTTTCTCTTCCCCAAGTCATCCCCAAGCCAATGACCAAGTTGAGGTTACCAACCGTTCTCTTCTGAAGATCATCAAAACCAAGTTGGAAGCTTCTAAGGGACTCTGGGCTGAGGAATTACCGAATGTACTCTGGGCCTACCGCACTACCGCTCGAACTCCTACTGAGGAGACCCCCTTTCGCTTAACAAACGGCACTGAGGCGGTCATCCCAGTGGAAATCGGTCTTCCTACCCCCAGGGTTCTACATCCGAATCCAAAACTAAATGAAGAGCTACGTCGGGCAGACCTAGACCTAATTGAAGAGCTTCGAGAAACCACTGCAGTCAGACGGGCCTCATACCAACAGAAAATGAGAACACACTACAACCGCAAAGTCCGACCGAGGGAATTCGCAGTGGGGGACCTTGTTTTGCTAGAAGCAACTCTTGCCACCAAAAATCCGATTGAGGGTAAACTGGCAGCCAAGTGGGAAGGACCTTACGTTGTGAAAGCTAGACTTTGTCCGGGCACTTACCAACTTCAGGATATGGAAGGTCGAGACCTCCCCCATCTGTGGAACGCCGAACACTTGAAGCGTTATTTTCAATAAATTCCTATGTCTGTTATTGATCAGTTCTTGTATTTTCCTTTTGGCAATCTACACATTTGAATGTTTTTCTTCTTCTCTCACATGATGTAAGTTTCTGATCCAATGGGTTACACTTTACATGACAACAATCTTATATCTCAATTATCTGTGTGGTACCTCAATAACGTCCTGATTGCAGCACTCAGCTACAAGCCTCAGCCAGACTGAACAGGACAAGCCTCAGCTAGACTGAGCATGGCAAGCCTTAGCCAGACTGAGCATGACAAGCCTCAGCCAGATTGAGTGTGAAGAGCTCAACTAGACTGAGTTCCTTGAAGAGGCAGCCCGACCGATTTCATCATGGCTCAACCCGAACTGAGCACGAATGAAGAGATCGGCCAAGGCCACTATTGCAACTTTATGATCGTGGCATAGTTGTCATACTTAGTCAAATTTTGGTTCAACGTTTTCCAAGTCAGACTGGCTCCTTGCCGGGTCATGATTCACAACTTCACCTCTGCATTGAGTTTTTCTTACATTTTAAACTTCATTCTGCATTGAGGTTTTCTTACATTTTAAACTTCACTCTGCATTGTGGTTTTCTTACATTTTAAACTTCACTTTGCATTAAGGTTTTCTTACATTTTAAATTTCGCAGTGACTTATACACAAGCCCTATGTAGACCACCACTTTCATTCTTTGCAGATCCTCAAATAATAAAGATAATAGCACAAAAACACAAACACAGCTCATAATTTTATTCATTCACAACTTATACATGAGTTTATTACGGCAACTGCAAAAAAAAAAAAAAAAAAAAAACACAAACAACCAAAACTCTAAGTACAAATCTTGGTCACACCAACTATTCCTCTTCACTTAAGGCATTGTCTTCTTCTTCAACACCCTCATCTAAGGGGGTCTGGGCCACGCCGTCTTCATCAATCTTCACACTCCTGAAGTCCAAGTCTGGGAACAACTTTTCCGCTTTACGCTTAAACATCTTCCAGCCACTGTCCCAAAACTCAGCCATCTCGTGTTTATAGAAGTCCGATCGCTGGAAGTTCTGGATCACCTCTTCTTCACTCCTGCTCCCAGCGGTCGCCCCAGACGGGCTAGCCCCCCCAAACCCCTCTCTTGCCAAGTTATTGGCGATCGCGGCATCGACAGCCACCTGAAAGTTAGCAGATCCCTTGAACTACTCTATTGCCGCGACGCAAAAATCGGGGTATGCTGCCCTCTCAGATGTTACCTTGATATTTTCTTCCTCCAACTCCTTCTCCAACCTCGCCTTCTCTGCCGTTGCCTTGGCGCGCTCGTCTGCTAGATCTCGCTCTAACTCAACGATTTTCAGGTCTGCTTCTTCCTTTTCTTTGACCCACTGAGCGCGCAGATCTTCATTGCTGGTCATGGCCTCTTTAAATCAATCGTTGGCGACAGTGCAGGCTTTTTGTGCCTCTTCCAGCCTTTTCTGCTCGCCAACCAGTTGGAACTCGAGCGACACCACCTTTCGGCGTTCTGTCTCCAGCTCCAACTTGGCCGCTAGTAACTCAGCCTGGGCACGGTTGGCAACATTTCCCTGCACCACCGCCAACACCCCCATCTTCTTGGTCTTCTGCGCCTCTTCCAACCCCCTTGCACACGCGCTTCGCGCGGCCTTCCGCCACCCTGCAGTCTCCCTCCTTAAGCTTTCAAGTTGTGCCTCTACCGCCTCTAACTTTGTCTTCAACTCTCTCATTTCGCCCTTAGCAGCCGCCGCCTTTTTCAGAAGGTCTCCTGCTAAGGCGGTCACCTCCATTTGGGCAGAACACAACCCCCTTAACAGCTCAGCCTTAGTAAAACTGGTTATCAAGCGCACGACTGCATCTTCCACTACTCCTAAGAGGCGATCTGCAGCGTTTCTGGCCTCTTTTCCTTCTCCTTCCAACCGCCCAGACACGGCTGGGGCGTGGTAAAAAGCGGTCTTCAACCTGGCCCCATCTTCTCCTTAGGGCGCTGGAGCCCCCTTAGGTTGCTGCTCTACCCCCTCCACAGGATCAGTCACACTAGCCTCCACTCGTTCTTCAGGGTCGGCCGCCCCACTCTTCACCCCCTTGGCTGATTCCCCCAACCCCACTTCAGGGGTCTCCTCTGCCGTCACCTCCTTCCTCCTCTTCAAGGCGGGCTCCCCCTCACTCTCTTCTTCTTCTTCTTCTTCTTCAAAGCCTCCATCTCCTTTTTGTTCCTCTTTTTCAGAGGCTCCACTGGGGGCGGTCGTGGCTCAAAGCCCCCCAGATCCTTCTCCCTCAGTGGCTTCGGGTGCGGTCGGATTCGCACCCTGGCGATCGGTTTCGGAGCAGGCCCAAGTTATGCCTCCTTATGCTTGTCTGCTCGGGCGAACAATCTCCTCTTCTCCTCCTCTTCTGCCTTCCTCTGCGCCTCTAGCTCCTCCTTTGCTGGGTCCTCCCCTAACGGTCGCGGTCCCAATTTTAGGGCGAACAACGTCGAAGGTAGGACCAGCTCATCCCACCTCAGCCCTTTCTTTTCCCTCTATCCCTCACCTTCTTCACTCGATCTTCAGCCTCCACGCCCAACTTAGGTTCGACTGATTTGGTGGGGACCTTCCACGTGGTGTGTGCCCCAGGCCTACCATTCTCCGTCACAAAGAACCATCTCGGTCTCCACTCCTTCACCGACGATGGAAGACCTGCCACCAGACCTCTCCCCGCCACCGCTTGCAATGTCACTCAGGTCTCCTGTGGACCGGAGGCCTTGTAGTAGGAGAAGAGCTCCTCTACTGTCATCGCCGTCTCTCCGGTCGCCTGCGGCCAAGCACTTGCGCACGCCATTACTATCTTCCAAGTGTTCGGTATTAGTTGCCCTGGCGCTGCCTCTAACTTGCTTAGCACATCCACCACAACTTGAGGGAGGGGTAGCCTCAACCCTCCTCGCAATGCTTCTTCGTAGAGGCTAAATTTGCCCGACCGCACATCTGATGCCCTTTCCGTGGTTGTGGGCAATCTTAGCCGTATCTCCGAGGGTATTTGGTACTTCTTCCTTATTTCCTCCAACTCCTCTGCTGTCAGTACGGATCTATCCGGTTTGGTGTGCCAATAGTCTGGCTCCACCTAACTGATAGGCCTCGCGGCTGAGATTATTGTCCTGGGGCGAGCCCGTATCGCTTGACTCGCTCCCTCCACCTCCCTATGCTCCGTACAATATTGTTCTGCCAAACCCACCGCATCGTCGTTGCCTAGCGGATCAACCCTTGCGTTTGTTGCTTCCTCTTGGGCCATCTCTCTTGTGTGTCTGCGAATAGCTTCGGATGCGAGCGTAAAAAAATTCACAAAGTATTGCAGGGGTGTATCGCTAGCAACGAAGGAGTTTACACTTGGAATGTTTTGATCTTTTGCAAAAATGTAGGTAAAGCGAATAATACCAAAGGCCCACGGCTTGCCTGTATTTCAAGGGTCACAATTAATTTTCGCCAGTTTGAAAATTTTCAAAAATCCGCCAAAACTGTCTTTTCAACACCCTATAATGACCTATCGTTTCATTTCTTGCCCAATGCCTAACCTCTCCCACTACGAGATTCGGCCACGTGTACGACCACGTTCCACTGCCCCTTTCCCCTTCCCCGTCTATTCCACTTCACTTCAAACATGTACCGCACTACCTCTCGAGCCCCACGCCACATCAACACCCTTCACGGTCGGCCCTCCTCATGATTGGTCCCTCCACTCGGCCACCCGTCGCGGTTGACCCTCCTCATGATCGGTCACTCCACTCGGCCACCCTTCGCGGTCGGCCCTCCTCATGATCGGTCCCTTCACTCACCCACCCTCTGCGGTCGGCCCTCTTCATAATCGGTCCCTCCACTCGGCCACCCATCGCGGTCAGCCCTCCTCATGATCGGTCACTCCACTTGGCCACCCTTCGCGGTTGGCCTTCCTCACGATCAGTCCCTCCACTCGGCCATCTTTCACGGTTGGCCCTCCTCATGATCGGTCCTTCCATTCGGCCACCCTTCGCAGTCGGCCCTCCTTATGGTGGGTCACTCCCCTCAGTCGACCTTCACCCTGCCGGTCTCTCACAACCGTCATTTTTTTAATTATTCCCTTTGTTGGACTAAAGCTGCACTTGGGAATGGGGAACTACTGACATGGGTAAGCCCATAAAGATTATAGCCCACCATTTAGGGCCCAATACACAACTCAAATACTAAGGCCCAGCACTGCCGAAGCCCCGCGTAGTAATAAGAACTAATGGCATCAAGACACATGTCAAGAGAAGGGCAACCCACATAAGCAGACAAAGATCTGCAAAGTTATTGCCACGGCACATCGCCATTAATGAAACCCCTTACAGCATTTATTGCAATAATCCCTCTCCGTTGGGACAGAACGCCTTCACCATGAACAAGGTGAGCTAAAGCATAGACTTTCGGCCAATGTGATAGGTCGGAAGGGACAACGAAATGATTACCAGATGATATAAGCAGACGTTGAAGACAGGAAGAAGGTTAAGCTTTTCTATCTCTAATCTATCGACACGTTCCATTTCTCTCTCTAACTTGCTCGTCGAAGGGTTCGTCGGGGGACTCCTCGTTCCCCGTTGGACTCTTGTGCAGGTCTTCTAGTGGGCTTGGTCATTCGGACATAGGCTTGAGGAGCATGGATCAGTCTGACCCGTTCCAGCTGGAACCCATTGTAACATCAGATTCTATTAAATTTTTTTTTTTAATCTCAATTGTCAATTAAACAAATTAAAATAAAAAATATATTTTTTTTGGCTTAAATAGTTAAGATATGACTTTTGCTAAAATCAAATAGAAATAATCATTTTTTTTTCCTATTAAAAGTGATAGTTGGTGAAACTTATTTTTTTATATATATAATAAAAAAGAATGAGAGTTACATGTGATAATTTATTGTTCCAACAATGCTACAGATCGACACTTTCTCCCACAATGATGTGACAAGGAGTTGGATCCCATGTCATTGAGTGTATAGCAAATCAAGAGTTACCATATATGATATCACGTCATTGTGAATACAATTGTAGGTCTCAAACAATTTTATTATTCTTCATCCATAATTTTTTAGCACTTGGGAAACATGATGGATCCTACTAATTGTTTTTAATCTCAATTGTCAACTGAACAAACTAAAATAAAAAATGAAAATTTTTTGGCTCAAATTGTTAAAAAGTGAGTTTTGCTAAACAAATAGAAATAAATGTTATTTTCTAATAAAAGTGATGGTTTGTGAAATATATATATTTTTTATTTAAAAAAATCAGGGTTATAGGTGATAATATTGGTCATTTATAATTATTTTTAGATCAAATGAGAATACCATTCTAAATTTTGTTCTTACCTTTTTTTATATACAGATACTTTTATTTTGTGGAAATATAATTTTATTATATTTAGATATTTTATTGTAATTTTTGAATTAAAAATATTTTTTGAAAAATCATATTTAAATTATTTATGCCATTATAAAATATAATTTTTTTAATATCAACTTATTTGATAATTCCTCTCTAAAAAGTGTATTTGATTTTATTCATTAATATTAAAATTTTAATTAATCTTATTTATTATTAAAAAATAAATTAGCAAATAATTTTATTTTTTTATATATATACAATTTTGTTTCGATTGCTCAGGTTATTTGATGGCTCTATCCAAGTTCAATTAAATTTATTCAAATTTTTAAATTTTACATAGGTTCTCATCAAATTAAAAATTATGTTGCACAATCTTTAAAAATTTATAGGCTTTACTCAAATTGCTTTGGTTCAACTTGCCCAAATTTTGAACTTTAGCAAGAAGGTTGAAAGTTACATTATTGAAGTTGCGACAAATTAAAAATTGACACATAAATTGTGATAAAATTGTAAAACTTAAATTGTAAGTTTCAATATATATATTTTTTAATTTTCATAATGTACATACAAAAATCTAATTATTTATATTATTTCATATAAGCATATTTTATTAATTTTTTCACATCCCGTGCATAGCACCGATTTTAACTAGTTTATTTATTTATTTTAAACTAAAAGGTCACCATTAAGCTATTATTGTGTTTGAAAATTTTATATAAAAATTATATTTATATATCATCAATTAATAAGACTATGGCCAGGAAGAATTTAATAATGAAAAGTTGTAAAAAATGTAATTATGATGACAGGAAGAAGAAATGATATAAAAAATGGCAAAATGATCATTTAGAAAATTTTAAGGCATGACATCAACCATTCAGGGGTAATTTGTAATGAGATTATAAACTTCAGGGAATGAAATATAATTTTTCAAATGTGAGAAAGGAATCTGTATTAAACAGAAACTTGAGGGGGTGTCAATGTAATTTGCCCTATTATTAAATTCTACCTAAATATATTGTTATAGGTAATTTACAAATACATCCCTGAGGTTTGATTCAAATACAAATCGCCCCATGTGGTTTTGAAAATTATATTCCATGCCTGAGGTTTCTAATTTCATAACAAATCGCCCATTTTATTAATAAATCATCAAGTTTGTTAGGTTTTTATTTTTGGTAATCTCGTTTGACAAAATTCCTTTCACTTGTACTTTTATTCGTTCTTTTATTTCAGTGAAGTTAAGAGTATTTAGATGCGAATCCAATCTAAATTATGCCTTGCAAAGAAGTTTCAGAAGATAATTCTTTCATGTTTGCCACTTCGCTGACTATGTCGGGACCCTCGCGAGCTGCCCGGTCAGCTCGCGAGGGTCCAAGGAGCAGCGCCCCTTGGTCGTCCGGGGCAGCGCCCAGGCGGGGTTGAGGGGTAGCGCCCCCAAAACAAAAAGCAAAAATGCAGTCGAAGTTGTTTGTTCGCTCAAGCGAAGGAATGTGCGCTCGAGTGAAGAATCTTTGGTCCCAGAAGTTTGCACTGACTGTAAAAATACTGAGAAGATGCTTTTCTTGCTCGAGCTAAACTTTGGTGGCTTGAGCGAAGACTCTTGGAAAAACACTCGTTTTAGCCTCCTCGCTCGAGCGACCATTGCGGCTCTGTTTTCTATAAATATGTGGTTCTATCAGATTTTAGGGTTACGACTTCCAGATCTTTTTCTTGGATATTAGGGTTTATATCTGGAGCTTCTTTACTTATTTTCTTTCATATCTGTAAGAGATTAATCATGAATTGAGTGGATCATATCACTGGGTTTGTTTAGTTTGTTTTATTTAATACAAAAGAAAGAGTTGTTCTTCGGTAGATTCCGAAGTGGCTCATTGTCGTTATTCGACATCGGCGTTGTGGATTCAACGTTGGACAAGACAATTTCGAGGTGAAGACCGGGCTGGAAGAGGCACATAGGGGTTGGTTCGATTCGGGCGTGGATTCGATAGGTAATTGAGAGTACACTTGTGTAATTTATTTATGTCTTCTTAATGGATTGCTTTGTGGCTTTTTTCCGTGTTTTTTTATCACAATTGGAGGCGCTCTAATTGTGATTTTTTCACGTAAAATCGTTTTGTCGATTTGTCTTGATTGTTTGATTGAGATTGTTATTTACTGCCAAAATTGATACATAATCACAAATCAATATCTAGGGGATTCTATATTTTTCAATTGGTATCAGAGCAGGTTGCTCTATTTAAAAAAAAAAAAATCTTTTAGAGCAAGATCTTGTTTGATTTGTGATAATGGATTCAATTCGTGAGGGAAATTCTATGGTTCAACCACCCTACTTCACAGATCTAATTATTCTTTTTGGAAAGCTTGGATGAGATTGTTTTTAAAATCTATTGATGAAAAAGTTTGGCAATCTGTCATGTATAGGTGGACCGAACCGACGATTACTGTTGGTGGAGTAACCTTCCCCAAACCAATTGATAAGTAGGACACAATTGATTACCAAAATAGTAGCTAGAATAGTAAAACTATCAATTCTCTCTTTTGTGCATCCCATTTGAAGAGTTTAGTTGTATTTGTAATTGTGAAGTCGCAAAAGAGGCTTGGGATATCTTATAAACTATTCATGAGGGCACTCCTTTGGTTAAACGCTCAAAATTTCAAAGGCTATGTCTAGTTTCGAAAACCTTTCAATGAAAAATAGTGAGACCTTTGATGAATTTTATGCGAAGTTGAGTGACATTGTAAATTCCAGCTTCAATTTAGGTGAAAAAATACCGGAATCCAAGATTGTAGGAAAAATTTTGAGGTCCTTGCCCGATCGCTTCCAACTAAAAGTTACGGCTATTGAGGAGGCTCAAGATGTTGACAATCTCAAGCTGGATCATTTGGTTGGAAATCTCCAAACTTATGAGACACATAGAAGTTTCAAAAAGAAACAAAAAAATGATATTGCTTTAAGTAGTGCTCATAGAGTTAGAAAGGATTCTGATAAAGATTGCGAGATTGATTCTAAGATTACAGATGCTTTCGTAAAACAATTTAAAAAGTCTTTTCTAAAAAAGAATCCTAATATTTTGGAATCAATTTATAAATTCAAAGGCAAAGATAAACTCAAAATTAATTCTATAATGAAGAAGGAGAAATGAAAGATACAAGGGAACTCAGAAAGAGTCCAATACTATGAATGCCACGGGTTTGGTCACTTTGCTTCAGAATGCCCTAATCGGTTGAGAAAGAATAAAGCCTTCGTTATCACTTGGGATGATGAATCCGAGTCTGATAAAGATGAAAGTGACAACGAAGCACAAGGTGAAGGAGGGCATGAACAACTCCTTACTTCATAGTGGCTTCTGAAACTGAAGGACAAATAGAGTATCCGAAGAGGCCGGTTGAGAATGCCACTGATGATGAATCCTCGGGGAGTGATGATGAATAGCTTTAGCAAGTTTATGAAAAGTTGTATAAGGAATCTCTAAACTTATTTAAATTGAATGACAAACTCACTATGAAACCCAAAGTATGTGAAATTGAGAATGTCAAACTAAAGGAGGAGATTTCCGAGTTAGAAATGATGCCATCAAGATATCTCATGATGGACAAGTCCTTTGTGCAAAACTCTTAACTTGTGAGACAAAGAGGAATGAGCTACAACAAATCTATGCAACATATGAAGAAAAGATGGAAACTCTTGAGATGTCTCAAGGTGCCTTAGAAGAGCTAATCATCAAGAAAGAGAAAGAGCTCAAGTGTGCTATGGCAACCATTGGTCTTTGGATCAAAGGATCAAAGACTTTGGACAATATTATTGGGTCTCAACAAATTTGTTTTGACAAGAGTGACATTGGCTTTGATGGTAAGAAAGAGCAAAAACAGAGTGCATCCACATCTCATGATACAAGAACTCAAGGGCAGGGGAAACACAAGATTCAACGAGAGGAAAGACTTCTCAATCTTCATAGAGTTGGTAAGGTAAAAAAAAAGAAGGTACACCTTATTTTTATTTGTCATCATCGTGGTATGTATGGTTATATCCGCCTGTATTGTTATGAGTTGCATGGTAGAGTGTCTCATAGAGATGGAAGAAATTCCAACATCTTGTGGGGTAGGAGACACTTCATTGGTGGTAATGAGGTTAAGGGTCATATTAGACCTCGTTATTTTGATTTGCTTGACACCAAACATAATCGGAGGCTGTGTTTTCCTAGACCTTGGAATAGGAAGTTGGAAACCAAGTCGAGATGGGTTCTCATTGAAAGAGAAGGGAATCACAACGTCAAGACACCACCTAAGAACTACAATTCTCACAACTTTGTTAATACTATAGCAGTTTGGGTGAGAAAACTTGACTTGTGTTAATTTGCTTATTTATATATATATATATATATATATTTCTTGCTTATGTTTTTTTTTTAAAAAAAAGAGAAAAAAAATCCAAAAAGATTTTCTTAGTATGGTTTTACAATCTTGAAATTTTTGAGAAGTTCTTGTTGCATATTGGAATTGATGAGAATATCCATTGTCTGTTAATATGTGTGTGCTTTCTCTGGTCATTACTCATTTTGGAGTGTGTGTTCTTTGATTAGTATGTCTCATTTTGTACATACTATTGAATTAGCAAATATCGGAGTCTTCCGCCTTAGTGATCATTGTTCTCTGTGGACTTCTGGCATTATATCTTTTGCTCTTCTAGAGGAATTGACTTATACTAGCATATTATGGGTGATGTTGAGTCTCTTAACTACATTCCATTTTTTTGCATCTCCACGGCTTTCCCTTCAGTTCTTTGCAGTTAAGGCATGAGGAAAAGGCTTCATCAGAGTCACCAACTAGGTTGTCCTTATTGTCTCCATGCTTCTCTGGTTCGGTTTCCATACTTTTGAGTGTGTCAGCCGCCAATGAGTGTGCAAAGGAAAGAATAAAATGTGCAAAAGAAAGAAAAAGAAAAAAAAATGTGCAAAAGAAAGGAAAGAAAAAAGGAAAAAGAAAATATTCATTGATTGAGGGGGAGCCTCTGTTTTTACTCAACAAATACCCCTTGATTCCTATTGGTTTGAGTTTCCTTTGTTATGCTTAGATTCTCTTGTCGGAGGTCCAGCTTTCAGATCGCTACTAGGATTTGAATCTAGCGTTTGTCGAACTCCAAGAGTCACACACACACTTTTATCATTGGATCTATGCTTTTCACATAATACATCACTTTTTTTTTTTTTTTTTTTTTTTTTTTTTTTTTTTTATGAGGAATCTTCTAGAGGCTGTGCTCATTGTGTTTTCAAGTAATTGTATTTCTTGGATAATCTTATGTGTTTTAAGGTACAACTTTGAAATTCCTTACTTGCTTCACCATATTTTTTCCTTCTTGTTCATTGTTTTCAGTACAGTGTTGTGGTTGCTTTTAGTGAGGGGGAGTTTGGTTTATCATCGCAAGAGTTTGTTAGCATAAACACTTTGATTTGTTTGGTAAGGGAGATTGGCTTTAGTTGATTTGCATGTTGCTATGCACTGCTTCTTTGTTGTTTCCTTCTTGTATGCTATTGCTAATTATATCATCATATCCTTGCTTGTGTGATTTATGCTTTTACTATAGTTGATTGAGCTTTCTTTGACAATTCATGACAAAAAAAAGGGAGAAAGTTTGAGGGTGCATATGTCTTAGGATTTTCATCTTTCATGCTATATGTTCTTAAAGTCTTAGGATTTTCATTATTCATGCTAAATGTTCTTAAAATCTCCAATTTACATCTATTCATTTTTCCATCTCATGCTTCAAGATAATCTTGTCATATGTCTATTGCTTTTTCATATACTCTTGTGGCACTAAAAGGTGTTTTGGAGATTGTGGCACTAATAACTATTTTACAGATCATGACCTTGAGAAAGAAGTTTGCTTTTGTTGGTTGTGATGCGTTAGGGTGTTTAGGATTTTATTTGTTAGGTGTGTTTTGTTATGGCATTGCCAAAGGGGGAGATTGTTAGGTTTTTATTTTTGGCAATCCCGTTTGACAAAACTCCTTTCAGTTATACTTTTATTCGCTCTTTTATTTCAGTGAGGCTATGAGTATTTAGATGTGAATCCAACCTAAATTATGCCTTGCAGAGAAGTTTCAGAAGATAATTCTTTCATATTTGCCACTTCCCTGACTATGTTGGGGATCGCGGGGGCCTAGGGGGCAGTGCCCAGGCGGGGTCGAGGGGCAGCGCCCCCGAAGCAAAAAAGCAAAAATGCAGTTGAAGTTGTTTGTTCGCTCGAGCAAAGAATCTTTGGTCCTAGAAGTTTGCACTGACTATAAAAATACTGAGAAGATTCTTTTTTCGCTCGAGCTAAACTTTGGTGGCTCGAGCGAAAACTCTTGGAAAAACACTCGTTTTAGTCTCCTTGCTCGAGCGACCATCACGGCTCTATTTTCTATAAATATGTGGCTTTATCAAATTTTAGGGTTACGGTTTCCAGATTTTTTTCTTGGATATTAGGGTTTATATCTGAAGCTTCTTTGCTTGTTTTCTTTGATATCTATAAGAGATTAATCATGAATTGAGTGGAATGTATCAAAAAGTTTGTTTACTTTGTTTTATTCAATACAAAAAAGAGAGTTGTTCTTCAGTGGATTCCGTGGAATTTTGGCCTGAAGCTTTAGTGGATTCTGGAATGGCTCATTGTCGTGATTCGACATCAGCGTTGTGGATTTAATGTTGGGCAACACAATTCCGAGGTGAAGACGGGCTAGAAGAGGCACATAGGGGTCGGTTCGATTTGGGCATGGATTCGCTAGGTAATTGAGAGTACACTTGTGTAATTCCTTTATTTCTTCTTAGTGGATTGTTTTGTGACTTTTGCCCGTGATTTTTTTTTAATTACAATTGGAGGCACTCCAATTGTGAGTTTTTCACATAAAATCGTTGTGTTGATTTATCTTGATTGTTTGATTGTGATTGTTATTTGTTACTTAAAATTGATATATAATCACAAATCAATATTTAGGGAATTTCTAGAATTTTCAAAGTCAATTAACAGCTTTTAATGATGTTAAAAATATGTTTCGATTAATAATTTAAGTAATTTTATTATTGTATAGGAGAACAATTATGAATTTAATTTTTTTAGTTAATTCTGTTAAATAAAAAATTATGACAATAGGGTATTTGTAATTTTTTAAATCAGAAGAGGCAATCTGTACTTTAAACAAACCTCAGGGTATTTGTAATTTACCCTATTTTTATTGAGTGATGATATACAAATATAAATTTTATATAGAATTTTCAAATACAATGATATAGCTTAATGGTTACCTTTTACTTTAAAACAAAATATCCATAAATATGATTTATATTTACAACAATATCAATATCACAATATTTTTATGATATTTTTTGTATAAATTTTTTTATATGAATAAAATTTTCATTTTTGTTTCCACCATTATAACTAGATTAGATCAATTTAATCTAGATATATTTAAAAAATATAAAATATGTACAATTTTTTTTTTAAAAAAAATTCATTAAATACAACAAAATAAGAAAATGTATTGAATTTATATATATATATATATATATATATTTTTTTTTGTATTTGGTGAGTTTTAAAAAAAAAAAAATTCAAAATATTATATTTCTTAAGTATATCTAGATTAGGTGTATCTAAAAAATAAAAATAAAAAATTACTTAAAATATTTTTAAAAATTCAGTAAAAATAAAATAATATGAAAAATAAAAAAAAAACTCATTTTGTTTGTGTGTGTGAGTTAAATCAAAGAAAATAATTTTTATTTTTCTTCAAAATGATATGAATAAAATATCTATATTATTTTATTATTTTATGTGTATGGAGATTAAAAGATAAATATGTTATTTTAATTTGACAGAGAGATAAATGTAATTTTTTAAATATGTAGAGAAAATCTATATTAAATATAAATCTCAAGGTTTTCAGTATAATTTATCCTAATTAATATTATTTCTTAATTTCGCTTACTGAAACTTCATCTAGTGAAGCATAATCATGATTTACGAATATGCCTGTTGTGTCTCGGAGACAGCGGGGGCGGCTGAAGAGTCCGGATCTTCTGCCATACTATCCTGCCGTGGTCAAAAACGACGTCGTTTTTGACCATTTTTTTTTTCTCGCGTTTCTTTTATGTTGCTTCAGAACTCAAAGAGAACCCTAGTGTTGCTTTAGAACTCAATCGGATTGAGAGTAGAGGCCAAACGACGAGGAGAGGAGAGGAGAGGCAGCGGTGAGGCAAGGGGAAACGACGGCGAAACAACGGCGACGAGGTCCGTTCGTCTTCAGGATCATTTTTCTCAGGTCCGTTCGTTATTTTGATTTCTGTTGGAATTCCTCATTTTTTCCCAAACAAATTTGATGTTAAAGCAAAAAAAAATTTCCCAAAAAAATGAGGAATGAAAATTTTCCTCATTTTTCTCAGGTTCGTTCGTTATTTTGATTTATGTTGGAATGCCTCATTTTTTCCCAAACAAATTTGATGTTAAAGCATGCCGAGTATAACAATGTGTTATTTCTGTTGAATTTTTGATGGATTTGTTGTTGAAACAGATGTGTTATTTCTGTTGAATTTTTGAAAATTTTTGTTGATTTGGTGTTACAGATGTGTTATTTGTGTTAATCTGTTCAAGATTAGGAACACCTTTGTTAAACTGTTATTTGTGTTAGGAACACCTTTGTTAATCTGTTCAAGATGTGTTATTTGTGTTAGGAACACCTTTGTTAATCTGTTCAAGATGTGTTATTTGTGTTAGGAACACCTTTGTTCAAGATTAGTATAGTCTCATCATGCTCACCATTTGACTGCTGAATTGTTGATTTGGTGTTACAGATGTGTTATTTGTGTTAATCTGTTCAAGATTAGGAACACCTTTCTTAATCTGTTAATCTGTTCAATTGGAATAATGACATTATGTGTAATCTGAGATGGTGAGATGGTGAGATCCATTTGACTGCTGAATAATGTGAGATGGTGAGATGTGGAATATATTGTGTAATCTGGGATCTCATCATGCTCCTTTCATTTTTTGTTCATTTTTTGTTAATCTGGAATATATTGTGTTAATCTGGGATCTCACCAAATTGAGCATCACTTGATTTTGTTCAATGTTTGAGACTGCTGAATATATTGTGTTGGCCATGAACAGGCACTGTAGGGTTGGCCATGAACACCTTTCTTTTTGTTCACCTTGATTTTGTTCAACTCTAGTGATTCCAGGAAGGTCCACCATTGTAAGATTAGGAACACCTATTTTGTTTGACACAGGCAACTGCCCTGTTTATTCATGTTTTCAATTACCATTGTCATGTTTTCTTCTTTTTTTTTTTGACAAACTATTGTTTACATGCATTGCCATTATAGATCAGAGATCCAATCCAAGTCATGCTGTCAAACAATCCAAGTCCTGCTGAATCATGTACTGGTCTATATTGGTCCAATATTGATCAAACAGTCCTGCTGTCAAACAGTACTTGTCCAAAGAAATTATTTGATCTATATTGGTCCAGACCAAATTCAGGACTCATTCTGTTGCCATATAAAAGGGAAAAAGTTTGATTCATGTCTCTCAAAATGATAGCATACTACCATATGAAC
Source organism: Camellia sinensis (assembly GCF_055761805.1). Classification (NCBI taxonomy): domain Eukaryota; kingdom Viridiplantae; phylum Streptophyta; class Magnoliopsida; order Ericales; family Theaceae; genus Camellia; species Camellia sinensis. The sequence continues at coordinate 50,199,291 of NC_138969.1, forward strand.
TGTATTATCATAGCACAGTTCCTCTATCTCACATGCATCTTTGTATGTGACTTTTTTATGATTGGATTTCTTTTGTAGTTACTACCACTTCATTTGATTAATTTTCGCTTGTAGTTTGCAGCTTCTATGCTTCATCTAGGTATATCTCTTGCCCTCATATTATTTGTTTCCTGATTTTTTAAATGAAGTTTAATTTTAGATGGATGATTCATACTCGTTTAGGGAATTATTACATTATAATTTCATGGCTAGTCTTGTTAATTTACAATGAAAGTGAGTTTGGATGTAAACACATATACCAAAATCCATGTTCAAGGTTTATAGAAAAATTTGCATGAAATCATTCACAGATAGCATACAGTAGTGCATGCATACTAAAGATTGATCTAGCTATTTCATTAACTTCTGAAATCTAGCAGCTTAATAATTGTAAGTAGTATAAGATTGGGCAGATACCTAGTTGGTTTCAACTTCTGAATTGCAATTGCTATTGTTATATACTTTAGTAGTCAATTTAGGTTCATGTCATGCAATTTCCATTTTACTAATACATCTGAATTGCAATTGCTATTCTTAATGAACTGATTGTAATTGTGGAAAATGCTCTTACTAGGATCATGTCAATGTCAATGGGTTCAAACATTGATACTGGATATTTGCAAAATCATAGATGCAATTGTGGAAAAAAAGCTGCAGTGTTCATATCAGAATCAGAGAAAAATCCAGGGAGGCTGTATTTCAAGTGTGCAACTAGGATGTGCGAGTACTTTGGATGGGGACCGGCGTCGACTGGGAATGCATCAGATATCCAAAGGAAAAGTAAAGCTACTTATCTGAAGAATGAAGATGAGAGAGGCTATGATTATGATGTTGACAAACTCAATCAAATTATAAATAGATTGGAACGAGTTGAAGCAAACCAAGAAGCTATGAAACTGTTTATGTTCACAGCCATTGTGTTGATTGGTTTTACCATGCTAATAGCACTACTGAAGTGAATGTAATCTTTTAGTGATGCGCTTAACCTTTTTTTGGTGGATGTATTTGGATAACCTTAGTGAATGTAACCTTTTTTTTTTTTTTGGTGGATGTATGTGGGTTTTGAATGTTGTAGACCTGAAACTATGAATGTTGATATGTAAAGTTTAATGGAATTACCTATGTTTGACGAATGTGATGCGTCCTTAAACTATGAATGTTGATATGTAAAGCTTAATGGAATTACCTATGTTTGACGAATGTGATGCGTTTCTGTTTTGTTTCTGTGAATGACATTATAATGTTATGGACAGATCTCATTATTTTATAATGTTGTGGACAGATAGATCTCATTATTTTATAACGTTGTGGACATATTTCATTATTGTATATTCTTATTATTGGTCAGGTTGTACTTGTTCTTCACCAAATCTGTCGACAACATAAGACAACCAAATCTGTCCACAACATGACCGAATCTGTCCAAAATATTATAAATGTATCCAAATCTGTCCAGAATCCAAATCTGTGCAGACAACACAAAATAACACAAACCAAAACCAAATCTGTCCAAAAAAACAAAAAAAAAATGGTCCAAATCTGTCTAGATGATTCCAAATCTGTCCAGAACTTGATAAACCTTTGCAACACAAAATAACACAACAAAATTTGTCCAACATTTATGACACCAAATCTGTCCAAAACTGTCCACAACATTATAAACCTGTGCAACACAAAATAAGACAACCAAAACTGTCCAAATCTGTCCAGATTATTCGACACATGTCTAGAACAGTATAAACCTGTGCAATACAAAATAACACAACCAAATCTGTCCAACATTCATGACACCAAATCTGTCCAAAATAAAAGCAAACTATCCATAGGATGTCCATATCATTCCAAATTTGTCGACAACATTATAAACCTGTGCACTACAAAATAACACAACCAAATCTGTCCAACATTCATGACACCAAATCTGTCCAAAATAAAAGCAAACTATTCATAGGATGTCCATATCATTCCAAATTTGTCGACAACATTATAAACCTGTGCACTACAAAATAACACAACCAAATCTGTCCAACATTCATGACACCAAATCTGTCCAAAATAAAAGCAAACTATCCATAGGATGTCCATATCATTCCAAATTTGTCGACAACATTATAAACCTGTGCACTACAAAATAACACAACCAAATCTGTCCAACATTCATGACACCAAATCTGTCCAAAATAAAAGCAAACTGTCTAAATATGTCCAGAGCATTATAAATCTGTCCAACACAAAATACATCTGTCCAAAACAAATAAAGATAAAATAAACTTCTCAGGGATGTCCATCTACATGACTGTCAGCAGGACTATGTGACGCTTGCGAGAGATGGACTGCAAAGTTTTCAACACTTGTACCTCGAAGCAACCCCTGAAAAGATGTGTGAGTGGGATACACAGAAGGCATTGACTGAGGCGTGTTATTTCCCTGCAATACACCAAACCATGTATTCAACTTCGATTACAATGTATACTACATTTTAAATGTAAACTATGTCACTAATTATAACTCACATCATATGTACCATACGTAAGAGGAGGACCACTTGTACCACCCATAAGAACTTGAGGTCGAGGTTGAGATGGCGAAATGTAGATATCATGACGATGATCCTAAATGAATACCCATGACGAAAAACAAAAAAAAAAAGAAACAAATATTTTAAATTAATAACCAAAATTTTTTAAAAACTAAAGAAACATCATTGAACATTAATATTACCTTATTATAATTAATACCCATGACGAAACGAGGTTGTGATTGAGAAAAATTTACACCAAGACCATGATCCTAAATACAACCAATAGAAACTATGTAAACAAAATATTTGAATAAAAAACATGGTCATTATTTAACATTTTCTTAAAAACTTGCACATAAAAAACTATTACCTGATTAGAATTACTACCCATGACGAAACGAGGTTGTGATTGAGAAAAATTTACACCAAGACCATGATCCTAAATACAACCAATAGAAACTATGTAAACAAAATATTTGAATAAAAAACATGGTCATTATTTAACATTTTCTTAAAAACTTGCACATAAAAAACTATTACCTGATTAGAATTACTACCCATGATGAAACGCGATTGTGATTGACCTTGGCAAGTATAAATAGCAGCACTGGACTGCATTGCCAGACAAACCAATTAAAGATAACAAGAATTAAATGCCAAGGAACCCAACTTGGGAAGTGTAAACAGTAATAAGGTTGTGATTCACGCATGAATAAAACTACCATCCATGATTCAAAAACTAAATACCTGAATAGAATTACCACCCATGACGAAATGAGGTTGTGATTCACCTTGGGAAGTGTAAACAGTACCACCCGACTACATTGCGAAGCAAACCAAGTACACATAACAACAATTAACCATATAATGAACAAAGTTAATGAAATTAACTCATCAAACTAACCATATGAAGACCACATTACTATTAAATATTACCTGAATAGAATTATTACCCATGCGGAAATGAGGCTGAGATTCACATTGGGAAGTATAATCAGCGCCACCCTACATACAACGAAAAACTTTAATGAAAGTGGGTCATTACTAAAAAAAATCAATGTTTTAGTTTACTAATCTACTGTATTTTAATCGTATGCAATTTTACTAATCTACTGTATTTTAAAACTAACCATATAAAAACGACATTACTATTACATAATACCTGAATAGAATTACCACCCATGACGAAATGAGATTGCATCCTTTTCTTCTTTGCAATAGCTTTTTCCATCCCGCCTTTGATCCTCCTTCTCCCCTTAGTAGTTGACTCTCTTTTCTTCAGTCCCTTAGCTTGGATTGGACAATCTACTTCATCACTCTGTGGGCATGCGTTGCTTGACGAATTTCTCAAATCAGTTACCTCCACTTGACCACAACTGTGGAGACTTAATTTGTCTTCAACCATTACACTCAATTCTTCACCTTTTGAAACTAACAACTGATAAGTTTCTTCACTTTCAGCGGCTCTACTCGCTATTGCTCTAAACATGGTCATTAATGACCGATATCGGTCACTTTGATGTAATTTCACATCAGCCGTCATTTCATACCCACGTCTATCTTTCACTCGTTCAGCCCTTGCTTTTTTAGTCCATCGTTTGAGTATATATTGTGGAGGAAGTTCCGTTGCATTGAATACATCTCTAAGCACCTTGACACAATGTCGACATAGTATGCCCTTCACTTCAAACTTCTTGCAACTACAACTCAAAGAACCCCCTCCATCCATTGTCACAATCTTATCTTTTTTTCCATCGACCATTGTTCTTATTGTGAATATGGTCCTCTCACCATCATGAATAGTGCCTATAATGGATGCTTCAATGGACTGCACATACTCATTTTGGAATTCCTCAAATATTGTTTTCGTGTAAATCTCTGCCACTTGCTTTAACATCACAGTTGGAATTGAAACCCTCGGCAATTTTTGGGACAAATTATACTCGGCTTCCAATTCCTTATACCTCTTCTCATAAAGCACCCTCTCAAAATGCATGAAGAACTCCATCAAGTTATGGTCACAATTCAAATAATCCTTCAGAAATGCATTAAAGGATTCACTAAGTTGAGTAGTACTCATTCCAGCTGCCCAAGAATTCCTAATATATGGCCATCCCCATTTCTTCTTCACGCGAAAAGTCTGCTCCAACCAATGATTGTCGAATGCATCATACTTATCAAGCATTTGGTCCCACTGTATTCGGAATTGTTCTTCATCATCAATGTCATGCATAAATTTTGAAAACACAGCCTTGACCCCTACATCATCAAAAACAGAACTTACATGCTTGACAGCATTTTGCATCAAATGCCACGTACAAAGACGATGGTTTGTATCGGGCATGACAATTGGAATGGCCTTAGCCATCGCAGCATCTTGATCTGTGAAAATAGTTTTCGGAGCTTTGTTTGACATTGCCTCCAAAAAAATTTGAAACAACCATGTAAAAGATTCAGCAGTCTCATCATACATCAACGCTGCACCGAATATAACTGTTTCTCGATGATGATTAAATCCAACAAATGATCCAAAAGGTCTATGCTCGTTATTTAGTTTGTAAGTAGTGTCAAATGTGACTACATCACCAAACTGAGCATAGTCCATGATCATTTGAGCATAAGCCCAAAATATATTACTTATCTGCTCATCACAATCTAATTGGACTGCATAAAAAAAAGATGGATTTTCCACAGTTTTCTTACGAAAGTAATGCAACACACTACCCGCTTCCCCATATTCCAAATCTTTTTGTCTCTTCGATCTTAGGTAATTTTTTTGGTCCAATTTGGTGAAACCAAGTGATGCTCTTCCACCAGATTCCCTACCAAATAGTTCATAAGCAGACCTAAGAGGAATTCCAGACTGTGAAGCTAATTCTACTTCAATTGCTTGGGTGGTAGATATTTTTCTTTGGGAAGGCAACATATGAATGCAATCTTGAGGCACAAGATCATGATTATGATGTTCAACAAAATCACAAGCAAGATATTTTCCTGAAATTCTATCCAACTTGATACTAAATCGGGCACCACAACCACATCTTACCTCTTGTCTTGGATTTTTGACAAGTGGATCTCGTTTGTCAATACCCCGACTTCCCTCTTTGTAACATACAAACGTACGTGATGTTATCTCCTTCGTATGTTTGTTCTTGTTTGCATAGGCCTTCCTAATACTAAAACCCAACTTTCCCCCATACGTATTGTAAAATTCATATGCGGCTTGTTCAGAGTCAAATGGCATTCCCACTTTCGGCTTCCAACCACAATCATCAACAATATTACTTTCTTCCATTACCTACAATTCATATATATAAACCACATTTATATAAATAAACCACATTTACCTACAATACAAAAATCTAAATTTGAATTAACAGATTTTTCAGGAGCTAATCAGTTGCGTGCTAATTATAGAATGGATGGGGCTGGTGTAGATGACAAAACATCACTGTTTCAGAGTATGACCTTCAGTGATGGTGTTCAGGAACCATGTATTTGGTCATCTCCTGGAGGGATTCATAAAATCAATATAGGGAAACGGATATTCTGCAATAGCTCTTTGAATATGACAAGTATTGTTGCGGTTGGTTTTGACATGGATTATACTTTGGCTCAATACAAACCTGGAACTTTTGAGTCTCTTGCATATGAAGGCACTATCAGAAAGCTGGTGTATGATTTGGGATACCCTCAAGTTCATGCATAGCCATGGTTTTGCATAAAAATTGTATGCACAACACACTTATCTTCATGCTCTGCGTAAGTGATTTCAAATGAAACTTGTCGATTCTGATTTTTATCTAAAAATGCCATTATGCTAGACTGACATGTTAGTTTTAGTATAGATTTAAGGACATATAATGGGTACTTTCATTATTTGATTTGATTTTCACCTTATGTCTGTTATTTTATAAAATTTGCTTTTCTTTGTCAACCATGTTTTTTGTATTCATTTAAATAAGTTTGAACCTTATGCCATGATAGGTAATGGTCATACTCAAGTTCCTTTGGTATTTAGTTATCTGTTGTTCTGGCATGGACTTTTGATTGGAAGTACATGGTCAGAGGTTTGGTTCTTGATAAAAAGAGAGGCAACATATTGAAGGTAACTGTTTGGTTCTTGAAGGTAACTGTTCCTTTGGTAAACTTTCTTAGTTGGAAATTTTTCTCATGACTTAATTAAATACATATCAATGAATCAATGTATAACATATGAAATCAGATTCAAATCAATGAATCAATGGGTTCCTTAATCTGAATCAATGGGTTAAAAAATCAATGAGTCAATGAATCAATGGGACAAAATCTGTATCAATGAATCAATGGGTCAAAATCTGTATCAATGAATCAATGGGTTAAAATATATCAATATATATCAATGAATCAATGTATAACATCTGAAATCAGATTCATTGATATATATAAAATCTGAATCAATGAATTGATATATATAAAATCTGAATCAATGAATTGATATATATAAAATCTGAATCAATGAATCAACATATGAAATCTGATTCATTTCATATGTATAACATATGAAATCAGATTCAAATCAATGAATCAATGGGTTCAAATCAATGAATCAATGGGTTCCTTAAAAAATCTGAATAACATTTCAACGGGTTAAAAAATAAAATCTGAATCAATGAATCAATTTATAACATTTTAGATTTCAATGCCTAAAATCAATATAGAACCATCAATGAATCAATATATAACAGCAAGATGATGAAATATACCTCGCTGTCGCCGCAATGTCGCCTTCCCACCATCGCATCGCCGCCGGACTCACCGTCGCCCACGGTCCTTTGCTCGCCATCGCGTTGCTCCTCCATCTCCACCATCTCTTTCGTCTCTCAGTTCCTCTCTCAGTTCGCGTTAGTTCAGTCGCCTCTTTCAGTCGTCTCTCGCGATAACTCTCTCTCTTCTACTAGGGTTCAGTCACCTCTCACGATGCCTATATCTCTTTGCTAGGGTTCACTAACTCAGCAAAGGCTAAGAAGACGATACACAGAAAGAGAAAAGAGGGGAAACAGAAAAGGGGGGAAACAAGGGATGGGTTTTTGAATTAAAAAAAAAAAAAGTAAATAAAATGGTCGTGGTATACAAAACGACGTCGTTTTGTATACCACGGCAGGAACCACGGCAGGATAGTATGGCAGATGATCTGCACTCGGCGGGTGAAGCACTGGGCAAGTGAGATATGCTTGCTTGGGCCAACGAGACGGACGGCTTTTAAATATAATCTTAGGTCTTATTTGTTATAATTTAAAAAAGTTAAAGTTAAAAAGTTATTATTCTATTTAAATTATATTATTTTATTTAAATCACATCACTTCTCTATTATATCACTTCAAACTTAACTCATATCCAATTCATATTTCATAAAAAGTCAAAAAGTATACTTATTTAAATTATCTCAAACCATCCCGTTTGGGCTACCTCTCAGAACTGGAGGAGGTTCTTTCGTCTGTAGAGCTCATAATGAGTTTTATTTTGTAAAGTTTTTTTATGGGTTTATCGCTCATATATATATATATATATATAAGATCGATTTGATAATTAAAACATGTTATATCGTGTTTGTCAAAAAAAAAAAAAAAAGATGGTTTACTTTTAGAAATACACTTACTATCTATGTTTTTTAGAGACAAATATTATAAATTAAATAGGATATGATTATTATATTGTCCTAATTTTTTTTAAAAAAATAATATACACAAAAAATCTTATAAAATGAAACTCTTAATAGACCTCACGTGCTCAAAAAACACCCTTCCATTTGGATTTTCGACTAAAGGAAACCCAACTCATTCTTATATATATATATATATATATATAATGTAATATACATAAATACTAAACTTTATGTCATGCAATAGAGAAAAATTTTAAAAAATAAAGCCCATTTCAGAGATATAATAAGTGCAACATCAGTAAATACGAAAAGTTTGTAATATTTATTAGTGTATATTAGGAGTGTAAAAATAACCTGCAGTCCGGGGTGGGCCTGACCCGTTTAGGCCCATTTGGATCTGAACCCGAACCCGGTTGGAGCCCCTAGGCTTGGGTTATCATTTTGAAGTTTAGCCCGGTCTGTGGGCCCGGCCTGCTTGTCCCATTCTATCTTAAGGTCCACTTAAAGCCCGACCCGAGGCCCGGCCCACCCCGAGGTCTAGTGTCTTTTTTAGTGAAAAATAATAAAATTTTAAAAGAAAAAATTAAATTATTTTTTTTAAAAAAATGGCCAGGCCCGACCCAACGGCCCGCCCAAGGCTCAAATACCCTTGGGCTCTAAGGCCTGGGCCTAATTTTTTGACACGTGAGCCGGTCCGAATTTTGACGGGAGCCAACGAGACTCGATATGGGTCGGGCCGAGCCAGATTTACACTCCTTTATATTAAATTATTCATAGAAAAAAATTCAATAGCAAAAAAAGTAGCAAAAAGAAACTCCTTGATTTTTTTTGGTATAACTTCAAAAATTGAAAGATGATAGTTTGAAATTTTTTTTTCTTAATTTTGAATCTATATATTATATAAGTAAAATGAGGTTTCTAATATGAATGATTCTAATGCCTCTAAAGTCTCAAATTAAATTTTTATAATTATAAATTTATTATATTTCTTACGTGGTATACTCCTCCGATGTTATTCTTATTTGTTTTGAATTTTCGAATTTAAAAAAAAAAAAATTCAAACAAAGGCACAATCTTTTTAAACTCTCTCAAATCACCCTTCTTTCCTCCCCTCTTATTTATGTTTCTTTTACCTTTCCTTTCCTCTCCTCTTCTTCAATTCCTCTTTCTAAGTTTCCATAGGTTCTTGAGTCATTGTGAGCACACAACTCACCAAAGATGAGGACTGCAATGAGGGCACCCATTACGAATAAATGACTTGGGAGTTTGTGTGTTATGGTGATTGATATGTGTTCTTGTCAATTAATTCAATTATCTTTTCGGGTACTCATTCACCAAGTTGTAAGTATTTTCTCCCCCTTTTCCTCTTCTTATGCCACATCCATTTTGATTATTTCTTTGTTTATTCTTAAATTTTTTTCATCGAAACCTATGCACCAAATAAAGTAACCCCGAGTTTACAAGGCTCTTGAGATTATAAGGCTACCGGTGAATTATGCAAGTAGTAAATCTATGTACGTTTTTCTTCTATTTAATCTATTTGGATTAGATATTAAATTTAAATTAATCTTTTTTTACTGTTTACTTTATTTTGCTTTGTATATATTCCCATGTTTTTACTGATTTGAACGGATTCTTATAACATTGCATTGTTGTGGGATAGAAAACTATAAGGATCTTTCATCTAAAATGCTCTATTAGCTCTAAAATATTAATCTGAATTTTTAATTTTTAAATTTTAGTAAACACACATGGCATAGAAATATTAGTCCATCTAACAATATCTAAAACTTTGAAAATTAAAAATCTTATAAAATAAAATGTCAAAAATAAAATTTAGCCGTCTAATTTGAAAGTTAAAAAAGGAAATTCCAAATATAACTTTAGTCTAATATAATTTCAAATTTTAAAAATATTTACTTCAAAAAAATAAGAAAACGGAAAAGCATAATTTTATGTTTTCCTATTCTATATTTGAGTGATTCTCTCCTTCTAAAACCCAAAAATTATGGGATAGTTTTTATAATTTCGAATTTTAAAATTTATTTCTTGACAGGTTAACCAATTATTTTTTTTTCAATTTTTTAAATCAAAAAATTAGAAAAATTAGTTTGAGAGATTAGAGTGCTTCAAAATTAGTTTGACGAGATTTTATTTCTTTATTTGTTTAATTCGGATATCATGTAAGACACATGAATAATTTTTATTTTTTTAAATTAAAAATTGATTTTAGGCAAGTATCAATTTGAATTGATCTTTTTTTATTTTATTTTATTTTAGGTAAAGATGTTAGAAGATTTTAAAGAAATTTTATTTATTTATTTATTTTTAATTCGAAAATTATATGAATAACAATTTTAGAAGATGGGCAAATAATTATTTAATTCATTACTTTAAATTGGAAGGCCAACAAATTATGTTTCTGTATTTGATTTTAGGAAATGACGAATTTAAGCAACTGTCTTAGAAGATGTGTTTGAAGAGATTTTATTTATTTGTTTTTCAATTTTGAAAAATTTTCTATATTTATTTTTTTATTAAAAAATTATATGAATAGATTTGGATTGATCTTATTTATTTATTTATTTTAGCGAAGGAAGGATTTTAAGTAAACATTTTAGAAGATGGGAAAATAAATATTTAATTCATTTCTTTAAGTCGGAAGTTCAACAAACTGTGATTATGTATTTAATTTTAGAAAATGACGAATTTTAGGCAATGATATTAGGAGATGGGTTGGGAAAGATTTTATTTATTTAATTTGGAAATGATTATAGTGTACTTCTGATGAAAATGATTAAAGTTTAATTGATTCTAAATTATTTTTCATATATATTTTAGACAAATTTTCTGTTATTATTTAATTTAAAATATTAAATTTTAATTATTTATCTATAACCGTGTATGGCACGAGTATTATGTTAGTATCATCTAAAACACAATACTTTTTCTTAGACTTATTTTTAAAATTAAAATATTTAAGAGAGATTTTGAAAAAAATATATATAAAATATAACACCTCAAATGATATATAAAAAAAAAAAAAAAATTAGACTTTTCTAAAATTCACATTTCAACTTGAGAGAACTTGAGGAGCTCATAGAGCCCAATATCGATTCTGTTTCAATGATATGCAAATTTATTTTGTAAGTCCTTCAATATATGTCATCCATAAAAAAATTAGTTCAATTCAATAATCAGAACCTTTTTATTTTATCACATTTATCTTCAAAAAAATAGACAACACATTTATTTTAAAAAATAGACCATCATTCTTTTAAAGACAAACAATATATTCTTTTTAGAAACCTCTTCACCATTATCAATTGGCTTTGGTTGAATGTCTCTAATACTTCAACATGGTATTAAAACTAGCTCTTGGGTGACTTTGCAAGTCAAGTCTCCTTTCCATTGGTGGAATTAGAATTTTGATTCATGAGAGGCACCATTAAAATTGAATCGTTAGCCATATCAATCATGGCATAACCGAATTCAATTTTCATTTGGTAATAGAATGACCAAAGATTAATGTAATGACAAAGCAATGTGCTTAGAGTTATTTTTAGTTAATTAATTTATTTATTTTTGGTTGATTTGCTATTTTAGTTCATGAATATGATGATAATCACAACTTAAAAGATAATCATATGAATAAAAAAAAAAGAACATAGGTGTAAAGAAAAACACAAGAGAGAAAAGAAAGAAATGAGAGAGAAATAATTATGGAAACTTTTTGACAAAATTAAACAATATAGTGGTAAATTGTAAAGAATTTACTAAAAATAAAGAGTGAAAAAAAATGTTGTTGAGTGAAATTTAGCCATGAAGAAGTTTCTCCCAGTGGTTGCTCACTTCACTACTACTATTTCCCATTTTGATTTATTTTCTTGTTTATGCAATGCTCTAAATTTGCAGATAGTAAAACACAATGAGGATTCACAAATAAACACATTCTTGCACAAAGAGAGAAAGAGAGGGAAAGAGGTAAATTATCATATTCAAATTCAAAAGAACAACAACAAAGAGCAATGGCTATGGCTATGGATACATGAAACCAATAGCCAGACAATTAACAGAAACAAAACCCTAACATGGATAGGAAATCAAATTCCATCTCCTTCTTATTCATTATGCATTCATTTAAGTAAGTTTTTGGGAAAGCTGCCATATGAAAAAGTTGCTCTTTTTATCCAAGTTTAATTTGAGGATCCAGAAACACAAAGCCATTGACCAACAAAGAGAGCTTTGCAGTTGACATTCGGATTGATCGAAAGGAAGAATTCAGTACTCAAACTGAATGCCTTTGCAATGGAAAAACATGTCTCTCCGCTTTGCACTCCCACAACTGCATCACAATTTACCGCAGACTCTGCCTTCTTTACCACAACTGTTGCAGATCAAGGTAAGAAAACAAAAACAAGAAAATATGTGATGATTAAACTTGTAAGTTTAATGACACCTTCAACCTTTGCATACTTAATGGCTCAATCAATTTTTTTTTTTAATTAATTTTTTATAAACTTAATAAAAATAAAAAAAATATTTTATAAACTTAATAATAAAAATAATAATAATAGGGACAATTTCAGAAAACAAATCTTAATTGTAGTCAAAAGAAAAATTAATAATTTTGATTTTTCAATGAGGGAAATTTGAAGAAAGTTTTTTAAAACCATAGATAACATAGTAAAAATTAAAAAATTCAATAATTTACTGGTCCCAATATAGCTCTACCAATAAGTAGAACACATAATGTGTACTAAAAAAATGTACTACATGTCTGAAACTCATCTAGAGTAGATATGAGTTATATTTGAAATAAATTTCAGCCGTATAATATTTTCTATGTGCACATTCTGTGTTTCAATTTTTATGCCGCTAACATTGTTTATAGCTACATTTGTATTCAAGTGTGTGTTAGAAGATTCAAAACTTACCACCAAGAACAAGAGAGAGTATCAAAACCATGTTTAGAAACATGGTAGTTTTGTTGCTTGTCTTGGCCATGTTTTCTATATTTTATTTCTTCTTCTTCTTACTCAAAAAATTGTAATGTCCCTCTCTTTTGGGTTGTGGCTTCTTTTAATCCCTCCTATTTATAGTAAACCTTTCATGAATGAGAACCAACACTAAAGCCCAAAAACAGAATTGTCGACAATTTTGATACTGGCCGGCTTTACCCCAAAACAAAAAAGATAACAAAACAAAAACAAAAAACAACGACAGCATGCATAGCCAAGCATAAACATGAGATCGGTATCAAATCTACTTAATTTATCCAAAACTATTAAAATCATAATAGTAATTTTGCATGGCTAAAGTATATAAATGAAGATTATGAAAGAAATTTTTAATCAATGTGGTAATTAATATGATATAAAATTATACAAACGCTTTAAGTAAAATATATTTTCAAAAGTAAACTCCGGAAGAGATGTATCTAAAAGATTTAGGTTAAGTTTGGTTATCCTAAATAAGTATACACTTTTTATCTTTTTAACTTTTTTTCATCACATCATCTACTTTTCTGCACAACCTTTCGTAAAAAGACAAAAAGTACACTTATTTAAGTCATCCCAAATAACCCCTTATATTCACGTAATCATTGTTGTTGTTAGACAATGTAGGATCACAACAGGTTATGAAGAGTACGGTAAACTTTTCACAGAAACTTGGAAAACAATTAAAAAAATATAAATTAAAAAAAAAACACCTAAAATAAAATTAGAAAGGGACTGACTTTCCTCCAGTTGTTGGGCCACCATAGGTCCCATTTTAATAATTCAGATCATTCAATATGTAGAACTCGTTGAGTACTATATGTCTATAAAAAATCATATTGACTGGATATCGATACCTATTTCATCAGATTAAATTTCTATCAATCATATATTTTTTTACCGTCTATTTTTTTTTATATAAAACTGATTTGATCACGTAACTATAAATATCCGATCAATGTGATTTTTTACGGACCTATAGTACTCGACGGGTTTTACACATTGAATGGTTCGAATTATCAAAACGAGACACGTAATAAATCCTTGATGCCATTGTTTGTTCAAAAATATTTGAGAGCTCTAAACCAGGATCTCTAAAGGAGCTTTAATGAGTGGAGTCCACTATTGATTTGATGTTTTGACTCTTTTTTTTTTTTTTTTTTCATTGCCACATAAATAGAGCTCAATTTAGAATTTTACTTTTATAGCTCTCTATCACCACCCTTGTTTGTTTAGCTTTGTACATCAAGTCATATCATGCAATAGATTTATTGGTAAAACAAACCAATTGGAGGAAAAAACAAGGAAGAATGAAAAAAGAGTCATTAATTAATGAGTGGTGATAGAGAGTTTTAAAAATAGAGTTTTAAATTGAAATTTACTTATATGGCAGTGGAAAAAAAAAAATCAAAACATCACATCAATAAATTGGTCCTATCTATTAGAACTCATGATTTAAAACTCTCAAATATTTCTATTAATTAATTAATAAATTTAGAGTGAGGGCGTGGCCCCCATAGTCCCCCCACCCCCACATCTGAAACCTTCTTGTTTCACCGTCTGCCCATAATACCGCAATAATTGGTATAAAGCCTCTGATTTTTCTCATTTTTCTATTTTAATAAAGGAAAATTTGAGATGTTCACGTGATACATTATAAGTTTTGTTTTTGATAATTCAAATCGTTTATTTTATAAAGTTATTAATATATGTTATTCATAAAAAATAAAAAAAATTAATTTGATTTGATAATGATAACTTTTTTCATTTTACCACATTTCTTTTCAAAAAACTAGACAGTAAATATATTTTAAAAATATATCATTAATTTTTTTAGAGATAAATACGATAAAATAAAAATATTACGATTATCAAATTGAACTTAAATTTTTTTTATGAATGATATACATTAAGACTGTGTTTGGTTTAAGAATTTTGAAAGGAATCTAAAAGAGAAAAGTGAAAATATGTGTGAAAGGGAAAAGGAAAGGGATTAAGGGATATTCATATTTATCCTCATTTTTCCTTTCTCTTTTCAACTCCCTCATCAAATCTTTAAACCAAACATAATTTAATAATATTACAAAATAAATAGTTTAAATCATTAAACAATACTAGTGATGAACCCAACAAATCATTCAAGTACCCTCATATAAAAATTTTAACAAGAGAATAATTAAACCCTTAATTTATTATTATTTCATAATTAATTTGGTTTACTTAAACTTTATCTACTGAAGCATATAATAATGGTTTTGGGATGCTTGCGGCACGTCAGTTATGTCCTTTGTTGGGATTATTACTAGGACAGTAAACAAATCGAATCGAGTTGAGTATTAATATGTTTAGACTTATTTATTAAAATTTTAATTAGTTCAAGTTTGAGCTCAAGTTAGTAAAATTTCTCTGATTTGACTTAGTGAAATTTCTCAGACTTCACTAATTTGTCTTAGTAAAATTTCCCTAGGTGCTTTTGTTTTAGTAAAATTTCACTAAATGTTAATGTCAATAAAATATCTCTGATTTGACTCCGTGAAATTTCCCTAACTTCACTAATTTTACCTTAGTAAAATTTCACTGAGTGTTAAAGTCAGTAAAATTAAAGCAAATCAGTGGAGAGAGAGAGAGGCCAGAACTATTTAGTTAAACAAGCCCTTACAACAATAACTATTTAGTTAAACTAGTCAGGAACAATAGCAGCAGCAACAACAACAACAATAACAGTACTAGCAGTGGCTTCATAGAAGCCAAACTTGCAGGCACCCTGAGCACTATAACCAAGCAGAGTAGGTACCCATCCCCTGAAGAAGCCCCTGACCCCCTACTTCTGCATCAATACTCCAAAACCAGATGAGATGCTCTTGTATTTTGAAGGGTCAATCTGCATATTATATTTGATGAGATCAAGAGGAGTAAGGGCCATGTGAGTGAGGCCACAACTAAGGATTCCACCGGCGGCTTACAGTAGGCCGTCCCATGATTTATTAGTTTTAAATACAAATTTAAAATTATTATAATTAGCTCATAATTTTTGCATTTAGGAGCAATAAGAGTGATGTTGAGATTATTTATATATTTTAGAAAAAAAATACTTTTAAGAAGAGATATTACAACAGTTTCAAAATCGCATACAAAATCTATATGCTGTTATAATTAAAAAACTTTGTCATCTTATTGAAGTTTAAAGTTGCAATTCCTTTTTTTTTTATTTTTTATTGTTTAATTTTTGTTAATATGTGCCACAATATGATTGGTTTATAAATTAGTTTTATATTCTTAAAATAAAATTTTAAATTTAGATTCTTTCTTAAATTATGTTACTAGAATAAGCTCAATATTCATTCTTTAATTTATGTATCTTTTATTAAATTATAAAATAAAATTTTAACTTTAATTTCTTTTTTAAATTATGTTACTACAATTAGAATGAGATGAATATTCACATGTATCATAATGATATGTCATAATATTATTAGTCTAAACATAATATGTTATTAAATACACGTATTCAAATTATTAATCACTATTATAGAAATGGTAAATTATAATTACAAATACAAAGCCTCCAGCTCCTAAGTCCCCCCAAGCTATGTCTTTGGAGGAGGCATGTCATCAGTACCTGAAAACAGTTTCCTAAGTAAGGTGAGCCAAAACCCAGTAGAGATAGACTAACACAATATATGGGGTTGAACTAAGATATAAGTGTCTGGCATATATTCAATATTCATGACAATACATGTTCTCCACATAAATACACAATAACAATATTCATATCTCAATCCATTCCCTTCTATCTATTTCGAGTTAATTCATTTCTTTTCAATTCATAGGCCAAGTTTATAACTGTCACGCCCCCAAAATAATACAATAAAGATAACTCATATGCGGAATAAACATGAGAAACAACATACTTTTATATATCAGAGTTCACTGTTTAACAACCAGTTAAATGCCATGTAGGCTTACATGTTTCCAAGTCATTGCTTGGTTACACAAATTGAGTCTCGCACATTACATCTTAAGCCCTTGGCTTTACAAATAACAAACATACACACATAAGGCATAATTAAGAAGCTCTTGCTTCCCAAAACTCCATCCACGCTATTGCCTTGGAGGAAGCATCTCACCTGTACCTGAAAATGGTATTCCCATATAGGGTGAGCCAACAGCCCAGTGGAAATAATCTAACACAATTTATGAGGTTTAGCAAAGGTATAAATACAACATACATAAACAATACCGATCCTGAAACATCCACAAGACCTGTATATCCATATGCCACTAAGACCAACCTTATTCCATGTTCCTTTAATTCATTTCCAGTTCATATATGCTACTCAATTCATGAGTTAAATTCATTATCTTTCAACAATCAAAATGAGAGTACAACTCAATGATTTTTCAATTATGCAAAACTCACATAAACACTTCAAACCTTCCATTTTATGGATATTTCGTCCGAAGGAATCGGCACCCATTTATATATAAAATTTCGGGTCTTTCACCCAAGACACTTCGGCCAACTTGCTTTAAATGAAGTCTATCCTCTTTCTCCTCCCAAACAAATATACATATGCAATGTATTTATAAACATAATCACATATAGAGTACATCCCCTTTCTCCTCCCAATAAACATATATATACAATGTATCTATAACATGGTCATATTCAATGACACCAACAATGGATTAGCATTAAATCGCCTAATCTTCATGTAATTTCTACAACAATCATAGTTATTCCACCGATAGCCCAATGCAATTATTTCTAAAGAGATGTTCAATATCAAAATAAATAGTTTATTCAAAACTTCCATAGGTAAGATAATACATATCCAATATCACCATTTATAATCACAACATTCCAATTTCACGTTTTCAATTTTAATCCCAATTATTTATGCAAAATAATAATTTAATCAAAATTGGGACAGAATCCCCCTTTCACCAAATATCAACCCAAACACCAAAATCAACTATTTTGGCACAACATGATCTTATATTCAAGCCTCATACTCGTTTACCTCATATTCATCAAAATCCCTCTTTTCATTTCACACCCAAATCCTAGATTTGTCTAAACCACAACCAAATCTCATCATCTATACACAATAGCAAATAACTAAGCTAAAAACCATATTAGAGTGTAGAAAATCCCTACCTCAAGTTTTGAAGAGAATCTGAGATGAGACCCCAAAATCTACGGTGTCGAAACTCGATCTCCACTGCACACAATGAAGCCCTCGAGGTGATAACCAACTTTGGTGAAGAACTTAGGCTTAAATTCCAATGGATTTGGAGAAATCAAAGAGAGAAGATGACTTCTAGAGAGAGAAGCTCTAGACTTGGAAATTTGGAGAGTTTTAGAGAGAGAGAGGAGGCTGCAAAAAGTGATCTGAAACCCTAAGTTACGGACTAATATAACAAGGTTACTCGAGCGTGAAATACAGTTTCCCATAAGCAATTTCGAATACATTTTGCATTTTTGCTTTCGACGAGCTGACCGGGTCAAAATTGGGATCGCTACAACAATTTTTCAAATAACCCAACTGAGACTATAACTCAGTGGTTCTGAATCAACATAACAATCATACAAGTACTTCAATCTTGCCATTTCACAAAAATTTCATCCACGAGATCGGCACCTATGTACTCAAATGATTTCGGGACTTTCACCCTAGACACTCCGGCCAACTTAATTTTCAATGGAGTCCATTCCTTATCTTCTCCCAAAACATTATACATATACAATGTATTTAAAGATACCTTCATATTCAATGACACAATTAAATGATTAGTTTTAATTTACCTAATCCTCATGCAATTTCTACAACAATCATAGCCATCCTCCACTGATAGCCCAATACAGTTATTTCTAAATAGATATACAATCTTTATAACAGGTAATTCATTAAATTTTCGTAGGTGAGTGATTTAATAAATCTAACTACACTATTCATTCATACATCCTCCCAATTTCACATTTCTCATACCAATTCCATTATTTATACAAAATAATTATTTAGCACATATTAGGGTAAATTTCTTTTTTTTTTTCCAAATATCAAACCCAAGGCTAAATTTCACCATTCTAAGCCAAGATAACCTCATATTCAAAACCCCATATTCATTTATAGAACCCTACATACAAAGCCCTATTTCAATTTAATTCCAAACCCTAACTTTTCCCAAATCCTCCCAAAATCTCACCATTTATACATAACAACAAATATCTAGGTTAAAAATCATATTAAGGTGTAGAATATCCCTACCCCAAGAGTAGAGACCCAAAGGAGAAAAGGAAGAACTTCAAAAATGTCCAAACTTGTTTTTACTCAGATCAAAGGGGAGCCCTGGAGATGTTCCAACGCTTTATCAAAGGGAGTAGGGTAGAGAGATCCTTAGATTTAGGTATATTTGTAGAGAGAGAGTGAATTTTAGAGAGAGAATGAGTCGATTTAGGGTTTTTGAGTGAAAAGATACAAAAGTTCTGTGTAAAAAAAGAGCTGCTGCAAACTGATATATGTGAGGCTCGCTCGAGCGAAAGAGTCATCGCTCTAGCGACTAAACACAATAAGTGACTGTCACGACCCAAACCCGCTCCTATAGGTTTAGCGTCATAATTGATCAGTAATCCCTAGATTACCAAAGGTCTTTTAACGGAATAACGTATAATTACGGGTTACGGAAGCAAATATACCAACAATACATAGCCCATAAAGCCATGCAGACATACATGGGACAGAAATTTAAAACCTTATATAATATATATGCATATATGCAACATCATAATGCAATAATCTTCGTCACATTTAATACAATTGTAGCCCAAAAGGGAAATTCCCCAATAAACACATAAAGCTAAAGACTTTATCGTAATACTTATTAACACTATGTCGTAACTTATACCATTTAGACTTGACTTGCGCACAAAGGGAACCTCCTCGGAGGCACAACGGCTGGCTGACAAAACAGAGACACTAGATCCTTACCTTTGGGTTTGGTCACGCGCCTGGTCACCTACATACATAATATAAATAGTGAGCGGAAGCCCAGTGAATAATAACAGAGTAAAGATTTTAATGAATGATGCTCGGAGCAGATTTCAAATCCCAAAGCAAATTAGAATCATAATCAAGTTTATAACAGAAACAGAGTCATAGTTTTATTCATATTCAAATCACGTGTGGTACATCCATTAGCAAAAACATGTCTCTTTGGTCAAGCATATAGAGTTCCAAAAAGGAACCTCCGGTACCGGTAACATATCTCATGCATGGGCCACGGTGTTGTTTCCCCTGGGTGAGGGACTGTACCATGGTATTATCTCCCCCGGGTGAGGCGCTCATGACCATAAGCCACAGTATTATATCCTCTATGCGAGGGCCTCTGTTAAGGATACTACAATTATTTTTTAAGAAAATTGGACATTCATTCATTCACATAAAACATAGCATTTCAAAAAAACTGATCATTTCGTATCTTCAGAAAATAATTAAAGTCAACATAACTTTACAGAGTTATTACTCACAGATAGCCTTGGCAGTAAACAAATAAATCAACCACTCACAGCACGTGACCTACACCAAACATAACAGATACGTATAATGGAACACACACTCGGTCGATACTTAAATTATTTCGTTTCATTTTTAGTGTGTTTCTAAGTCTTTACCTCTTATTGAGTTTTAATCTTGGCCTAGGAGTGCCTAGAATGCAATGAGGATGCTAAAATGTACTTGAAAATACTTAACAAAAATTGCTAAAAATAAGGGTCTCGCTCGAGCGTAGCTTTCTTCGCTCGAGCGGACATGCAAAAATATAGTGGTCGCTTAAGCGTACATTCCTTCGCTCGAGCAGTCTACAAAAGTACTAGTTGTTTAGTTTTTCTGCTCGATGCTCGCTCGACGCTCGCTCAAGCATGAGACTCAAGTCCTCGCTCGAGTGCAACTCTTGTCGCTCGAGCGGTCTGCAAAACACTCAGACTTCTGAGAGCATGCATTTCACACTCGAGCCAAACTTTGGTTGCTTGAGTGGAGGTGCGAGACACAGAGTGGTCACTCGAGCGTAGACTTCTTCGCTCGAGCGTAGGAGTAGAATTCCGAAATTTTCAGATTCGCTCCCAAGCTCAAAAGTCAATTTCCAAACCTTCAAAACACATTCTTTTGGGCCAAAACGTAGTCAAACATTAAGAAACTCATAGTACATGATGAATTACAAACTATTTTGCAAAAATAAGCCCCAAAGCTAAGCCAATTGTACTAAATAAAGCTTAAAACTTAAATAACATAACTTGTACGTAATGTCATGATTTTCAACTTTCCAAAACATGATCAAGTGAGTCATTAAGCTCAAAAACAAGTTGAATTCTTTTAATGTGGGAATTTTTGTAAAAACAACTTCAAAGCCTCATGATATGCACATGCATGCATGCATGAGTCATGTTCAATTCTATCATCTAATCTCAATTCTCTTTGAATAATACATAACAACTTTATTTCTTATTGATTTCACATGTAATTGAGCCTAAGGTTACAAAATGTGAGTCGAAGTCTTACCGAAGGCTCAAATTCTTCAAGTTTGAGTTTAATTCCTTTGAATTCACTTCAATCTCCTCCAAATTCTAATGATCACTCTATAGACGCGCCCCGAGGGCCTCACGCTACAGTTCAGACTCAAATTGTCACAGTTCTGAATCTAATCTCACAATGTGCGATGTGAGATTGATAAATCACCAAAGAGTCCAAATCTGGCAAATCGTTTTGGAAAACTGATTGTTGTAAAGAAGTGCCAAACATGGACTGCTTTTCCAGATACAGAGTCGCCACCTAAATATTTTATTTTTGGAGAAATTTAGGAAACCCTGACTCGTGCCTAAGGCCACGTGTCCGTCATTACCAAAGTTGCCTCGGCTCGGGAACTTGGGTACGATTGGGGAAGGTCAGCTATGAGCACCCCCGCTCGCCCGATCAAAGATCGGCCACTACTAAACATGATATCTAGTTTTTGAAAACACATGTGTTCTTATTCCGGTTATTAAACCTAAAATTACTATGTGATGCGCACAACAAAACAAATATAGACTAGATCACCTAAATTGGAACAAAGCATCGCATATCCGTTTGTTTGGAAATGGTTTGAAGTTTGCTACTCGTAAGTAGGCTAAAATACAGATTTCAATAAATTGTTCCAATTCAAGCAATCCAACCTTCACCCACAGGCATTCAGGCAGATATACACTTAAGCAGTTAGCCTCAGGGCAAGCATGCTGTCATGTTAACATTCACAAGCATACAAGATGCTAAAGCATAAATACTTGCAGTGTACTCTGAGCCAAAATAAAGAACTAATTAGTAATCAACGTATGATAGTAGTTCATGTTAAGATGGCTAATGCAACTTATACAAAATGCAGCTAGAAATAGGCTCGGTTATCCTAAGATGGCATATGAGATGCAATTAGATAACATGTATTCAATTTAGAATTTTTGAAATACGATGCAATTAGTATGATGCGCCGAGCCTGGTGCATGCAATGTAGATGAATGATGCAAACATAAGTACGCTAGACAGATAGATAGATGCAAATATGCAAAGCATAAGGATGCTAATTGAAGAATGACCTAAAACTAACCAACAAAAGCAGGTAAGTAAAAGGGAGAAAGAAATGGAGGTTGGAAGACATGCACGCACGCACACACCCTTATTAGAAAATTGGCCCTCTCGACAGAGGGTCCGAATAAATAATACATGCCAACTAATTAACTAACTAACCAGCTAATTAATTATTACATAACTGAATGAATAACTAGCTACAACTAATTATTACAAAGCTTAATTAATTAACAAATTAACTAATTACAAATGAAAAGCGACAACTAATGCTGCTCCAGCTCTATTCATAGAAGAAGAAGGGTATGCATGCTCGTGCTCGGTTTCTCGTCTCGAAACGCCTTTCGATTTCTCTCTAGAGGCTCTGTTTGCAGGGTGTCCTCAAAGAATTCCAGCTGAACCTTACCAAAACCAGTCTGGGGGAGTGCATCAGTGGCCTGTCGGCCATGGGTTGCTGCTGCCGACCACCTGCCGGCCAAAGATGGTACACTGCCGGCCAAGGATGAGAAGGTATCGACCATCTGTAGGGCACTGCCAGCCACTGATGTGCTGGGACAACAAGCCTTGAAGTCCAACTTCGAAACCAGCAACTTCAGGGGATAAAACCTCACTTTCAGAGCTCAAGAAGTCCTCCCAAGAACCCCAATCCAATGGTAGTGGTGTATCTCTATGTATTGTAGTGTAGAAGTGCAAGGAAAATGGACTTCAAGGCACAAATAAACAACAAAATATAGAGAGAGAGGGATATTTCTTCCCCAAAGAGCTGAACCTCTACTAAGGAGAGAGGCTCTCTCCTTATATAGAAAAAAAACAATGCAAAGCTTCTTCAAGAAGCTTGGCAAGAGCTTCATCCCTCCATACACGTGTATGGAGGGCAGATAAAAAGGATTCCAACTGGCTCAAAAGATCTGGAGTAAAACCAGCTGAGACAGGGGTTCTGCCGGCCATCAGTGATGGCCGGCAGGCTCAATCAATGGCGGGCAGAAACAAATCCATGGCCGGCAGTGCCAGACCATGGCCGGCAATGCACCGGGAGAAAGATGCTGAAAGGACCAAGTCATGGTCCAAGAATGGGGCAGAAAGGGTACAGGGTCTGGAAAGCTTGAACCTGTGACGTTCCGCCGTGAAAGTCGAATGCCCGACGGGCAATCGAACTTGTGTCCGGATGTACCTGCAAGCACAACGGAGTCTTGAGGACGGTCAAAAATGGGTGTCTACAGTTGCCCCTCTTTGACAGAACTCGAAAGTTACAAAGTGACGGGAGTGAGTGTCAAAGCCAAGAGACGACCAATTTTTAACAAGGCCGAAGACTCAGGCAGACAATCAATATAAGCATGCAGAGATTCGCCC
Source organism: Camellia sinensis (assembly GCF_055761805.1). Lineage (NCBI taxonomy): Eukaryota > Viridiplantae > Streptophyta > Magnoliopsida > Ericales > Theaceae > Camellia > Camellia sinensis. The sequence continues at coordinate 50,223,456 of NC_138969.1, forward strand.
GTAGGCTGGGGCATAATGCAAATGATATGCAAGATGCAAGAGCATAACTTATGATTATGCAAAGGAAAACTGTAATGAAGCAATCATATACAATAAATGCGACATTCAATAAATGTGACATTTTAAGCGAATGAATAACAGTCCTACATATTTCAACAGAAAGAATGTAAGAAAATTATACAATTCTCACCACGTCTATCGTCGAGTGCATACAATACCGTCTGGCTCGTCTGGTCGTGCTGACTCCAAATGAACCGTACATACAATATCGTGCCTGTAAGAGAAAGAAACTCAACAGGTACAATATTTGTTAGAAACATGCATAACAATGCAAGTGAACAGTGCGTGACAACGCAAGTGGAGGGGTGCATGAAAATGCAACCAAAGTGTGACGCATAACAATGCAGAAAGGGGTGCAAGACAATGTAACCTAAGTGTGACGCATAACAATGCGGAAACGGGCGCAAGACAATACAACCTAAGTGTGACGCATAACAATGCGGAAGGGATGCAAGACAATGCAACCTAAGTGTGACGTATAACAATGCGGAAGGGATGCAAGACAATACAACCTAAGTGTCACGCATAACAATGCAGAAGGGATGCAAGACAATGCAACCTAAGTGTAACACATAACAATGCGGAAGGGATGCAAGACAATGCAACCTAAGTGTAACACATAACAATGCGGAAATGGATGCATAACAATGCAACCTAAATGTGACACATAACAATGCGGAAGGGATGCAAGACAATACAACCCAAGTGTAACGCATAACAATGCGGAAGGGATGCAAGGCAATGCAACCTAAGTGTAACTCATAACAATGAGGAAAGGATGCAAGACAATGCAACCTAAGTGTGGCGCATAACAATGCGGAAGGGATGCAAGACAATGCAACCTAAGTGTGACGCATAACAATGCGGAAGGAATGCAAGACAATGTAACCTAAGTGTGACGCATAACAATGCGGAAGGAATGCAAGACAATGCAACCTAAGTGTGACGCATAACAATGCGGAAGGGATGCAAGATAATGCAACCTAAGTGTCACGCATAATAATGCGGAAGGGATGCAAGACAATGCAACCTAAGTGTAACACATAACAATGCGGAAAGGGGTGCATGACGATGCAACCTAAGTGTAACGCATAACAATGCGGAAGGGATGCAAGACAATGCAACCTAAGTGTGACACATAACAATGCGAAAAACGTGCGTGACAATGCAAGTTACATGAGGCGTGCAAAACAATGCAAGTTTAGGTATTGACAAATGGAAGAAAGGTGCGCAAGATAGGGCGATGCGCAAAATAGCGCGAATGAAATGCAATGCACAAAACAGTGTGAATGAGGGTGTGCAAGATAGCGCGAACAAAGCACTAACAGGTGCAGGTGGGTGCGCAAAATAGTGCGAATGAAATGCAATGCACAAAACAGTGCGAATGAGGATGCGCAAGATAGCGCAAACAATGCACTAACAGGTGCAGGTGAGATGATAGTAAAGTAAGTGCAAAAGGGGGCGACAAACTCCAACCATGCTGGAACCATGAGAGGAGGTCCAAAAACAAACAATTGGGAGCGCATACAGCGTAACCTGAGATAAATTCCAAACACGTTGAAATCGTGTGAGGAAGAAACCACGCTGAAATCATGAGAAGAGGTCAAAAAACAAACAATCAGGCGCGTATACAGCGCAACCTAAGATAAATTCCAAACATGCGGAAATCGTGTGAGGAAGAAACAAAACTCTAACCACACTGAATTCGTGAGAAGAGGTCTAAAAACAAAAAATCAGGCGCGTATACAGCGCAACCTGAGATAAATTCCAAACACGCTGAAATCGTCTGAGGAAAAAACAAAACTCTAACCATGCTGAATTCGTGAGAAGAGGTAAACAATTCGAAACACGCTGTAATCGTGTGAGGAAGGAACAAAAGAGAAACATAGGGATATATCCCGGCCATTTTAGAATGGTACAAGCATTGGAACATATTCCAAATGCCCTAAACTAGAGAAGGAGAAACAAAGGGAGACAACCCCGTGTTTCAAAAGGAAGAAGAGACATAGGGACATGTCCCCGTGTCTCGGAAATGGCGGAACCTCTCAGCGCAGCACACGCAAGAGAGAAAAGGTAAACTTCTCAGCGTATCACACACAAAAGAAGGAAGGTAAACCTCTAAGCGTATCACACTCAAGAGAGGGAAGGTAAACTTCTCAGTGTATCGCACGCAAGAGAAGAAAGGTGAACCTCTCAGCGTATCACACGCGACAGAGGGAAGGTAAACTTCTCAGCGTATCACACGCCAGAGAAGAAAGGTAAACCTCTCAGCGTATCACACGCGAGAGAGGAAAGGTAAACTTCTCAGTGTATCACATGCAAGAGAAGAAAGGTGAACCTCTCAGCGTATCACATGCGAGAAAGGAAAGGTAAACTTCTAAGCGTATCACACGCAAGAGAAGAAAGGTAACCAAACGCGCGCCAAATGCGAGAGGAGAAAGGTATCAGTCAAACTGAACCGGCACTGTTGAATGAACAGTACATACAATACTGTGCATAAATGAGAGAGAAACTTGATAGGTAGATTGCAATACTATGTAAATAACGTGCGTGACAGCACGAGTGAAGTGTGCATAACAATGCAAGTGGAGAGCGCACAACAATGCAAGTAACATGCGTGACAGCGCAAGATATGAGAAGTGCATTAAAGTGCGATAAAATGCATTTTCTATGCAAGTTTGGGGGCATTTTCTATGCAACATGGAAAGCAAAGCATATTCTATGCGGAATCGAAAGCAGGCATATTCTAGGCATGAATCATAACGATGTGCGGTATGCATGTAACAAAAGTGTATATGAAAGTGCACATTCTATGCAATAGATGGGCGTCAAACATGTACTCTGATGCCTCCGATTTACTTCTCAAAGGACTTGGCAACACGCTCAGCTCAAAAGGGGACACCCTGTTTATATTGGCGAGAGATAACATCTGCTATTGCTTTAATTGCCATTCTAACTTGAAGCAGGCTTAAGCTTGGGGTCGGGATACACTCATACTCCAGAGAGAGGTGAGGCCTGACAAGATGCACCTGGAATGCAGTCTCAGAATTTGCTGAAGGTGAAACACACTCAGATGCTCCAAATTTTCCTTCTTTTCTTTTGCTTTGCAGCCTGGAACCTAAATAGCTTCAGATAGGTCTTGGTTTTACTGTTTTCACATGAACTGGGTCAAACCCTGCAGTTTTATGAAAGGACAAATTCTATTTTGCACATATGTGGAGAATGGCACAGCACTTTGAGCATAAAACGATTCCTTTTTGAAATTGAGAGATGAGCTCTAAACCGGGTATTGAGCCTACAACTGACCACAGCCAAAATGACTCAACAAAGGGAAAGACAAACCTAAACACATCTATTGACACTCGAGACGACTCAAAACAAGAATCGAGACAAATAATAACAACAGACACGACATGCACACCACTCGGATGTGTTATAATGGCAAGAGACCTCTCATTTCGCGAGGAGCCAGTTTCTTCAGCTATTGTTTCCCACCCTTCCTTATTTGTGATTCTCACATCACTCTGGCACTCAATCTCTATTTTTCTGAAAAAACCCTTTTCTCACTTTTTCTCTCATCGCACATCTCTCTATTCTTCAATCTCTCTTCTTTTTTTTATCCTTCCCCTGGGTGGTTGATGGATAAACAGGAAGTTGGGGGCTCTTGCCCCTAGCATTCTGCTAGATTCTCTTCTTCTGCTCACAACAGTGAACTTCCCCCACAGAGGGGTTGCGCTACAACTGGGTGTGTAGCCAATCTGCAGCTGACATCGGTTGACGATGCTCTGCTGGGGAGTTTGGACGTGATCAGATGTGTCCAGACGAGGGAGTGGAATATCTAGATCCATTTCAGTTCGTGCTTTGCACTTAGCTTGATACCTTGCTGCTCGAAGGATGAGATAGCTTTCGGCATTTTGCTGTTAACTTCAGTTGTGCCCTTTTCTGGCAGATAGAGTGCCCTTTCTGGAAAGTATGTTGACAATGGGGAAAAGACAGAACACCTGAATCAACTGTGCCCCTAGTTCATCATTTTGACCATTTTTTTTTTGTTTTGGCTTTCTACTAAAACAATTTTGATCAATATAAGAGTTTGAGTAACATGCTTGTTCAATTTTCTGATTTGAAATCATGCAAGTTAGGCTATGAGCATTGAAAATTTTCCTTTTTTGGGTCCAAGAAATGGTCCAGTTTGGAAAAATGGGGTAATTTTTGAGAAAATTAGTCAACCTCAGTAAAAATTCTCAAAAACTATTTTTGCAAATGGCCACTGCTCGACGAGCACGGAACCTACTCTCGAGATGCACAACCTCAGATCCAAAACAAATGGAAAATTGTCCCTTGTCTGAAGGACACTGCATGGCAACAGGAAGTTGCCCCTTGTTTGAATAGCGCCGCAGCATATTGTAACCAGTTCTCATAGTGAAGATCACAACCGAACTCTCGGATACAGAGAAGACAAAGATGATCAGAACTGTCACATGGACAGAATTGACTTGAAAGTGTTTATGGTTGGACTTCAGAATGAAGTTGCCTACGTATCCCAAACATGGGAATCGAGCTTTATGTAGTTTCGGTTAAGGTACACTCGGGTATTAACCTCTCCTTTTGCGCTGTAACTTTTGCCAAGGCCGCCCTTCCGGGTTTTCAACCTTGCGAGCTATGTTTTTCTTTTCTTTTTTTCTTTGTTCAGAATTTTTCACTTTTTGCATTTTTTCTTTCTTTTTTTTGTTCTTTTCTTTTCATCTCTTTTTTTTCTTTGTTCTTGCTCTAACTTTTTCCTGGGTCGCCCTTCCGGGTTTTCAGCCCAGCGAGCCTCTCAAGGGTAAAAGTTGTAGCTTTGTCCATGTCAAATGGTTTTGAGATCTCGAAGCCATCTGAATCCAGGAGAGTGGCTATTGTTCGCTGATGATGTAGGAGTCCATCCAATGGGGGCTGAATTTGCCCCTAATGTTGTGGATAGGAACTTGGTTATTCTTCAACAAAACTTTCTTCTTTCCTCCCTTCTGGGATTTGACATTCTTGCCGATTTTCAATGGTTTGTAGAATGATCCATCTTTGGCTCTTCGAGCACATCTGACAGTTTTGTCCCTAGTTTGAAGGAGGCTTTTGATCTAGCTTCGCAAACTTCTTTTGACGACATTTGACCTTCTTAATCTGACTTTCTTGCCCCTAGTTCATGGGCTGCTTCAAATCTGGCCACACAGGCCTCATATTGTGGTTGACTGTTGAATATTCTGAATCTAAGTTCAAGGTTTGAAAGTGAAGGGTCGAGTCTCGGGGCTGAGAGCGATCCTGAGCTACACAATCTCAAGAGCGATTCCACACACGTCTTCGCAAGACCGCACAAAACATTTTTTGAAAATTTTTAAGAAAGCGACTAGTCACATTAACAATTTGGATCAAGCCAGGATCCTTCGCAATACTCACATTAACAAACATGATATCATTCATTAAGGGCTTAGCACGCCTCTCTTTCTCTTAATTGATCAAATTTTGAAAAACCTAAGGAATTCCTTCATCTTCGTTTTCATCACAATGTTCAAAAAGGTTTTGAAAAACTTAGGTCAATACAATGATTTCAAGGCACAGAAGTGCAGGTGAAATGTACTGCCGTTTCATTCTAAACTTGCTGGCACAACAGGCTCAAAGTAGCAATAAGCACAAAAACATGACAGCCACAGCTGTTTCGTTCAGATTTTCTGGTTACAACTGGCTCCACAGCAAAGACAGACTCAAAAGAAAGAAAAAGGACAATCACAAAACAAAATAATGATGTCCGAGGTGACACCCTCAGAATCACCCGACTTCTGTACAACAGGACTGACTCGATATAACAAGACAGACCTTAATCAAAAAAAGACTGACTCAAAACAACGAGACAGACTCGAAACAAAACCACAGAATTGACTCAACACCCAAGTCAGAAAGCACAAAAATTAGCATTCGCAAATGTTCAAAATAGTGCATGCCAAACGCTACATCTGAAATAAACCGAGCGCCGTTCGCAGGTGGCCCAACCTCTGATCACATACTTGTATTATCCTCGAAGTCCATGAACTCAGTGATGACAGACTTTGCTGAGCTTGGTGGGAGGATGACCTCGTTGTCAAACAGATCCTGCACTTCATGGCGAAGACCGAAGCAGTTGTCGGTGGTGTGACCGGTCTGTTGATGGTACACATAGTACTGGGTGGCCTCATGACCAGCTGGAAGACGACTACGGAGAGGCCGAGGTTCGAGGGGTTTGAGATGCCCCTTTTCAGCAAGGATTTGAAGTGCCCTTGACAAAGGCATATAGAGGGCATGGAATACCCTACGACCTCGGGGTAGATACTTCGAGGCTTGCGGACTTTTGCTGGACGCACTAGCAAAGGGATTGGCAGGTGTTGCCTTGGCTTTTTGATCTTTTTTAGGTACAAGGTTAGGATTGGAAGGAACGGTTCTGGTACGACGGTTTCTATCCTGATTTTCTCCCTGGCTTAAACTACCCTCGGTCTGAGTAAGGAAAGTGTCATCCACAGTCTTAGCCACAACTGCGAGTACTTGCTGCTTATTCAACCCTCCGGCTTTCAGAGCCTCAACAGGCTGTTGGAGTTGTTCATAGGGGTCAGTGTCCACCTACACCTTGTTCTTTCCACTAGTCTCGGCTTGGTGAACGGTTTGGGTTGCTACTTCAGTGCGATGCCCGTTGTTGTCGACATGTCATTGCCGGAGCTTGAGATAGCTTCAGGTTGGCAGAGCTAAATTACAATTCGCTCCAGTAGCGGGGCTCCTGCGGCATGAAGTTCCCGGCATAAGATGTAGTTGGTGGTGAGGCTGACATTCCAAAGGCTTGATCAGCCATAGACCTCTGAAGGTCGCCGATCATTCCCATCAGCTCAAAAGTTGTGGGCTCACGGGCTTGAAATAATTTGGATTCTCAGATTAGATGTGTGGCAGGCGACCTAGGTGGGTGTGTTATGTCAACATCTGTCTCACCCTGCATGGTGATTCCTTGGTTTAGTGCTGTTGCCATGACCATAATTTCCTCTAAATTCTGGGTCATCACAAGTCTGTTGAACTGGACAGAGGTGGCGTAACTGGTGACTAATGGATCTGATGAACCAGTAAGCCTTTTCCTGTCTTTCCTCAGCAAAGGAGAATACTGGTTGCTCTGAACCGAGTCTCCAGACTGAAAGAAAAAACAGGCAGCATCTTAGCCCAATCAATATAGACATGGAAATAGCTGAATAACTGTATTCGACCACTGATCACTGTTCCCTAAATTACTGCTCCAAAACTGAATCTGATACCCGCGGATATAACTGATTCTCAAAATACTGATACTGATGCCCGCAGGCCTGATACCCAAACTTGCAAACTGATACGTGCACTTCTGTAGAGGCCAACTCTAAAAGCACATAGCAAGCAAATGAGAGTCAAAACACCCCTATGTTGGGGTAGGGTTTCCCTGTCCCATTTTGTCAGGACCTAGGGTTTCACCATACACACAGCGGTTTCAAACAACCTATAATCGGGTAAGCAACTTGTCCTAGTTTGGAATAGTCATTATGGATTCCGATATGCACTAGGTCGAATGGTCAAAAGGGTGCCTCGGTAAAAATCGAGGTTTGTGTTCCTGTCGTGGCAGAGCCCGTAACCGGTCAGCCTTATGGCACGCTTATCAAAGCAAGTCTCCGACAAATCGTTCAGGAATAGCATACGGCAAACACGGTGTCCTAGGCGCACCAATGCAAATGCAATGCAAAGAAACACAAAGTGTAATCAAAACAAGATATCATGAGTTCGAGTCAATCTCTCTAAATCCCCAGCAGAGTCGCCAGAAACTGTAGATGCGCCCCGAGGGCCTCATGCTACAGTTTGGATTCAAATTGTCACGGTTCTGAATCTAATATCACAATATGCGATGTGAGATTGATAAATCACCAAAGAGTCCAAATCTGGTAAATCGTTTTGGAAAACTGATTTTTGTAAAGAAGTGCCAAACATGGACTGCTTTGCCAAGTACAGAGTCGCCACCTAAATATTTTATTTTAGGGGAAATTTAGGAAACCTTGACTCGTGCCTAAGGCCACGTGTCCGTCATCACCAAAGTTGCCTCGGCTCGGAAACTTGGGTACGATTGGGGAAGGTCAGCTATGAGCACCCCCGCTCGCCCGATCAAAGATTGACCACTACTAAACATGATATCTAGTTTTTGAAAACACATGTGTTCTTATTCCGGTTATTAAACCTAGAATTACTATGTGATGCGCACATCAAAACAAGTATAGACTAGATCGCCTAAATTGGAACAAAGCATCGCATATCCATTTGTTCGGAAATGGTTTGAAGCTTGCTACTCGTAAGTAGGCTAACATGCGAATTTCAATGAATTGTTCCATTTCAAGCAATCCAACCTTCACCCACAGGCATTCAGGCAGTTATACACTTAAGCAGTTAGCCTCATGGCAAGCATGCGGTCATGTTAACATTCACACGCATGCAAGATGCTAAAGCATAAATACTTACAGTGTACTCCGAGCCAAAATAAAGAACTAGTTAGTAATCAATGCGTGATCCTAGTTCATGTTAAGATGACTAATGCAACACATGCAAAATGCAACTAGAAATAGTCTCGGCTATCCTAAGATGGCATATGAGATGCAATTAGATAATATGTATTCAATTTAGAATTTTTGAAATACGATGCAATTAGTATGATGCGCCGAGCTCGGTGCATGCAATGTAGATGAATGATGCAAACATGCAAACATAAGAATGTTAGACAGATGGATGGATGCAAACATGCAAAGCATAAGGATGCTAATTGAAGAATGACCTAAAACTAACCAACAAAAGCAGGTAAGTAAAAGGGAGAAAGAAATGGAGGTTGGAAGACATGCACGCACGCACACACCCTTAGTACAAAATTGGCCCTCTCGACGGAGGGTCCGAATAAATAATACATGCCAACTAATTAACTAACTAACAAGCTAATTAATTATTACATAACCAAATAAATAACTAGCTACAACTAATTATTACAAAGCTTAATTAATTAACAAATTAACTAATTATAAATGAAAAGCGACAACTAATGCTGCTCCAACTCTGTTTATAGAAGCAGAAGGGTATGCATGCTCGCGCTCGGTTTCTCACCTCGAAACGCCTTCCGGTTGCTCTCTAGAGGCTCTATTTGCAGGGTGTCCTCAAACAATTCATACTGAACCTTACCAAAACAAGTCTGGTGAAGTGCATCAGTAGCCTGCCGGCCACATGGAGCTGATGCCGATCGCTTGCCGGCCAAAGATGGTACACTGCCGGCCAAGGATGAGGAGGTGTCGGTCATCTGTAGGGCACTGCCGGCCACTGATGTGCGGGGACACCAAGCCTTGAAGTCTAACTTCGAAACCAGCAACTTCAGGGGATAAAACCTCACTTTCAGAGCTCAAGAAGTCCTCCCAAGAACCTCAATCCAATGGTGGTGGTGTATCTCTATGTGTTGTAGTGTAGAAGTGCAAGGAAAATGGACTTCAAGGCACAAATAAACAACAAAATATAGAGAAAGAGGGATATTTCTTCTCCAAAGAGCTGAACCTCTGCTAAGGAGAGAGGCTCTCTCCTTATATAGAAGAAAAGTAATGCAAAGCTTCTTCAAGAAGCTTGGCAAGAGCTTCATCCTTCCATACACGTGTATGGAGGGCAGATAAAAGGATTCCAGTTGCCTCAAAAGATCTGGAGTAAAACCAGCTGAGACAGGGGTTCTGCCGACCATCAGTGATGGCCGGCAGTGGCTCATTGATGGCCGGCAGAAACAAATCCATGGCCGGCAGTGCACCAAGAGAAAGATGCTGAAAGGACCAAGTCATGGTCCAAGAATGGGGCAGAAAGGATACAGGGTCTGGAAAGCTCGAACCTGTGACATTCCGCCGCGAAAGTCGAATGCCCGACGAGCAATCGAACTTGTGTTCGGATGTACCTGCAAGCACAATCGAGTCTTGAAGATGGTCAAAAATAGGGTGTCTACACACTCTACAATTGAGCTCAATTTCCTTCTCTCCCACTCTCACATGTTTTTGATAGTCAAGCAAGAGGAAGTGGAAGTGTAAAAGTGTGTAGGAGGTAATGAGATGGATTTAGATAGGCTTGATTAATAAATTCATTAATTTGGGCTTAATTGAGCATTAATTAATCTAATTATTTCGTTCTAAATCGAATTTTAATTAAACTGACTATATAATTCTAAAAATTCTAATTAACACATAAATCATGCCAATTTCTGAATCGGATACGAATAAGGCCTTCAATTCGCAAACCGAAATGGAAACATGAACATATCTTTCTACGTTAAACAGATATAAACACAAATAAGACAATGTATGATGCAAAATTTCACTTTAATTTCTTAATAGGCATAATTAAGCATGAATTAATGTTAATCATGGGTCGGGGTTATTACAGTCTTCCTCTCTTAAGGAGTTTGGTCCTCCAAACTCGAACTACCTTCGTTTCAGAAAAACGTTGGGTCCAACGGAAACAAATCCGGATATCTCTTCATCATATCTTCTTCAGTTTTCCATGTAGCATAAGTTCCTCCATGGTTTTGCCAATCAACTTTAACCAATAGAATTTCTTTATTCCTCAATCTTTTGATCTGGCGATTCGCAATCTGAATAGGTCTTTCTTCATACGTATAATCATCCAACACATGCGTCGGCTCGATAACATGGTGTAGATCTCATAAGTAATCCCGTAACATTGAGATATGAAAGACATTATGTATATGCTCCATAACCGGTGGTAAGGCTACCCAATATGTCACTGGGTTGATTTTCTCTAGAACTTCATATTGCCCAACATATCTCGGTGCTAATTTGCCCTTAACACTAAATCGCGTTTGTTTTTTCATTGCAATCACTTTAATAAACACGTGATCCCCGACTTCATATTCTTTGTTTCTTCTTTGGACATCAGCATAACTCTTTTGTCGGCTCTGTGCAGTTTTCAGACGTTGTTGAATCAGTTTCACTTTCTCAATTGTTTTTTGCACAAGCTCTGGGCCCAACAATGGTTTGTCACCTACTTCAGTCCAGCAGATAAGAGAACGGCATTTTCTTCCATACAGAGCTTCATAAGGAGCCATTCCAATACTTGAATGATAGCTGTTGTTATACATAAATTTCGGCCAGAGGAAGGTAAGTCTCCAAATTGCCTTGAAAGTCTAACACACACATCCGTAACATGTCCTCCAATGTTTGAATAGTCCGTTCAGATTGGTCGTCTGTCTGTGGGTGATAAGCACTACTCATCCATAATTTAGTTCCCAAAGCTTGTTGCAAACTCTACCAAAATCTCGACGTGAACTTCGAATCTCTGTCATATACAATAGATACTGGTACGACATGTAATCTCACAATTTCATTAACGTACAAGTTAGCCAACTTATCCATAGTATACAATGATTTAACAGGTAAGAAATGTGCGAATTTAGTTAAACGATCAACAATTACCCAGATAGAATCCATACCTTGAGGAGAACGAGGTAATCCCACAATAAAGTTCATCGTGATATGTTCCCACTTCCATTCCGGTATTGGAAGCGGTTGTAACAAACCAACGGGTCATTGATGTTCAGCTTTAACTTGTTGTTAGTGTAAACATCTAGCCACAAAATCGGCAATACTTTTTTTCATTCTCGGCCACCAGAAATTCTGTTTCAAGTCATGATACATCTTTGTGTTTCCCGGATGTATGGAAAATTTTGAATTATAAGCCTCAGTCATGATGCGTTTCCTCAAGTCAAAATAATTCAGCACACAAAGGCAATGCTAAAATTTTAACACATTGTTCTCAATTATAAACTCGGGCCTCGTTTTTGAGTCGATTTCATCCGCAATCTTTTTCAAGATTTCATCTTGGAGTTGCTTCTCTTTAATTTCTTCAATGGTTGTAGGTTAGGCGGAAATAGCAGCTAAAATTCCACCTTGTTCTCGCAATACCACCTCAATCTCATTCTTTTCCAAGTCATGTAGCAACTCTTTCTAACCGGTGAGTAAACATGATAAATTTCCCTTTGCCTTTCGAGTCAAGGCATCTGCCACAGTATTAGCTTTTCCCGAATGATACAAAATCTGCAAATCATAATCTTTGATCAACTCTAACCATCTTATCTATCTCATGTTCGGTTCTTTTTGTGTAAAGAAATATTTCAAACTCTTATGGTCTGTATACACGTCCCAAGTCACACCATATAGATAGTGTCGCCAAATTTTTAAAGCAAACACCACAGCGGCTAATTCAAGGTCATGGGTCGGATAATTATTTTCATGCGGTCGGAGTTGCTGAGAAGCATAAGTAATTACCTTTTCATTTTGCATTAAAACACACCCCAAGCCTTTATAGAAAGCATCACTATAAATTTGGAACCCATCAGTACCATTAGGCAAAGTTAAAATTGGTGCAGCCACTAATCTGGTTTTCAATTCTTGAAAAGCCGATTCTCTTTGATCATTCCAATCAAATGGTAGATTCTTTTGTGTCAACTGCGTCAACGGCATAGCCAGTTTTGAGAAGTCTTTTACAAATCTTCTGTAGTAACCTGCAAGTCCCAGAAAACTTCTAACTTCTGACACATTAGTTGGTCTTGGCTAGTTTACAATAGCTTCAATCTTCTGAGGGTCAACAGAGATACCGTCTTTGTTGATTACATGTCCCAAAAATACCACACTGTTAAGCCAGAATTCACATTTGGATAATTTTGCATACAACTTTTTTTCTCTCAAAATCTGTAAAGCAGTTCGCAGATGGTTCTCATGTTCTTCCTTACTTTTAGAGTAAATCAAAATATCATCAATAAAGAAAACATGAATTCATCTAAAAATTGTTTGAACACCCTATTCATTAAATCCATGAACACTACAGGTGCATTAGTTATCCCAAATGGCATTACCTAAAATTCATAGTGCTCATATCTAGTTCTGAATGCTGTTTTCTCTATGTCCTCTGCTTAAATTTTAACTGATGATAGCCTGATCAGAGGTCAATTTTAGAAAACACTTGGGCTCTCTAAAGTTGGTCAAATAAATCATCTATTCAGGGCAATGGGTATTTATTTTTGATAGTTACTCTGTTCAGCTCCCGGTAATCGATACATAATCTCAAGGACCCATCCTTCTTCTTAACAAAAAAAACTGGAGCACCCTAAGGTGAAGTGCTCGAGCGGATGAATTTCTTGTCTAACAGTTCTTGAAGTTGGGCTTTCAATTCTTTTAGTTTTGAGGTTGACATTCGGTAAGGGGTCTTAGAGATAGGATGTGTTCCCAATGTTACTTCAGTAGTGAACTCAATTTCCCTATCAACTAAGTTTCCAGACAAGTCATTCGGAAACACATCAGGAAATTCACTAGTAACAAGAATAGTTTCTACATTAGAATTACCAGAAATCTCAGTCAAAACACAACACATGTAACCCTTACATCCATTTCTAAGCAGTTTAACAGCTTTCATGGCAGAAATCAGGTATGGGGGAGAAATTACCGCATTTCGAGTAAACACAAACTCAGGTAAGCCAGGTGGACGAAATACAATAGATTTATTCACATAATCAATGGTGGCACAATACTTTGTCAACCAATCCATACCCAGAATACAATCAAAATAATCAATGTTCAAGGGCAGTAACTCAACATACAATGTCATTTCGCCAATCATAAGGTCAGATGCTGGATAAACATAAGCACATATCATAGAACCCCTAGACGATGTAGATACAGATAGCAAATAGTTCATAGGTTCTAACGGTCTAGTTAATTTTCGAGAAAAAGCATGCGATACAAATGAATGCGTGGAACCAGAATCAATCAGCACATAGGCATTCTGAGCACATATAGAAATTATACTTGACACTACTGATTCAGTGTGTTGTACATCCCTAGGCACTAAAGTGAATACTCTCCCTTGCCTGAACATTTCATTCCTGTTGTTGCCACTGTCATTAGTTCTGATATTTGATCTGGTCACTGAAGCAGACCCTGCTGAACTTGCTGCGGGGTGACTAGCATTCCAGACCCCAGTGGACCATCTTTTATCATATGGCCAACTTTGCCACACCGGTAACAGGCACCAGATGCACGGTAGCATACTCCTCTATGTTTTTTGCCACAATCTGGACAGTTTGGTATAGATCCACTACTTTGACCAGAGCTACTGGATGATCAGGTGTTTTGCTTCTTCAAAAGTGATCAGCTCTTTTTGAAATTAGATCTTGCCCTTACACCTTTCCATTCAGTCGTTGGAGTTGTGGTTTGCTTCTTTGCCGCCAGGATGGCCACTGCCATCAATGCTCTATCAAGGATGTCGACATATGTAGGCAATTTCAGTACACCTACTTGGTTATATACTTCCAGATCTAATCACCCTTCGAATTTCTGAGCCTTTTTGTAATCTGTATCGACCATATGAGGAGCAAATCTGGCCAACACAGTGAATTTAGCTTCATACTCGACTACAAACATTTTCCCTTGCTAAAGTTCTTGGAATTCGGACACTTTTCAGTCTCTTAAGCATTAGGGAAAGTATTTGTTGTAGAATATCTCGTTAAATTGAGCCCATGTCATATCCCCGTTGTTGTTTTGAACCAATAGCTACCATCTTTGAGCTTTATCCTTTAGAGTGTAGGTGGCCAGGAGTACTTTCTGAGTTGCGGAGCAAGGGAATACTTCAAATAACTTTTCAATTTCTAGTAACCAAGTTTCTGCCTTCAATGGTTCAATGCCACCCAAGAAGGTTGGTGGTTTCATTTTCATAAATTTCTGAGTCAAATTGATGATATCACTATTGTCTGGTTCAGCTAGTATTAGTAGAGGCGGAGGAGGTAAAGGTTATTGTCTCAATTGCTACGTCATGGCTTTAAAGCGGCAAGCATCTGTTCCATTCAGTTCATTCGGGCCTCGGAAGATTCACTTATATTATTTCCCCTTGCATTCTCCATTTCGCTAAAGAGAGACAAGGTAACAATAAACATAGGAATAATCTTGTTCATTTCTTTTAATTTTTATTTATTCGGATTCAAATTCAGTTTTCACATGTATAATAATTATCACGCAGTCACACATATTGATGAAATGCCCCTAGTTCTTTCTAGGACATCCTATAGCTCTTATGGACTCGTGTGTGCAGTTAAACACGTGCTCTAATACCACTCTGTCATGACCTAAACCCGCCCCTATAGGTTTAGCGTCATAACCAGCCAGTAATCCCTAGATTACTAAAGGTCTCTTAACGGAATAACGTATAATTAGGGACTGCGAAAGCAAATATACCAACAATACATAGTCCATAGAGCCGTGCAGACATACATGGCACAAAATTTAAAACCTTATATAATATATATGCATATACACAACATCATAATGTAATAATTTTCGTCACATTTAATGCAGTTGTAGCCGAAAAGGGAAATACCCCAATAAACATATAAATCAAAAGACTTAATCGTAATACTTATTAACACTAGGTCGTAACTTATGCCGTAACTTATGCCGTTTAGACTTGACTTGTGCACAAAAGGGAACCTCCTCGGAGGCACAATGGCTGGCTGACAAAACAGAGATACCAGATCCTCAACTTTGGGTCTGGTCCTGCACATGGTCACCTATACACATAATATAACTAGATTAGATCAATTTAATCTAGATATATTTAAAAAATATAAAATTTGTACAAAAAAAAAAATCATTAATTACAACAAAATAAGAAAATGTATTGGATTTATATATATATTTTTTGTATTTGGTGAATTTAAAAAAAATTACAAAATATTATATTTCTTAAGTATATCTAGATTAAGTGTATCTAAAAAGTAAAATAAAAAAAATTACTTAAAATATTTTTAAAAATTCAGTAAAAATAAAATAATACGAAAAATAAAAAAAACTCATTTTGTTTGTGTGTGTGAGCTAAATCAAAGAAAATGATTGTTATTTTTTCTTAAACTAATATGAACAAAATATCTAAATTATTTTATTATTTTATATGCATGAAGATTAAGGAACAAATATGTCATTTTAATTTGACAGAAAGATAAATGTAATTTTTTAAATATGAGGAGAAAATCTATATTAAATAAAAATCTCAAGGGTTTCAATATAATTTACCCTAATTAATATTATTTCTCAATTTTGCTTACTGAAACTTCATCTAGTGAAGCATAATCACGATTTACGAATATGCTAGTTGTGTCTTGGAGACAGCAGGGGCGGCTGAAGCACTGGGCAAGTGAGATATGCTTGCTTAGGGCCAACTAAACGGACAACTTTTAAATTTAATCTTATAATAATGTTAGGTGATTCGAATTTTCATAACTCAAATGACTCAAATATCTCAAAACGACGTCGTTTTAAGTGTAAAATGACGTTATTTTGACACATTCGAACCTTCAGGTCACCCAAATTCGGGTCACCAAGCATTTTTCATAATCTTTTTAGGTCTGGGCTACCTCTCAGAACTGGAGGAGGTTCTTTGGTTTGTAGAGCTCATAATGGGTTTTATTTTGTAAAGTTTTTTATGGGTATATTATTCATATATAAAAAAATTAGATCGATTTGATAATTAGAACATGCTTAATTTATCGTGTTTATAAAAAAAAAGATGGTTTATTTTTAGAAATACACTTACTATCTATTTTTTTTAGAGACAAATGTTATAAATTAAATAGGATATGATTATAATATCGACCTAATTTTTTTTCTTTTCGAAAAAAATATACACAAAATCCCTTATAAAATGAAACTCTTAATAGACCTCACGTGCTCAAAAAACACCCTCCCATTTAGATTTTAAACTAAAGGAAACCCTGCTCATTTATATATATATATATATATATTGTGTGTGTCGATTTCTGACCACACTGCCAAACAAGCATTCGACTGGAGAGCACTGACAGAATAGATGACGCCTGAATGACCTGCAACAGAAAGATGAGATTCCAGCGGTGGTTCGTCCATCCGGGGGCACTCCGACAATCAAGTTAGTTATCTCTCAAAGATAGCCAAAGTGCTCAACTCACTATTCAGAGCATAAAAGCATACCTTAGACCCATGGGGGTGCCTCTCTTTTATAGCCAACACTTACCTAATCCCAATAGAAGCCTAGCTTCAATGGACTTAGGATTACTACTAATCTTGGACTCCCAGTGGGATTGGGATAAACTCTCTAATAGTCTTATCTTTATCCAAACTGAAGTCCTCTCCCATTCTAGGACTCTTGTCCCTTATCTGTTTATCCCAGATTCTGGTATCTTCGCAGATAACCTCGGCCTAGCCGAGATCATCTCGGCGTGATGACCAGGACACATGGCACCTCGGCTGGCACTTCGGTGACACCTTGGCCACGTGTTGTCATTCAAAAATTATGTCCCCACAATTGCCCCCTAGGTTCTATTACCTCGGCATCCTGAGGTGATGGAACCTATATCATTTTTTCCATCTACCACGTCGGCTAAGCTCGCTTTATCATCCATTGTTGAAGTCAGAACTCGTCGGCTCAATATGACCAAGACCTATAGTCTGCTTTCATCAATGCTTTGGAACCAACAACCAAGTTCGTTCAAGTTCATTAAGCCGAGATCGCCTCCTTAGCCGAGGTTTTTGCTTCTTTAAACCAAGAACTCCAAGAGTTTTATCGCGCGTATGAGCTGTCACGCACAGTATTTCAACCGTTTCTGCCACGCGTATTTCCTTTACTAGATCGTACCCGACACGCCCCATCAAGTCGCATCGTTTTTGCGTGTGTCATCTGACGAGCACGTCGTCCTAGGCACATTGATGGTGTTTTGCCACCATTTCTCCGCATTTGATAAAAATCAACCCTCTCTCTCTTTATCTTTTCACTTTTGCATCCTTAACTTTGTGCTAACTCTCTTTCTCCACTTTCCCAAATCCACCATTGTTCTCAAGCTCTTCGGGCTCTGCAATTACTTCCACTCTCCCCTTCTAGCGAAGCCTTTGCTGATCTTTTTCGGTCGTTGCCGTCATCAGATTCCGGCGTACTCTACATCGGCTTCATTTTCATCGGTGCGTTACTGTTTCTCTTTGTTTTAATTTCTTGTTTTGTCTTCAAGGAACTCTACTGCTTTACTTGCTGCCCTTGCGAACTTGCTTGTGTCTTTGATCGTTTAATTTGTATCTCAATTTCCACCATGTATTGTGCCTGTTTGTTTAGTGATTCTGTTTTTGCCTAATCCATTCTTAAATATACTTCTTGCATATTAGTTGATCTTTACCACTGTTCTTGGCCTTACACACTTGCACAAACTTTATCACTATGTTCTTGATGATTCATCACTGTTGTTGATTCTGAATCACATTCCTGTTTCGGTTTGCTGTGTTTTTTTCTAGATCCTTGCCTTCAATCCTGTGGTTACATAGACTTAGGTTTGAGATTTGACGCAGAACGCAGAAACTTTAGGAAAAACTGAAACAAACTTCACTTTAGATCCCAAAAAATCTTCACCCCAGCATTCGTTTAGGTTTTGCCGAGGTCATCTAAACCTTCATGGAACACTTCTTTTCGAAATCATACACCCTCTCCCTATGCCGACATCAAGGGTATGTGGACGCACAGGGTAGACACCCCAACTAAGATAGAGTACTTCGGGTAGGAGTTTGACATTCTGGCCGACGTTCACCTGAGGTTGGCCAGGGAGGAAAACTCTATCATGCCTGATGGAAACCTCATGCTTTTTCCTGTCGTCGCCTTTACAGAATGTGGACTTAGGTTTCCACTAGATATCCTTTTCCAAGAAGTCCTCCATTACTAGAAATTGAACCCAATATAACTTGCCATTAACTCTTACCGAGTTATCAATGGTATAATTGCCTTAGCCAAAAAAGAGAAAGCTAGGATTACCCTTGCTGACATCCAATATTGCTATACCATGTGTGGCCTTAAATTAGAAAAAAGGCAACTTCTACTATCTTAAACCGAGGTCCACAGAATATAAACTTGTTGCCGACCTCCCAGACTCTAACAAGGAAGCCGAGGACGATTACTTCATTGTCTTGGACAACTGGGAGTTCGTTCCAGATGAAGACCTTCACCTCTGCCCTCTTAGCCAAATAGTATTCGTAAAGGGTAACCATAAGAACCAAGTATTACATAGACTTATTTTTCAAGTCGTTAAAACTTTATTCTTTCTGTATGATCTAACGTCTGTGTTCTTTCGTGTAGCTCTTCCACAGCCACCAAAGGACTTTCGCAAGTCTTTCTTTCCCAGTAAGGACCTCAGATAGCTGTTGAACCTGCCAGTTCAGAGACGAAGAGCTCCTTTGCTGCTCAAATTCGTTCCGACTTACAAGGCGATGCTTCCCGACATCCCGAAAAAGAAAAAGAGCAAGTCTCCTCCGTCCGCCACCACACCTCCAACAACTTCATCATCTCAGCCAGATCAGGGGTCAACCTCTAATCCAGCAGAGTGGCCATCTACCTCGGCTCCACAGCTAATCCCACCATCTCAACGTCGATGCCGACGTCGATGCCGAACTGCAATTGCCGTTGAGATGGGTCGAAAGAAAGCAGTCGCAGAAGACCTTTTAGTCGACATCCCCGACACCGTCAACGCTCAACCAGCACAATCCCAGCCTCAACCAAAGCCAAAGCCTAAAAGATTGAAGAAGGCTCAGCCCAAGGCAACGGTGACTCAAATTGACACTGAGGACACCTTGCCTATTTCAAAATTGGCTGAGAGTGAGAAAACCCCCTCCGCCACCGAGAAGAGGCCCGCCGAGGCCGAACCATCCCAATCAACTTGATCGAAGAGACCGAGGTCAGAGTCGGCCACAACCTCGGGGTCTATGAAATCAGATGCCCCCTGGGCCCCTCCCATCACTATAGAGGACAAGCCGGTCAGAGTTGGTGATAGTGCGATTGATCTTGAGGTCGGCGTTGCCCTCTCTACGACTTTGCTCCTTCCAAATGATCTCAATCGTAATGCCGAGATGAGCTAGTATGAAAACTTCACTTTGATGCTGCAGTATTCCGTTCAAGTAAGTTCCTCATACTTTGTATTTTTCTTTCTCTATTTTTCCATACTTAGAGAATTTTTACTAACTTTTGTTCTGTCCATTTCTTTCAGGCGATCCAGCACGCCCACTCATTCTCAATGCAAGCTTTTGAAATGAGGAAGGAGTTGGTCGAAAAAATCAGGGAGGTTGCTGGTTTACAGAAGACCATCAAAAAGGGCGAGGCAAGAATAAAGACCTTGTCAGATCAGGCCGACACGGCGAAGAAAGCTCAAGACGAGGCCGAGGAAAAGGCCGACGCTACAGAGCCCATTGCCAAGGTCCTTACGGCCGAAAAGAAAGAGCCCGAGGCCAAGATGGTTGAGGCCCAAAAGGAGCTTCAACATGCCCTGGCCACAAAGGAGGCCGAGATCAAGGCCACTGATGAGAAGGCGTATGCTGAGGGGGCGGCCGAGGACAAGGAGGACTACAAAAAGCAAGTGAAGCAGGCATGCAACAAGGGTTTCACCCTTGGTTGGATGGCTGCCCTAAAAAAGCTTGATGTCCCCGAGGACTCCCCCCTCAAGAATGCTGACGACTTCCCCTGCCATTCCTCTATACTCCAAGCCAATCCGAAGACGATTTTGAGTCTGAGGAGGAAGCTTTGGTGAGGAAGAAGAAGGAAGCTGTTGGGGCCTAGTCCCCTACTCTGAATGAGCAAGTCATGGACTTGTCTCATGATGAGGAGGGTAAGGTCTCCAAAGATGCTACTCCTGAGAAAGCAACATCGGACGCGCTTATTGCCGACAAGAGCCTCGACCAAACTCTTTAAGAAATCGATGCCAAGCTCGCGGCTGAGAGGGCCGCCGAGATGTCTACTCAGCTGTCATCTGAACTCCAGCCCCAACCAGCCAGAGACGTCGAAGAGTCTTAGTTTGATGTTTTTCTCCTTTTTTCTGTACCTTGTACTTTTTTCTTTTTTTTTTTAAAACAGTGTAAGCTTTAATTTGGCGAATATGCCACCTTTGCAATCTGAACAATTACTTTTTAATGTCAGGCCGAAGTGCCTTTTTGTATTTGAACTTTCTTATCTGAATGCAAGTATCAACATACACCTTAACTGTGCAATCTTCTCGGGATATAACACCTCGGTTACACCCACTAACGTTTCATCTCGGCTTTGGCCAACAAGTGTTAAACCAATCTTCCTTTAACATAACCTTGGTTTAATTTTAACTTTAACTTGTAATTTTTTTTAAAAATTTCAACAAGTGTTAAACCAATCTTTCTTTAACATAACCTCGGCTTAACTTCAACTTGTAAATTTTTCTAAAAATTTCAACAAGTGTTAAACCAATCTTCCTTGAATATAACCTCGGCTTAACTTTAACTTTTAAATTTTTCTTAAAATTTTAACAAGTGTTAAACCAATCTTCCTTTAACATAACCTCGGCTTAACTTCAACTTATAAATTTTTCTTAAAATTTTAACAAGTGTTAAACCAATCTTCCAAGCATCATTTTCTAGCCCTCTGCCCCCTAATGTGAACCTAAGTTCCACTTGGGTTCTCATTAAGCCTGGGGCTTTGACCTTGTTGCAGAGGTCAGATTTAAACAAAGACTGGCCGAGGTAACTAACCTCGGTCTCTTTGTTAATCTGACTGACATGTACTTAGTTCCAATCTGAGTCTGAGTCTGATTCTGCTAATATGATAAGTCCAGGTTATCCCAACTTAGTTCAACTTTATCATATGCAATTATAATTCTACTCTGCCATATAATAAGTCTAAGTTATTCGTCATGTTTTGCTTAGAAACATCGCCAACTTAGTTCAACTCTATTATATGTAAGTAAAAGTTCTAATTTACTATATAATAAGTCTAAGTTATTCGTCATGTTTCGCTTAGAAACATCGCCAACTTAGTTCAATTTTATTATATGCAAGTAAAAGTTTTACTCTGCCATATAATAAGTCTAAGTTATTTGTCATGTTTCGCTTAGAAACATCGTCAAGTATCTGGTCAATCACATTACACAAGTTTAAAGGTTAAACTAAAACTTTATTACTTCTGCTAATAACAAGACAAAAAGAAAACTTAGAAAACAAGAAAATATAGTGATAGAAAAACTTCAAATTGCAAGTATTCCAGGGTTTTGGCAATTCTTTGCCTTCACAGTCCTTAAGTCGATATGCCCCATTACCCAAGACCGAGATGATTCTACAGGGTCCCTCCCAATTCGGGCCAAGCTTGCCCTCTCTGGAATCGTTCTTGTTGCCAACGACCTTTCTCAGGATGAGGTCACCAACTTGGAACTCTCGCGGGTTCACCTTCTTATTATAAGCCCTGGCAAGCTGCCGCTGGTATGCCCCCAGCTGAAGTGCTGCTTTCTCCTTTCTTTCTTCTAGCAGATCCAGATCTTGGGCTATAAATATATTATTAGTTCCATTCTCCACTCCCTGGGTTTTGATCCCTGGGATGCCGATGTCCAGAGGAATGACTGCTTTTGTGCTATAAGCCATAGCAAATGGGGATTCCCCCGTTGATCTTCTCGGCGTAGTTCGATATGCCCAGAGTACACTAGGCAATTCATCCACCCATTTTCCCTTTGCTGCTTACATCCTCTTCTTAATCCCATTCAAGATAACTTTGTTGGATGGTTCCACTTGTCAATTACTTTGAGGAAAACTTGGGGTGGAAAAATAATTATTGATTTTGAACTTTGCACAGAAGTTCTTGATTAGCTTACTATCAAACTGTGTGCCATTGTTAGCTATTATTGCTCTTGGGATTCCAAACCTAGTGATGATGTTCTTTCATATGAAGTTCTTCACATCAACGTCCCGAATCCTGGCAAGGGGTTCAACTTCTACCCACTTGGTGAAGTAATCTGTTGCTACCAGCAGGTACTTCCTTTGTCCAGTTGCTTGAGGCAGTTTTCCAACAAGATCCATGCCCCATTGGGCAAATGGCCAAGGGCTGGACACCGGGTTCAAGTCTGCTGCTGGTTGATGTATTAAAGGTGCAAACCTTTAGCACTTCTCACACTTCTTGACATAGGCTTCGACATCTTTCTGCATGTAGGGCCACCAGTACCCCTGAGTAATGGCCCTATGAGCAAGGGACCTGCCCCTAGTGTGGCTTTCACATACTCCTTCATGTATCTCGTACAGAAAGTCTTCAACCTGTGTAGGATGCACACACCTCAGAAGGGGTCCAGTAAAAGATCTTCTGTAGAGATGTCCTTCTGCGGTCAAATTGAATCTTGCCGACTTTAGTATGATCTTGTGCGCTTCTTTTCGGTCATCTGGCAGCTTCACATCTCTAAGGAATACTATTATTGCATCCATCCGACTTGGTCCCATCTCTACACACATTGCTTCACGCTCTGTGTTCAGTGGTTCTATGCTTGGACCTGATAAGTAGTCAACCATTATCGTTCTTGCCTCTTCAGGCTTCATTGCACTAGCCAGGTTGGGCAGAGCATCGACATGGTTGTTGTCATCTCGGCTTACCTGCTGTATTCGGCAATTTTGAAATAAGGCTATTAGCTTGCCTACTTCTTTGGCATAGGTCGACATCCTTTCATCTCGGGCTGCATATTCGCTTGTTGCCTGGTTGACTATAAGTTGGGAGTCACAGAAGACTATTACCTCGTCGGCTTCCATGGCTGCTGCCAGCTTTAACCCTGCGATTAGTGCTTCATATTCTGCTTCATTGTTTGAAGCCTTAAACCCCAAACGAATGGATTGTTCCAGTATCTGCCCATCTGGTGATACTAGTACTACTCTTGCCCTCGCTCCCTGTCGGTTTGAACTCCCATCAACAAACAACCGGAAAGAGTCGCCGATGTAAATACTGCAGGGCCTGAGTTTCTCTTTGTTCTTTTGTTCTATTATCTCCCGTTGAGTTTTTTCTTGGAGCCCGATGTATGACGGCGTCTGGTGTGAACTCGGCCACGAAGTCCGCTAAGACTTGGCCTTTGATTGCTGTCATGGGTTTGAATTCCAAGTCATATTGGCCCAAGGCCACTGCCCATCTAGCTATTCTACCTGTCAAATCTTCTTGTTGCAGCAGGGACCGTAAGGGATGTTCAGTTAACACCACGATTTTGTGGGCTTGAAAGTAATGATTCAGCTTCTTGGAAGCCATTACTAAAGCCAGTGTTAACTTCTCCAAGGGTAAGTATCTAGTCTCTGCGTCTGCTAGGGTTTTAGTCATGTAGTAAGCTGCCCCTTGGTCTCCTTTTTCTTCTCTGACTACTACTGCACTTACTGCGTGCTCTGAAACTGCCAAGTATAAGAACAGCTCCTCTCCAGGTACTGGATTTGAGAGAACTAGAGCTGTGGTCAAACACTTCTTTAAGTCGGCCAAGGCGGCTTCGCATTCTTCGGTCCATAAGAAGTCTAAGGCTTTCTTTACTCAGCTGAAGAAAGGCTTACACTTATCAGAACTTTTGCTTATGAATCTGTTCAGGGCTGCAGCCCTTCCAGTCAACATCTACACTTGTTTTGCCAATGTTGGGCTCTTCAGTTCTAAAATAGCCTTGATCCGATCTGGGCTTGCCTCAATGCCCTTTCTAGTTACCAAATATCCTAGGAACTACTAGACCCAACTCCAAATGCACACTTCGATGCATTAAGTAGGAGCCGATATGTTTTAAGGATGTCAAAGACTACCTTTAAGTCTTCCAGATGATCCTTAGGCTCCTTGGTCTTCACGACCATGTCATCTATGTATACCTCTACTGTTCTGCCAATTAGATATCTGAACATCTTGGTTACCAATCTCTGGTAAGTTGCTCATGCATTTTTCAATCCAAAAGGCATTACCCTGTAGTAGTATAGCCCTTTCGGGGTGATGAATGCAGTCTTTTCCTCATCTGGGGGGTACATAGCTATCTGATGGTACCCCATGTAGGCATCTAGGAAGCTCATCCTTCCATGCCCTCAATCTTGGATAATGGGAAACTGTCTTTGGAACAAGCCTTGTTCAGGCTGGTGAAGTCCACGCAGACCCTCCATTTACCGTTCTTTTTCTTCACAACCACTGTGTTTGATAGCCATGTCGGGTAATTTACCTCTCGAATGGCTCTGGCCTCTAGAAGTCTATCCACTTCCTCTTCTACTGCCTCAACATGCATTAGTGTCGGCCTTCTTGCTCGCTGGATGACAGGTTTGGCCGACCTATCTACATTCAGTCTGTGGCAAGTGACCTCGGGGTCAATGCCTGGCAACTCGTATGGTGTCCATGCAAACACCTCAAGGTTTGCTCTCGGGAATGCTTCTAGCTCCTTTTCCTCTTCCTCGGCTAAGCCCGAGCCGAGAAGAAAGAAGCGTTCTTCATCTCCTTGCTGGACAAAGATTTTCTTTAGGGCTTCTTCACTCTTCTCGATTGGCTCTTTGCTGACGTCATCTAGGATTTCCACATTCTGGTCCTCGATCTCTGCTGTTTCTGCTTCTCGTATGTTGCAGGTAGACTTTATTGCTACCATGAAGCAATTCTTTGCCTGCAACTGATCTCCTTTGACCTCCTCTATTCCATGCTTTGTTGGGAACAACAATAGCTGATGCAATGTTGAGGGAACAACCCTCATTGCATGTAGCCATGGCCTTTCCAGGATAACATTACAATGGGAAGGGGTGTCGATTATGGTGAACTTTGTTTTTAGTTTCTTGGTGCCAGCCTGCACCTCCAAAATTACTGCTTCCAGGGGCCACGTCAGCGTCCCATTGAACCCAACCATTGGGCCATTGGACTGCTCCAAGTCATCTTAGTGAAGGCCAAGCTCCTTGTAACACCTGACATACATGATGTCACAAGAGCTGCCTTGGTCAACTAAGATGCGCTTCACTTGGCACTCTCCAATCTGGAGGGATATTACCAAGGCATCGTTGTTTGGATGTTGCACCATCTCCAGGTCTTCCTCAGTAAAGGACACCATTGGTCCTTGGCTCTTGTCTACCCTAGGTCTCTTCTTCCCGACCTGATACACATGTTGTAGGTGTTTTACTTTCTGGGTTTCCCCCCTTATCTCATTCTCATTCACCTTCACCTTCGAGTGAATCACATTGATCACTCGAGGTCCGCCTGCCTGTGGTTGTGGTGCTGGTAGGGGTGGTGTTGTTGGTGCCTGGGGCAGTTTTTCCTGCTTTTCCCTTGTCTTGGCCTCGTCCACCAGGTCCCTTAAATGGCCTTGTCTTACAAGGTCCTCCAGATGTGTCTTCAGGGCTCTACACCCCTGAGTCAGATATCCAGCCTCATTGTGGTAAGCACAGTGCTTGCCAAGGCTTCTTCCTATGAATTCGCCTGGTAGCCATGCTGGTGCTTTGTAATAGGGCTGATTTCAGATTTTCTCCAAGACTTTGTAAACTGGAATTCGGAATACGATTGTGACTGCCTGGGCAGCGTTAATCCTATTTATGGTTTGTTGTAGCCACCATCACCTCGGCCTCGCTTCGGCAAGCCGTTTTTTTTCTCTGGTTTCGGCGCCTTTGTCCTCGGCGTATCCTTCTCGACCCTGACATACTTTTCTATCCTGGCCATAAGGTCCTACATGCTTTTTGGCAATGTCTTTGCAAGTGATTTTCGAAGCAGGCAGTCATCTTTCAGGCCGTTTTTAAACGACACAACCGCCACCTCTTGGTTGCATCCTAGTATTCGGTTAAATACCTCATAATACCTTTTGGCATAGGCCCTAAGGCTTTCATCCTTGCAAATTCTCAAGGCCATTAGGGCATCCACCCTCAATGGCTACAGCTTGTTTTTGTCACGAAACTGGCTACAAACATCTCGGCCAAGCCTTCCTAGGTTTTCACAGTTCCTTTCGGTAACTTGTGAAACTAGTCTGATGCGATTTCTCCAAAGGATGAGGGGAACACCTTGCAAAACAACGGCTCGTTCCCAGTGTATAACGCCATCGAATTCAGGTACAAACTAACGTGAAAGTTAGGGTCCGACTTACCATCGTAGATCTAGAATCTCGGCATGCTAAACCTCTTCGGGGCTTTGAATTTGTCCAATTCTATTGAGAACGGCATTCTCGGCTTGACCGGGGAGGTTACCTCAGGATCTTGTTGCTTCCTCTGTAGGTAATCCCTTAGATCCTCCTTGGTTCGTCTAGGAGCTCGGCTATCTGCTGACTTCAGCCTTTTCGGTGCACTACTCCCAGCTTCGTTGTGAGCCCTCTTCGACCTTTCTCCATTAGTTGCGTCTAAGAACAACTCCTGCCCTTGAACATGCCGATGTTCTTTGGGGTCAACTTCCTTGGTGCGATGCGTCCTCCTAGATTCTTTCCTTCTTGACTCTCCTCGCCCGACCTGCCTTGAAGGTCGGTGAGAGTGTTTTTCGCTCCTGGTGTGTTGGAGGGGACTGTAGGGACTGTTTTCTGCCCATCTTTTCAGGCATTTTTCTTGGCTGCTGGAATCGGCGTATCTTGCAACGGGAACGGTGGCTGCATGACATTGTTCTGCATCATGAAGTTGACGAACGTTTGTAGGTCCACCAATTTGTTTGCCATTCCCTTCATCTCGTCGTCCCTCCGCAGGCATCTTTCTTTCCACATCCGGAGGTCGTCCTCGTTATAATATCCGCTTCGGTCTGACTTCTTTGACGTGTTGCCCTCTTGGCCGACGTCTTTTTCTCTACGATTCTTATCTTGAGTCTCTTTATTGTAGTTGTCTTCTTCGACGTCAAGGTCAATAGGTTTCCCACTCCCAGTAGGAGTGTCATCCCCAACCTTCTCTTTCTGTTCGTTATTGGCAATCTATTCTCCTTTTTTTTCCACAGACGGCGCCAAATTGTGTGTGTCGATTTTTGACCACACTACCAAACAAGTATTCAACTGGAGAGCCCTGGCAGAATAGATGGCGCCTAAATGACCTATAATAGAAAAATGAGATTCCGACGGTGGTTCGTCCACCCGGGGGCACTCTGATGATCAAGTTAGTTATCTCTCAAAGATATCCAAAGTGCTTAACTCATTATTTAGGGCATAAAAGCATACCTTAGACCCATGGGGGTGCCTCTCTTTTATAGCCAACACTTACCTAATCCTAATAGAAGCCTAGCTTCAATGGACTTAGGATTACTGCTAATCTTGGACTCCTAGTAGAATTGGGATAAACTCTCTACGAGTCTTATCTTTCTCCAAACTGAAGTCCTCTCCTATTCTAGGACTCTTGTCCCTTATCCGTTTATCCCGGATTCCGGTATCTTCGCAGATAACCTCGGCGTAGTCGAGATCATCTTGGCATCATGACCAGGACACGTGGCACCTAGGCTGGCACTTCGGTGACACCTTGGCCACGTGTTGTCATTCAAAAATTATGTCCCCACATATATAATGTTATATACATAAATACTAAATTTTATGTTATGCAATAGAGAAAAATTAAAAAAAAACAAAGCTCATTTACAGAGATTTAATAAGTACAACATCAATAAATAAGAAAAGTTCGTAATATTTATTAGTTTATATTAAAAGTGTAAAAATAACCCGCAATCTAGGGTGGGCCAGACCCGTTTAGGCCCGTTTGGACTCGGGTCCGAACTTAGCTGGAGCCCTTGGGCTTGGGCCATCATTTTGAAATCTGACCCGGTTCGTGGGCTTAGCCCGCCTGCTCCATTCCATCAGCCCACTTAGGGTCCACTCAAGGCCCAACCCGAGGCCTGGCCCGCCCAGGTCCAATGTTTTTTTTAGTGGAAAATAATAAAATTTTAGTAGAAAAAATAAAAAATAAAAAAGGTCAGGCCCACCCAAGCTCGAGGCACAGCCCACCCAAGTCCCAAATATCCCCTGGGCCCCAAGGCCTAGGCCTAATTTTTTGGCACGTGGGCCGGTCCAAATTTTGACGAGAGCCCACGAGACTCGATATAAGCCGAGCTGAGTCAGATTTACACCCATTTATACTAAATTATTCATAGAAAAAAATTCAATAGCAAATAAAGTAGCAAAAAGAAACTCGATTTTTTTTTTTGTATAACTTTTAAAAATTGAAAGATGATAGTTTGAAAGTTTTTTATATTAATTTTGAATCTATATATTATATAAGTAAAAGGAGGTTTCTAATATGAATGATTCTAATGCCTCTAAAGTCTCAAATTAATTTTTCTGAATTTTATAATTATAAATTTATTATATTTCTTACGTGACATACTCCTCTAATGTTATCCTTATTTGTTTTGAAATTTCAAATTTAAAATTAAAAAAAAAATCCAAACAAAGGCACAATGTGAGAACCCGAATATAAAAATAAAGTAAATAATAATAATTTTACAATCTTAAATATTTTGATGGTAAATCCTAAAGTGCAAATTAAATATTTGAAGGGTCTTTTAATTAATTTTAAACCTAAAATAAATTTATGGTGAAAGTCTTCAATTTGGAGGTAAGATTTTTTATTAAAAAAATAGGGGACAAGTTAGTAAGTATATTTTGATATAATAATAGTTATATTTTATTTAAATTAATGGTGAGAGGAAAAAAAAATATAAAACAAAGGATAATTATTTAGAGTTTTGTTTAGATAGATATATAATAACCCTAGGGTTCCTAACAACACTATAGCAGGAGTAATAGAAACATGAAAGAGGAAGAGAGAGCAAGAGATAGAAAAGAGAGAGGGAGAGAAAGCACCTTTGTGGCTCAACAATTATTATTTTTTTTTTATCAGCAAAGTAAAAATTTCATTAAAAACATGAAATTAATGATACGAGAAGATGAAATGCATCGAGAGAGGTTCAGATAGTACAAAATACTCTTAATACTGCTACTCGCACTCATACAACCAACCCCTCGGCCTCACGAATTTTTTTACCAAAAAATCCCCCAAAACAAAAACAAATAGTTAAGAAGCACTTAACTCAAAAAACAAAAAAATAAGAAACCCAAAGTCCAACCACACTACAGCAAAGAAAAACCCAAAACTCTTGATTATTTTATATTAACCATAGCATTAACACCCACTAATCAAAAACATCAAAACCGAGACACAGGCCTAAAGAACTCCTTGTTGTTCCACTCTTGACCCTTCCGTCAGCCTTCACATACGCTTGACATCTCGATCGGGCTTCACCCACTCTATGGCCAGAACACTGAAACATCCACAGCCGGAACTCCCACACTGAAACACTGTTCCCTTTGCAGCACATTACCCATGCTTGACACTTTCCCCGAAACTTCACCTACGCTTGACATTTCCGCCGGACTCCGCCGGACTTCACCCACTCCATGGCCGAAGCTTGTTTGCAATATCGAGACACCCACGGCGAAAACACCTTTTGGCCGAACACTCACACCCACTTCCATGGCTGATTTAACAAACACTACAGGGTCGAAAATACCTCCTTCACAAGCTGAAACACCACCTCCCACGGAGACAAAGCTTTTAAGAACCACCAACATCAATACCTCTCATGGCCAAAGAAAAATCCATGGCTGAAAGACCCAAGATCCACCCCAAGAACAACTCCCTCTAGAATGAAGTTGCCAAACACCATAACTACATCAGAGTGCCTGATCCGAATAGCCTCCTCTAAGCGGAACGAAACGTCGACCTCCATAGATCTGAATAGAGTTCACTCCTCAAACTCCCACTCTCAAAGGAGCCCCCGAATGAAGCTCCTAAACAAATCTGGATCATTCCTTTTTCCAGCCCAACGCTAACCTCCGCAGATCTGAATGGAATCCACCCCTCAAACTCCCACTCGCATAGGAGCGCCCGAATGAAGTTACAATAAATCTATTCTTGTTCTATTATAGTATGTTGCATACATAATTATGGTGCATGTGGGTGTTGTGAGTTGTTGGAAGAAAAAGGAACGGATTGGCTGATTGGGATAGTGTTCTGTGTATATTATTATCATGCAAAATTTTAAAGCGAATTAAGGAGCTAAAGTCGCTATATAAGAATTCTACACAGAACCACAAACTTTAAAAATCAAGACGCCATATCAAACGAATGAATTTTGAACAGAAATATTTACAGTAAATTAATTACATATTGAATTGAATATCTGAATTTTCTTATAATTTTTGGGAGTCAAAATCTATATTAACTGCTACGTTCAAATCTGTCCGAAAAAATGGTTTAAAACAGTAACTTTGGAAGTGTTTTTCTTTTTGGGTATAAATCAAAAAATTATCAAATCAGCGTCATTAGAACCGATTACGAGTCTAGTTGCTTACATTTTTGGCCTTGCATTGATTTCTCATGTATATTAAGAGAACCGTCAATTTCTTTAAACTGTTGTAGAAAACAACCTGTTTGGATATAATTAGTTGCAAATAATTATTTTGATAAGCAAATCAAGTAAAACTAATTGGGTTTGAAATTAGGATATATTAGTTGATATCTGGAGGGTTTTGGAATTTTTTGAATAGCATGGAGTGGGTTTTTAATTTTCAAAGTTAGCAAATAGATTGGGAAAACTTATTTAAAACTCTATTTTATCTTAAAGTTACTTTTAGTTAAATTTCGATCAAAACCCATGTCTTGGGTAAATTTATACCTTGAAGAACATGAATTTAGGTATTATTTAAGAGCAACAGTGAGTGGGGTTGAGCTGTGCTAGTGCGCTTTAGTGTGGGGTACTTAGTTTATTATTCTCTTTAGTATTTTTAAATTAGTAATGACGTGTCATACTTGATTCAGGGCACTAGTTGGACTTTCATACTCTATTCAAGGATTATATTATTTCATTTTCAGGTGAGTAGTTTTATGCTACATATTTTTATAAATATTCCCTTACCCTGAACTGTTGGAAAATTTAATTGTTGCTTCAGGACTAAACTGTTTTGATAAATTATTATATTATCAATGGAATCAAATTATTTTTGAAACATGTGTGAACTTGACATACTGTAAACTATTTGTTTTGGTCTCATGTTTATAATGGTGAACTATCATGTTTTGCGAAACTAATGTATATTGATTATTGGGACCATCTGTATATTTTAGTCTAGGGAAATTATTTCACTGTGTGTGGTGACTCTGGCCACTAGGGAACAAATCCGGATTGGGCCGTGATGACTCTAGTGCTCAACGATTGCAAGGAAAAGACCTAGGTTAGGCTAGGTGACCTTCAATCGGATTGTCTTAGAGAAAAGGCCCCGGGTTGCCACCCTGAGGATGACTCTTAGTTCGGTATTAGATCCAACAGGGCTTATAGCCTTGAGAACTGTATGACATGTTACTTGTTATTTCTTGGTACCCAGAAAATAATTGGTATTCATGTTGTAATCTGTTTTAAGTGGAAAATGTCATTTATCATGTTCTTGAGAGGCATGAGTATTTTAACTGTTGAACTGTGGAACCTTCTTTTTGAAACAGATTATCTTTATCTAAACTGTATGCCAATCTAGTTTTGTGATATATATTTTATTTTGGAATTGAACCCTGTTTTCAAAACTGTATTTACTATCCATGTTGCTACTCACTGAGCTATCAGCTGACTTAGTTGTTTATCATTTCCAGGTGTTAGAAAGACTTAGAGTGAACTCATGGCGTAGAGGGGACTCAATTGCATGGACCTCTAGGACATTCATTTATATTATTTTAGATTGTTATGTCAAGTTTGTGCATATTTCTTTGAGGTTCAATTAGGATTATTTTAATATGTGGGCTATTTATATCCCATAAGTTTGGATGGTATTGATTACAGTTGGTTTGCCGTTTATACTTGTGGTTTTTCACTGGATTGAGTTTGGTTATTTATTACTAGACTTTTGTATAGTTGTTCAATGTGATTATGGATTCGTATTTAGGCTTACGTGTGTCTTAGGTTAAGGCCCTGTGGGCCACGGCCGGTCATACCCAGGTTTAGGGTGTGACACACAATCTTTTAAACTCTTTCAAATCACCCTTCTTTCCTCCCTTCTCCCATTTACGTTACTTTTACCTTTCCTTTCCTCTTCTTCAATTCCTTTTTCTAAGTTTCCATAGGTTCTTGAGTTATTGTGAGCATACAACACACCAAAACTGAGGACTATAATGAGGAGCACCCATTACGAATAAATGGCTTGGGAGTTTGTGTGCATTGGTGATTGATATGTGTTCTTGTCAATTAATCCAATTATCTTTTTGGGTACTCATTCACCAAGTTGTAAGTATTCTCTCCCTCTTTTCCTCTTCCTATGCTACATCCATTTTGATTATTTGTTTGTTTATTCTTAATTTTTTTTTCATCGAAACCTATGCACCAAATAAAGTAAACTCGAGGTTACAAGGCTCTTGAGATTATAAGGCTACCGGTGAATCATGCAAGTATTAAATCTATGTACATTTTTTATAGCGATCCCGGTTTTGACCTGACTTTTGTGGTATTCCGGACTTGGGTTTGATGGTTTCATATTGTTGTTTACCTCTTTTCTCCCTTGTATCTCTTGAATTTGGCCTTTGGGTTGTTGTGGTTGCGTTTGGAACAGGTTTGTTACTTGTTTTTCTCAAACCTTGTGGCCTAGATTTTTGCTTCTCCGCTCGAGCGGCCTTTCTTGTGCTCGAGCGAGATTTGCAAACCCTCAGTACTTTGCACGACTACAAAAGTGCTGGAGGGGTGTCTTTCACGCTCGAGCGGGTGGGAGCTTGAGCGTCCCTTCTTGCGCTCAAACGGGTTGTCTGTTGTCGGCAAAAGTATTGAATATGTGTATTTCGTGCTCGAGCAGGTCTCTTTTGCGCTCGAGCAGAACAAATTTTGTGTTTGACGCTCGAGTGTCAACTTCTCCGCTTGAGCGGACTGCGGATATATCAGATCACGAAAAGCACTTTTTACATCACTTTTTCATATCTTTTCATCCTAAATCCTAAAGTTGAGAGCCTCTCTCTCTAAAACTCATATTCTCTCTACATTTTCACCTAGATCTAGTGATCTATCCACCCTCCTTCCTTTGATAAAAAGATCGAGCTCCCCAAGATCTTCATTTTCATCCGATTGGAAGTTGGTTTCAACATTGGTGGAGTCTCACCTTTGCTTTGCTTGGTCTACTAGCTTGAGGTAGGGATTTTCTACACTTTGTTGTGATTTTTAACTTAGTTATTTGTGATTGTGTGACAATGGTGGGATTTGGGGATATTTTGAGCAAAACCTAGGGTTTGGGTAAGATGAAAAAGAGAGGTTTTTGGTGGAAATGGAATAAATGAACTTGGGGTTTGAAAATGAAGTCTTGTTATGTCAAAATGGGTGATTTTGGTACTTGGGTTGATATTTTGAAAACGGAGAAATTTTGCCAAAAAATGACTATCATATCTATTTTGTATAAATAGTTGAAATTGGTGTTGTAAATACGGAATTGAGCGAGTATTGGAATGGATGGTGGAATTGAATATGAAATGCTTCATATCCTTGAAAATTTTGATTAAATTATCTGGCTTGAGATTATATATTTGTTTTGAAATATCTGTATTGGGCTATCAGTGGAGGATAGCTTTAATTGTTGTAGAAATTGCATGTGGATTAGGTAAATTGAAACTAGTCCATGGTTGATTATCATTGAATATGATCATGTTATAAATACATTGTATATGTATGATTATTTGGGAGGAGAAAAGAGATATAGTCCATATGTGTGATTATGTGTTTAAATACATTGCATATGTATGATTGTTTGGGAGTAGAAAGGGGATGAACACTATTATAATTAAGTTGGACGGAGTGTCCTGGGTGAAAGTCCCGAAACTATACACGGGTGCCGATCCCGCAGACGAAATATCCATAAAATGACAAATTGAAACTATACATGGATGCTGATCCCGCGAACGAAATATCCGTAAAATAGCAGTTTGAAGTGTTTGTGTGCTGATTATGCGATTGTTGAACCATTGAGTTGTAGTCTCATTTGGGTTATTGGAAAATAATGAAGTTGACTCACTTATATCTTTATAAACCCTCATATACTGTGATAGTTACTGGGCTGTGGCTCACCCTATTTTGGGAAAAACATTTTCAAGAAATGATGACATGCCTCCATCAAGGCAATAACACCGGAGGGAACTTTTTGGGAAGCAAGAGCTTCTTGTTTTGTTTTATTTTTGTATAGCCAAGGGCTTAAGTTGTACAAGTTAATCTCATTTTGTTGTAACCAAATCAAGACTTACAAAGATATAAACCTATAGGGCATATTACTGTACTAAACTCTTTTGTACCTTTGACTTCATGTAATGAAAGATTATTTACTCTGATTCGTACAATTAATGACATATGTTTGGGTTGTAATTATTATGTATTTTTTGAGAGCGTGACATTTTTCTTCTATTTAATCTATTTGGATTAGACATTAAATTTAAATTAATCTTTTTTTATTGTTTACTTTATTTTGCTTTGTATATATTCCCATGTTATTATTGATTTGAACTGATTCTTATAACATTGCATTGTTGTGGGATTGAAAACTATAAGGATTTTTCATCTAAAATGCTCTATTAGCTCTAAAACATTAATCTAAATTTTTTATTTTTAAATTTTAGCAAATACACATGGCATAGAAATATTAGTCCATCTAACAATGTCTAAAATTTTGAAAATTAAAAATCTTATAAAATAAAATGTCAAAAATAAAATTTAGCCATCTAATTTGGAAAGTTAAAAACATTTAAAGGAAATTCCAAATATAACTTTAGTCTAATATAATTTCAAATTTTAAAAATATTTACTTCAAAAAAATAAAAAAATGGAAAGGCATAATTTTATGTTTTCCTATTCTATATTTGAGTGATTCTCTCCTTCTAAAACCCAAAAATTATGGGATAGTTTTTTATAATTTCGAATTTTAAAATTTACTTCTTGACAGGTTAACCAATTAGTTTTTTTTTTCTTTTTTTTTCAATTTTTTAAATCAATAAATTAGAAAAATTAGTTTGAGAGAGTAGAGTGCTTCAAAATTAGTTTGAGGAGATTTTATTTATTTGTTTGTTTAATTCGGATATTATGTAAGACACGTGAGTAATTATTACTATTTTTTAAATTAAAATTTGATTTTAGGCAATTATCAATTTGAATTGATCTTTTCTTATTTTATTTTATTTTAGGTAAAGATGTTAGAAGATTTTAAAGAAATTTTATTTTAGTTTATTTTTTTAATTCGAAAATTATATGAACGGATTTGAATTGATCTTTCTTTGATTTATTTTAGGGAAGACAGGATTTTAGGTAAAAATTTTAGAAGATGGGCAAACAATTATTTAATTCATCACTTTAAATGGGAAGGTCAACAAACTATGTTTCTGTATTTGATTTTAGGAAATGACGAACTTAGGCAACTATATTAGAAGATGTGTTTGAAGAGATTTTATTTATTTGTTTGTTTAATTTTGAAAATTTTTCTTTATTTATTTTTTTAATTGAATAATTATATGAACATATTTGAATTGATCTTATTTATTTATTTATTTTAGCGAAGGAAGGATTTATAGTAAACATTTTAGAAGATGGGCAAATAAATATTTAATTCATTTCTTTAAATTGGAAGTTCAACAAACTGGGATTATGTATTTAATTTTAAGAAAAGACGAATTTTAGGCAATGATATTAGAAGATGGGTTTGGAAAGATTTTATTTATTTAATTTAGAAATGATTATAGTGTAATTTTGATGAAAATGATTAAAGTTTAATTGATTCTAAATTATTTTTCATATATATTTTAGACAAATTTTATGTTATTATTTGATTTAAAATATTAAATTTTAATTATTTATCTGTACCTGTATGGCACGAGTATTATGTTAGTATATCATCTAAAACACAATACTTTTTCTTATACTTATTTTTAAAATTAAAATATTTAAAAGAGATTTTGAAAAAAAATATATATATAACACCTCAATTGATATATAAAAAAATTGAACTTTTCTCAAGTTCACATTTTAACTTGAGAGAACTTGAGGAGCCCATAGAGCCCAATATCGATTTTGTTTCAATGATATGACACATTTATTTTGTAAGACCCTCAATATATATCATCCATAAAAAAATTAGTTTGATTCAATAATCAGAACCTTTTTATTTTATTACATTTATCTTCAAAACAATAGACAACACATTTATTTTAAAAAAATAGACCATCATTCTTTTAGAGACAAACAATATATTCTTTTTAGAAACCTCTTCACCATTATCAATTGGCTTTGGTTCAATGTCTCTAATACCTCAACATGGTATTAAAATTAGAATTTTGATTCATGAGAGGCACCATTAAAATTGAATCTTTAGCCATATCAATCATGACATAACCGAATTCAATTTTCATTTGGTAATAGAATGAGCAAAGATTAATGTAATGACAAAGTAATATGCTTAGGGTTATTTTTAATTATTATTATTATTTTTTTTGTTGTTGATTTGCTATTTTAGTTCATGAATATGATGATAATTACAATTTAAAGGATAATCATACGAATAATAAAAAAAAAAGAATATAGATGTAAAGAAAAACATGAGAGAAAAGAAAGAAAT
Organism: Camellia sinensis; assembly: GCF_055761805.1. Lineage (NCBI taxonomy): Eukaryota > Viridiplantae > Streptophyta > Magnoliopsida > Ericales > Theaceae > Camellia > Camellia sinensis. The sequence continues at coordinate 50,260,939 of NC_138969.1, forward strand.
GAGAGAAAAATAATTATGAAAACTTTTTGACAAAATTAAACAATATAGTGGTAAATTGTAAAGAATTTACTAAAAATAAAGAGTGAAAAAAAATGTTGTTGAGTGAAATTTAGCCATGAAGAAGTTTCTCCCAGTGGTTGCTCACTTCACTACTACTATTTCCCATTTTGATTTATTTTCTTGTTTATGCAATGCTCTAAATTTGCAGATAGTAAAACACAATGAGGATTCACAAATAAACACATTCTTGCACAAAGAGAGAAAGAGAGGGAAAGAGGTAAATTATCATATTCAAATTCAAAAGAACAACAACAAAGAGCAATGGCTATGGCTATGGATACATGAAACCAATAGCCAGACAATTAACAGAAACAAAACCCTAACATGGATAGGAAATCAAATTCCCTCTCCTTCTTATTCATTATGCATTCATTTAAGTAAGTTTTTGGGAAAGCTGCCATATGAAAAAGTTGCTCTTTTTATCCAAGTTTAATTTGAGGATCCAGAAACACAAAGCCATTGACCAACAAAGAGAGCTTTGCAGTTGACATTCGGATTGATCGAAAGGAAGAATTCAGTACTCAAACTGAATGCCTTTGCAATGGAAAAACATGTCTCTCCGCTTTGCACTCCCACAACTGCATCACAATTTACCGCAGACTCTGCCTTCTTTACCACAACTGTTGCAGATTAAGGTAAGAAAACAAAAACAAGAAAATATGTGATGATTAAACTTGTAAGTTTAATGACACTTTCTACCTTTGCATACTTAATGGTTCAATCAATTTTTTTTTAATTAATTTTTTATAAACTTAATAAAAATAAAAATAATATTTTATAAACTTAATAATAAAAATAATAATAATAGGGACAATTTCAGAAAACAAATCTTAATTGTAGTCAAAAGAAAAATTAATAATTTTAATTTTTCAATGAGGGAAATTTGCAGAAAGTTTTTTAAAACCATAGATAACATAGTAAAAATTTAAAAATTCAATAATTTACTGGTCCCAATATAGCTCTACCAATAAGTAGAACACATAATGTGTACTAAAAAAATGTACTACATGTCTGAAACTCATCTAGAGTAGATATGAGTCATATTTGAAATAAATTTCAGTCGTACAATATTTTCTATGTGCACATTCTGTGTTTCAATTTTTATGCCGCTAACATTGTTTATAGCTACATTTGTATTCAAGTGTGTGTTAGAAGATTCAAAACTTACCACCAAGAACAAGAGAGAGTATCAAAACCATGTTTAGAAACATGGTAGTTTTGTTGCTTGTCTTGGCCATGTTTTCTATATATATTTCTTCTTCTTCTTACTCAAAAAATTGTTATGTCCCTCTCTTTTGGGTTGTGGCTTCTTTTAATCCCTCCTATTTATAGTAAACCTTTCATGAATGAGAACCAACACTAAAGCCCAAAAACAGAATTGTCGACAATTTTGATACTGGCCGGCTTTACCCCAAAACAAAAAAGATAACAAAACAAAAACAAAAAACAACGACAACATGCATAGCCAAGCATAAACATGAGATCGGTATCAACTCTACTTAATTTATCCAAAACTATTAAAATCATAATAGTAATTTTGCATGGCTAAAGTATATAAATGGAGATTATGATAGAAATTTTTAATCAATGTGGTAATTAATACGATATAAAATTATACAAACTCTTTAAGTAAATTATATTTTCAAAAGTTAACTCCGAAAGAGATGTATCTAAAAGATTTATATTCACGTAATCATTGTTGTTGTTAGACAATGTAGGATCACAACAGGTTATGAAGAGTACGGTAAACTTTTCACGGAAACTTTGAAAACAATTAAAAAAATAAAAATTAAAAAAAAAACACTTAAAATAAAATTAGAAAGGGACTGACTTCCATCCAGTTGTTGGGCCCTTGAGGTTCCACCATAGGTCCCGTTTTAATAATTCAGATCATTCAATATGTAGAACTCGCTGAGTACTATATATCTATAAAAAATCATATTGACTGGATATCGATACCTATTTCATCGGATTAAATTTCTATCAATCATTTATTTTATTACCGTCTATTTTTTTTATACAAAATTGATTTGATTACGTATAGCGATCCCGGGTTTACCCTTGTTGTACAGTGATCCGGACATGTGTCCGTGGATGTTGGTAGTTGTTTATTATCTTGTTTACATCCTTTCTTACTTTGTATTTGAGTTATAGGATGTGTTGGGCGGGTTGGTTTCAGGTTGGTTGAGTTTAGAAACCAAAACTAGTTGCCCAGATTTTTGGCCTGTCCGCTCGAGCGGAGGTGTTGGCGCTCGAGCGGGGGATACATCCATCCAGTATCTTGTTGTGCAGTGTTGTGAGCTCGAGCGTAGGGTTGGGAGCTCGAGCGGAGGCCTGGTTCTGCAAAAGTGCTGGGCGAGTGCATTCTGCGCTCAAGCGGGAGGTTGGCCGCTCGAGCGGAAGTCTGTGAGTGTACGCTCGAGCGGGGTGTTTTACGCTCGAGCGGAGACCTGGGTTAAAGTCCCGAATTTGTGACTCTTCAAATCACTTTTTCACTTTCTCTTCTCTCTCTTACTTTTCCAAAATCACCATTGTTGAGCCTTTCACTCTAGACTCTACCTTCTCTCTAGGTTTTGATCTAGTAGGAGTGATTTACTCACCTTTGGCCTTTACAAAAAAGTTGTTGATCGTCGAGGGCTTCATTTTAATCTGAAAATCTCGGGTTTTGGAGCACGTTGGGTTTTGTCGTTTTCTCCTTTGGGACTCCGAATTTGAGGTAGGGATAACCTACTCCTCTCTATGGGTTTTGTCTTTAAATTTTGGTATTTTGAGATGTTGGGCTTGGTTGGGTAATTTTGTGAAAGTTTGGGGCTTTTGTGTAATTTTACAAAGGTTGGGGTTTCATTCATAATAAACCTAGATGCATGTTTGGCATGAAGAAAATGGAATGATTGTTGAATCATTGATGAAAATGGGACCTAAGGGTTGAAATGGTAATTATGGAAAATGACCTAATTACATTGTTTAATTAATTGGGATAATTAATTGGTGAGAAATGAGGAAATGAAATGTTGATTGAATATCCATTTGCGCATTTAATTTCTGTTTTAGAAATAACTGCTTGGGGCTATCGGTGGAGGATAGTCGAGATTGTTGTAGACAATGTATGTTGATTAGGCAAACTGAAACTAATCAATGGAATGTGTTATGGAACTTGACAGTTGCTAGAATACATTAATTGTTTGTATTGTGTGATTGTATATAGAACCAATGTGTTTATATACGTTATGTGTAGAGGAGGAGATAGGGGATGTACTCCGCGGTTTAGGGGAAGATAGGGGATGGACCTCTAAACCGGATAGGTATTTGGAGGAGATAGGGGATGTACTCCGTAGACAGAGCTCATATGCTTGTCTAGAGAAGTGAAGATAGAGCTCATATGCTTATCTTTGTGAAGTGAAGTGTGGATACAGCTTGTATGCTTATCTGTGGATATTGTTGATATACATATCTGTTGTAGAGTGTGGATACAGCTTGTATGCTTATCTGTGGATATTGTTGATATACATATCTGTTGAGAATGTGGATATAGCTTTTATGCTTATCTGAATGTGAGATATAGTTTTTATACATACCTGTGGAAATGATGATAGAGCTAGCATGCTTATCTGTTGAAAAAGGGAAAATGAAAAGTACTTGGGACTTGTAAGTCGTTGACATAAATATGTAATTTATGTGATTGAATCAGTGTTGACCAACTATCAATTGCTAATGTTTTAGTCATTGTCCATGGTTGGTTTAGTGTATTTCTACTGGGCTGTGGCTCACCCTATATGGGAATATCATTTTCAGGTGCAGGAAGCATGCCACCTCCAAGGACATAGCTGGGAGGCTAGTGGCGGACATAGTTTTGTCGTTTTACTGTTGATGTATTACATGTAATTTCAAGCCAAGGGCTTAATGTGTAAACGAGTTAGAACTCTTTGTTGTAACCAAGTGTTAACTTGGAAAGCTGTAAGCCCGTAGGGCATTTTGTTATGAGGTTAACATGTAATACTTATGTCTTGGAATTCTAATGAATGAAAGGAATGCAGTTAGTTTAAATGTAAATGCATGTCTTACCTGATGGGTTTATTGTTATTATTTTGAGGGCGTTACAACTTGGTATCAGAGCGTACCGGGTTCGAATACTTTGGGTACGTGGGAAGTGATTAGGATCACAATGGGTTTGTCTCGCTTGATAGAGACTTAGATGTAGTATCATATGCTATGTGCTTAAATGCTAACATGCTTATGTGACTATGTGGGTATGGGATTTAATTTCTAGGATGTTGATTGGATCCTTGAGTTTCTGGGAGTCTTGTTGGAAAAGCACTTGATCAACGCTGTTTCTAACCGGAACTCTAGTAACGCCTCGGGACTATCATTATCCGGAAATGAAATTCGTAAGTGCTTATGTGTTTATGTGCTTATGTGGAGTGAATTACAGTTGTCCATGCATTAGGACGTGAGTGATTAGTTTCGGCACACTTATGAATGTGCTAACGTTCTGTGTTGCCTTTATTAGGATGTCAGGACGAGGAAGAGGTGCTAGGCGTGGTAGACCTGCGAGGCAGGAAGTACCGTTACAGGGTGAGATTCCGGCAGTGCAGGAGGGAGTTGGGCAGGCCAATGTGGCCGAGCCAGTGGGTCAGCAGGCTATGGGTGCCTTGGCCAGAGAGATAGCAGGAGCTTTGGGTATTCTTAGAGCTGGGAATCAGGCAGCTGAGACAGGGCCTTCCTTCTTGAAGAGGGAGTTCTTTCGGTGTAATCCGGACGAGTTTATCGGGGATCCTAAAGAGCCGCTTAAGGCAGATGAATGTCTCGAACAGACAACGAAGACGTTTGAGATGCTTGGCATCGAGGACGGAGCACTGAAAGTGACCTTGGCATCCTTTCAACTGAAGGGAGATGCGGGTCAATGGTGGAAGTACGAGAAAGCTCGTGTTGGTGGTACTTGGGAGGCGTTTGTGAATGCTTTTCAGGAGAGGTTTTTATCAGCAGCAGCTAGGGAAAAGCTGAGGGATCAGTTTAGCCGGCTTAATCAGCAGGGCTTGTCAGTGGCCGAGTTTGAGGCTACTTTTACCAGTCTGTCTAGGTTTGCACCTGAACTGGTGGCGTCTGAGGAACGCCGTTGCTATGAGTTTGAGCGGAAGTTGAGGCGGGGCCTCAAGTTGAGAATTGGTGGGTCTTATATTCGAGAATATAGACACCTAGTGGACGCTGCAGCTCATATGGAGCTTATGATGCAGGAGGAGGATGAGGGTCAGAGAGGCTCCAAGAGGAGCCAGGATAGTCAGAGTGATGGCAGCAGACAGAAGGGTTATAACCCTCAGCAGTCTCAGGGTGCAGTCTCTAGATCGACCTTTCCAGTGCCTAGTGTAGGCTCGGGGAGAGGCAGTCAGGGAGAATTCACTTGTTACAAGTGTGGCCAGCTGGGTCACAAGGTTTCTGTTTGCCCGCAGAAGGGTGGGGGTCAGAAAGCTGCTTCTTCTTCAGCTAGACCGCCGAGTCAGAGTTTGGGCAGGGGGCAGCTCTTGATTTGTTATCAGTGTGGACAACCTGGGCACATGAAGAGGTTTTGCCCACAGTTGAGTGCCACTTCGGGAGCGTCTGGTTCTAGGCAGACGCAGGGTTTTCAGCCAGCTCAGTCTGTGCAGGCCTCGAGGGCCAATCCGGGAGCTTCGTCATCCCAGTCTGTGCAGCAGTCTTTTGCTCCGAGAGGTGAGCAGGTAGACCAGGGGCCTACGGGGCGCGTGTATGCTGTTACCGCGCAGGATTTAGTACCGGCTCCATCAGTAGTGAGAGGTACTTTTCTGTTTTGCAACTCAGTTGCTAATGTGTTGATAGACACGGGTGCATCTCATTCTTTTGTATCTGCTGCATTTGCATCTGTTTTGGAATTGGAGTTAGCACAGTTAGCATCTCCTATTTGTGTGGTATCACCTTTGGGTGGTGAGTTGATTCTGAAACAGGGTGTTAGAGGATGTGATATAGAGGTCGCCGACTATAGGCTTCCTTTTCCGTTTGTTGTCATGCCCATGAAGGGTTTTGATGTTATTTTGGGTATGGACTGGTTATCGTCATACCGGGCTGTTATTGATTGCTACCGCCAGAGGGTTACATTGTGTACCTTGAGCGGGGAGTGGTTCCATTTCTTGGGAGACCGGGTTGGTAGTGTTTTGCCACCGGGGTATGATTCGCGAGGGCGAAGTGAGCTTAGTAGTCTACTTGCCAGTTTTGAGAGTGGTGAGAGTGGTGAGACCCAGGTTGTGTTACCGAGGGTGGTTTGTGAGTATTCGGATGTCTTTCCCGAAGATCTTGTTAGTTTGCCACCTCACCGAGAGATAGAGTTCTCTATTGATTTAGTGCCTGGTACGGCACCGATTTCTATGGCACCTTACCGTTTGCTCCAGCAGAGTTGGTTGAGTTGAAAGTTCAGCTCCAGGAATTGCTTGATAAGGGCTTTGTTCGCCCTAGTGTTTCACCGTGGGGAGCACCGGCACTTTTTGTTAAAAAGAAAGATGGTGCCTTGAGATTGTGTATAGACTACCGGAAGTTGAATCGGGCTACGGTTAAGAATAAGTACCCTATGCCCCGTATAGATGATTTATTTGACCAGTTGAAGGGTTCCCGTTGTTTCTCTAAGATAGACTTGAGATCGGGTTACCATCAGTTGAGGGTCAGGGAGGAAGATATTCCTAAGACGGCATTCCGTACGCGGTATGGCCATTATGAGTTTCTAGTGATGCCATTCGGACTTACCAATGCACCGGCAGTCTTTATGGACTTGATGAACCGGATTTTCCGGGAGTTCTTAGACCGATTTGTGGTTGTTTTTGTGGACGATATCCTTATCTATTCGTCATCTAAGGAGGAGCACGAGGAACACTTGAGAGTGGTGCTTGAGTTACTTAGAGCCCATAGGCTGTCTGCCAAGTTTGGGAAGTGTGAGTTCTGGCTGGGGGAAGTCAAGTTCTTAGGCCATATGGTATCCGGGGAAGGGGTGTCTGTTGATACATCCAAGATTGAGGCAGTGCAAGATTGGGCACAGCCTAAGAGTGTATTTGAGATCCGCAGTTTTCTGGGATTAGCTGGGTATTACCATCGGTTTGTGAAGGATTTCTCCAGGTTAGCGTCACCGTTGACTAGGCTGACTCGGAAGGGAGTCAAGTTTGTGTGGAGTGAGACTTGTGAAAAGTCGTTCCAAGAGTTGAAAGTTAGATTGACCACCGCTCCGGTGTTGATTATTCCGGAGAGAGGGTTGGGTTATGCGGTTTATTGTGATGCCTCACGAGAGGGTTTGGGTTGTGTGTTGATGCAAGAGGGGAAAGTGGTAGCTTATGGCTCACGTCAGTTGAAAATACACGAGAAGAATTACCCCACACATGACCTAGAGTTAGCAGCTGTGATCTTTGCCTTGAAAATCTGGAGGCACTACCTTTATGGTGAGAGGTTCGAGGTATTCTCGGATCATAAGAGTTTGAAGTATCTGTTTACACAGAGAGACTTGAATCTGAGGCAGAGGAGGTGGATGGAGTTCATCGAGGATTATGATTTTGAGTTGCATTATCATCCGGGAAAGGCCAATGTTGTGGCCGATGCCCTTAGTAGGAAGACCATTAGTGATGTAGCTTGTATAGCCATCCGGGAATGGGTGATGTTGGGAGCACTTGGCGAGTTTGATTTGCTACTGGGCGAATCTGTTGAGGCTGCGGCCTTGTTTTCTGTTGTTGCGCAGCCTACACTTATGATTAGAGAGTTAGAGGCACAGAGAGGTGACCTTGAGGTAGAATCCCTCCGAGAGAAGATCTCCAGTGGGAAAGTTGAGAAGGGTTTGACGGTGTATCCCGACCTGAGTGTGAGATACCGAGACCGTTTGTTTGTACCGGAGGCTTGCCGTGAGGAAGTACTCCGAGAGTTTCACCATTCGCGCCTTGCGGTGCATCCGGGAGGTACTAAGATGTATCAGGATTTGGGTCGCCAGTTTTGGTGGCGGGGTATGAAGAGAGATGTGGCTGTTTTCGTATCGAAGTGCCTTACTTGCCAGCAAGTGAAGGCCGAGCATCAGAGGCCAGCGGGTTTGTTGCAACCCTTGCCTATTGCCGAGTGGAAGTGGGAGCATGTCACTATGGACTTCGTTGTAGGTCTTCCGAGGACTCAGCGGGGTAGTGATGCTATTTGGGTGGTTGTAGACCGGTTGACTAAGTCGGCGCACTTTATTCCTATGCGCGTGAGAGATTCGGTAGATCATCTTGCCGATTTGTATATTCGGGACGTAGTGAGATTGCATGGGGTCCCAGTGACGATTGTCTCAGATAGAGATCCTCGTTTTACTGCTAGGTTGTGGCAGAGTTTGCAGAGTGCCTTGGGCACTAAAGTTGACCTTTAGTACGGCTTATCATCCTCAGACGGACGGGCAGTCCGAGCGTACTATTCAGATCCTCGAGGATATGCTTCGGGGTTGTGTCCTGGATTTCAGTGGGACGTGGGAGAGGCACTTGCCATTGGTAGAGTTTGCCTACAACAACAGTTTTCAGTCTAGCGTCGGTATGGCACCGTTTGAGGCCTTGTATGGCCGACCGTGTAGGTCTCCAGTGTGTTGGGCCGAGGTGGGTGATGCACCTTTGTTGGGTCCGGAGTTGGTTAGGGAGACGACGGAGAAAGTTGAGCTTATCCGTAGGAGGCTTGTTACAGCCCAGAGTCGACAAAAGAGTTATGCCGACCGTAGGAGGAGGCCTTTGGCGTTTGAGGTAGGTGATCATGTCTTTCTGAAGATATCACCTAGGCGAGGCCTGATGAGGTTTGGGAAGAGTGGGAAGTTGTCCCCTCGGTTTATTGGTCCTTTTGAGATCCTTGAGAGGATAGGTGAGGTTGCTTATCGGTTAGCCTTACCGCCGCAGTTGTCCGGAGTGCATGATGTGTTTCATGTGAGTATGCTTCGGAAGTATGAACCAGGTCCATCACATGTGTTGGATTGGACTAATTTAGAGGTAGATGAGGATGCCTCGTATGAGGAGAGACCGGTTCGGGTCTTGGATAGGCGGGATCAGGTCCTGCGTGGTAAGACCATTCCTTTGGTGAAAGTCTTGTGGAAACATCACGGAGTGGAAGAAGCCACTTGGGAACGTGAGTTGGAAGTCCGAGAGAAATATCCGGACTTGTTTGTTGATATGTAATCTTGTATTTAAATTTTACGTTTTGTTGAACTTAAGAGCTTTTATATATGTCTTAAGTTGTGAAACATTGAAAATGTTTTGGTTATTGGAAGTATGTTTTGGAACTTGCCTCATATGGAAGTTGAATGTAACATTATAGGTGTTAAGTATATTGTTGACATTGGAAAGTTAGTGCATAATGTTAGTGCATGTTAATAATACATATGTTTGTGTTATGTCTCTTGTTTAAGGGATGGGATGACCAGTAATGGGTCGAATTGTTGAATGTTAAAATGTAACATTGTTTAAAATGGAGGAAAACTTGTTTTGAAAACTTGTGCTTAATTTCGGGGGCGAAATTCTTTAAGGGGGGGAGGTTATAGCGATCCCGGGTTTACCCTTGTTGTACAGTGATCCGGACATGTGTCCGTGGATGTTGGTAGTTGTTTATTATCTTGTTTACATCCTTTCTTACTTTGTATTTGAGTTATAGGATGTGTTGGGCGGGTTGGTTTCAGGTTGGTTGAGTTTAGAAACCAAAACTAGTTGCCCAGATTTTTGGCCTGTCCGCTCGAGCGGAGGTGTTGGCGCTCGAGCGGGGGATACATCCATCCAGTATCTTGTTGTGCAGTGTTGTGAGCTCGAGCGTAGGGTTGGGAGCTCGAGCGGAGGGCTGGTTCTGCAAAAGTGCTGGGCGAGTGCATTCTGCGCTCAAGCGGGAGGTTGGCCGCTCGAGCGGAAGTCTGTGAGTGTACGCTCGAGCGGGGTGTTTTACGCTCGAGCGGAGACCTGGGTTAAAGTCCCGAATTTGTGACTCTTCAAATCACTTTTTCACTTTCTCTTCTCTCTCTTACTTTTCCAAAATCACCATTGTTGAGCCTTTCACTCTAGACTCTACCTTCTCTCTAGGTTTTGATCTAGTAGGAGTGATTTACTCACCTTTGGCCTTTACAAAAAAGTTGTTGATCGTCGAGGGCTTCATTTTAATCTGAAAATCTCGGGTTTTGGAGCACGTTGGGTTTTGTCGTTTTCTCCTTTGGGACTCCGAATTTGAGGTAGGGATAACCTACTCCTCTCTATGGGTTTTGTCTTTAAATTTTGGTATTTTGAGATGTTGGGCTTGGTTGGGTAATTTTGTGAAAGTTTGGGGCTTTTGTGTAATTTTACAAAGGTTGGGGTTTCATTCATAATAAACCTAGATGCATGTTTGGCATGAAGAAAATGGAATGATTGTTGAATCATTGATGAAAATGGGACCTAAGGGTTGAAATGGTAATTATGGAAAATGGCCTAATTACATTGTTTAATTAATTGGGATAATTAATTGGTGAGAAATGAGGAAATGAAATGTTGATTGAATATCCATTTGCGCATTTAATTTCTGTTTTAGAAATAACTGCTTGGGGCTATCGGTGGAGGATAGTCGAGATTGTTGTAGACAATGTATGTTGATTAGGCAAACTGAAACTAATCAATGGAATGTGTTATGGAACTTGACAGTTGCTAGAATACATTAATTGTTTGTATTGTGTGATTGTATATAGAACCAATGTGTTTATATACGTTATGTGTAGAGGAGGAGATAGGGGATGTACTCCGCGGTTTAGGGGAAGATAGGGGATGGACCTCTAAACCGGATAGGTATTTGGAGGAGATAGGGGATGTACTCCGTAGACAGAGCTCATATGCTTGTCTAGAGAAGTGAAGATAGAGCTCATATGCTTATCTTTGTGAAGTGAAGTGTGGATACAGCTTGTATGCTTATCTGTGGATATTGTTGATATACATATCTGTTGTAGAGTGTGGATACAGCTTGTATGCTTATCTGTGGATATTGTTGATATACATATCTGTTGAGAATGTGGATATAGCTTTTATGCTTATCTGAATGTGAGATATAGTTTTTATACATACCTGTGGAAATGATGATAGAGCTAGCATGCTTATCTGTTGAAAAAGGGAAAATGAAAAGTAATTGGGACTTGTAAGTCGTTGACATAAATATGTAATTTATGTGATTGAATCAGTGTTGACCAACTATCAATTGCTAATGTTTTAGTCATTGTCCATGGTTGGTTTAGTGTATTTCTACTGGGCTGTGGCTCACCCTATATGGGAATATCATTTTCAGGTGCAGGAAGCATGCCACCTCCAAGGACATAGCTGGGAGGCTAGTGGCGGACATAGTTTTGTCGTTTTACTGTTGATGTATTACATGTAATTTCAAGCCAAGGGCTTAATGTGTAAACGAGTTAGAACTCTTTGTTGTAACCAAGTGTTAACTTGGAAAGCTGTAAGCCCGTAGGGCATTTTGTTATGAGGTTAACATGTAATACTTATGTCTTGGAATTCTAATGAATGAAAGGAATGCAGTTAGTTTAAATGTAAATGCATGTTTTACCTGATGGGTTTATTGTTATTATTTTGAGGGCGTTACATTACGTAACTATAAATATCCGATCAATGTGATTTTTTACGGACCTATAGTACTCGACGAGTTTTACACATTGAATGGTTCGAATTATCAAAACGAGACTCGTAATAAATCCTTGCAAACCTAATAATATCATCCAGTTATCAGACTGGAGGAAAGCCAGACCCAATTAAAAAACGTTTTAAACTGGATGTCATTGTTTGTTCAAAAATATTTGAGAGCTCTAAACCAGGAGCTCTAAAAGATCTTTAATAAGTGGAGTCCACTATTGATTTGATGTTTTGACTTTTTTCTTCTTCTTTTTTTTTTTTTTATTGCCACATAAATAGAGCTCAATTTATAATTTTACTTTTACAACTCTCTATCACTACTCTTGTTTGTTTAGCTTTGTACATCAAGTCATATCATGCAATAGATTTAGTGGTAAAACAAACCAATTGGAGGAAAAAACGAGAAAGAATGAAAAAGAGTCATTAATTAATGAGGGGTGATAGAGAACTTTAAAAATAGAGTTTTAAATTGAGATTTACTTATATGGCAATGAAAAAAAAAAAAAAGAAAATTTACCCACAAGTCCTAGTTTCTGAAAAGTTGAACCATTTAGTTTTAAAAGTTTTCTTATGTTCCATTTAGTCCCATTTGCACATCAATCTAATGTTTGAAATATTAATCTGATGTTCGAAATCTAATATTCGAAACATTAATATGATGTTCGAAATCTAATATTCGAAACATTAATATGATGTTTGAAACATTATAATGGGAGCTTTCAGTCTATAAAAAAACTTTTAAGACTAAACAGTATATAAGTTATTAATTTGAAATTTATTGATGCATCCCAAAAAAAAAAGTCAAAACATCACATCAATAAATGAATCCTATCTATTAGAACTCACGATTTAAAACTCTCAAATATTTTTATTAATTAATTAATAAATCTAGAGTGAGGGCGTGGCCCCCGTAGTCGTCCCCCCCCCCCCCCCCCAATATGAAACCTTCTTGTTTCACCGTCTGCCCATAATATCGTAATAATTGGTATAAAGCCTCTGATTTTTCTCATTTTTCTATTTTAATAAGGGAGAATTTGAGATGTTCACGTGATATATTATAAGTTTTATTTTTCTCATTTTTCTATTTTAATAAGGGAGAATTTGAGATGTTCACGTGATATGTTATAAGTTTTGTTTTGATAGTTCAAATCGTTTATTTTATAAGATTATTAATATATGTTATTCATAAAAAATAAAAAAAATTAATTTGATTTGATAATGATAACTTTTTTCATTTTACCACATTTCTTTTCAAAAAACTAGACGGTAAATATATTTTAAAAATATATCATTAATTTTTTTAGAGATAAATACGATAAAATAAAAATATTATGATTATCAAATTGAACTTAATTTTTTTTATAAATGATATACAGTAAGACTGTGTTTGGTTTAAGAATTTTGAAAGGAATCACTACAAGAAAAGGGGGTAAAAAAGATGGAAACATTAGCAACGGCGGTTTTCCCGTCGCAAAAAATGGTTTTTTGCGACTGCAGCATAAACCGTCGCAAATGAAGGATTTAGCGACGGCGTTATCCCCGTCGGTGATAAAAAATGCGCGCATAGGGAGTAAATGCATTAGTATTAGCGACGGATGTTTTTACCGTCGCAAAAAATAAATGTTTTGAGACGGCGTACGTTTGCTGTCACAAATAGTTTACTTATTGCGACGGCAATTGTCCGTCGCAAAAAAATCTAATTTAAACGGCGCCGTTTTATGCATAAAATACTTGCCATTTGCGACGGTGTAAAACCTACCGTCGCAAAAAGGGAAATTTTTTTTGCCCCCTTCCCTATTCATCTTGCCGCTCGATCAAAAACGTAATCCAAATCCCTAAAAGTTTCAAACCAATTTCTTTGCGCCAAATCCCTACGAAGCCGAACGGCGAACGGTGAACGGCGAACGGTGGTGCGGTGGTGCGGTGCTGCTGCGGCGAGGACGACAGGTATGCTCTCTCTCTCTCTGTATATATATATACAGATCTGTATCGTCTATATATATATATTGATAATATATACATTATTAAATCTGTATATATATATATATATAAATCTGTATCAATATATATATATGTTGATAAATCTGTATATATATATATATATATAAATCTGTATCAATATATATTATTAAATGATAATTTATTTTATATGTATATATGTATCTGTTTGATTTTCCATCTTCGTGTAAGCATTAATTACAAGCCCTTTCTGTGTGTTGACTGAATTTAATTAAATTAATTATGGCATCAAACACATCCAGAAGGAATAAACTCAATTCCTCTTCTTTCTTTTTTTTAGCTGTTTGGGATGTGATTTTGATGTGTATTCAGTGATTTTTTTTTTTTTTTTTGTGATGGAATAAACTCAATATTCTGGAATAATATTAGAAGCATAATGTAGAGTCCAATATTAATTTTTTGTTTGCCATTGGCTATGTTCATGCATTGATATCTCAATTTATGGATAAAATCGAATCTCTTGATAATTATGGGTGGCTTTTTTTAGCACAAATTTACAAAGCAAAAATCCAGCTTCAGCTTGTAACAAGTTCTGTGAGGTGGGTTTATGTGAGGTAAGTATGTGTTCAAGTTGATATTTCTAGTTCCAATTAGCATTTATAAATGAAGTAAGTCTACCTCTAGTCCACTAATTGAATTAAAGGAACTGGTTTATGGGCGGTAAGTCCATTTTAAGTCTATTTCAATAATTTAAATTATTTATATTTTAGTATTCACTAAAGAGATTATTTGTATAAATAATTAAGTTAATTCAATATTAGTATCATCATAATTAGATCATATTAACCATCACTTAACACACAAAGTTTAATTTTCACTTTTATTGTTTTTTGTCAATTAACTAACACTTCAATACACGATTTTAATTATATCATTGTGGATGTTTTCAATCACTCAACCTTAGTTTATATAGATAAGAGGCCCTTTTATCCATCACTAATTATTCTTGGGTTGGATGGCTCCATTATTCATCCTATCATGATATCAAGACTGATTAAAAGATTTATTAATATTTCAACCATTGATTCAATCTAATTACTTCTAGTGTTCCAAATTGATAACTACTAAAAAGTTATATATATTTTTTATAAGAAAAATTATACTACTTTTTGTATGGATGGCATATTATCAAGTATTACAAACTATGAAATACTATATCATATATATTTTGTATAAATTGACAAAATATTTTGATAAGTTTTTTAATTTAAAATCCCTAATATTAGGATTTTGTAAGATAAGGGATACGCAACATATTCATAATAGTTGGGGTCTCTTAACATTTTTACAGAAAATTTTTTTTCACGAACAAATTTCAACTTTTAAAGAAAAATTTACAAAAAAATTTCAGTTCTAATATTATTGAGAGATTTTAACTAATAAGAAAATATATATATATATATATATATATTTGTCGTATAAAGCCCTTCAAACAAATCATCTATATAAAAATTAGACTAATCAAAAATAGTATATGATTAGAGAAAATTTGTCGTAAAAATAAAATAAAATAAATTATAAGTACTATGATTTTGATAACGGACTTTGTTCATTTGTTTTCATAACAAATATATATAAACCAGACCCATCCATTTATCATATGCATCATTAGTTATGTCATTTTTTTTTTCTTTAGTTATGATAAATTATCTTCGTTAATTATGATATTGTTTTAGTTAAGACTTATTAGATCTTTGGTTGTGCCTCATGTGGTGTTTGGTTATGATTTATTTATTTTTTAAGTTATGACTCAGAAAGTATGAAATTATATTATTTTTTTTCTTCAATTAATTGATCTCACGTGTTGTTGTATAAGTGTTTCATTTTTTATGTTCTCCTATTAAATCGGTAAATAACTAACTAGGATAAGACTACCTACCTATTTGAGAGAAATTAGATGGATAGGTATCATGGTACATGAATACGTATGTATTATATTTAGAGTTACTTTGATGAGATATTTTTGTGGATGTGTACAGATGATGGATAAGAGTTGGATCGATTTTCCAAATAGGATGTCGAGCGAATACATTAATGGGATTAATGAATTCCTTGTGTTTGCCTACACTAATAGGGTTGAAGGTTCGATGATCAGTTGTCCGTGTAGGAAGTGTGAGAATCGATACTATTTTGTACGAGGGGGTGTACGGGAGCATCTGATTTTGAATGGTTTTTTTAAAAAATACAAACATTGGATTAATCATGGGGAATCTTACGTATCTCTGTATGGTAATCGAGAGAATGAAACATTAGCTAATTCAGACATTGGGGATGATATGATTGGAATGATACAAGGGGCTATGGGAAATCCACATGCCGATACAATTGTTGAGGGTGATGAATCACAGGGCCCTGATCCCCATGCATTTGAACCCCAACTCGGTCCAAATGCAGAGACTGCAAAGTATTTCAAACTTCTTCAAGATGCACAAAGTGAATTGTATCCGGGTTGTCAGAAGTTCACATCCTTGTCATTCGTTGTTCGACTTTTACATTTGAAGGTGCTTAATCAGTGGACGGACAAGTCTGTTGACATGCTGCTTGAGTTATGGAATGAGGCGTTCCCGTTGGGTGTGAAACTCCCAGACTCATATTATAAAGCTCAAAAGGTCACAACAGATTTGGGCTTCACGTATGAGACGTGGGATGCATGTCCCAACAGTTGCATGTTGTTTCGAAATGAGGACGCCAATCTTGATAAATGTGGCATATGTAACAGTTGTAGATGGAAATCAAATGGTGATGGTGGTTCAAATGGTCCTAACAAAGGTGGCAAACGAATAGCTGCAAAACAGATGAGGTATTTTCCTTTAAAGCCAAGGTTGCAGAGGTTGTTTATGTCATCCAAGACGGCCAACTTAATGAGATGGCATGCAGAGAAACGAACTGATGATGGTGTCTTCAGGCATCCTGCTGACTTCCTTGCATGGAAAGATTTTGACCGTCGGAATATTAACTTTAGTAATGATTGCCGAAGTGTAAGGCTTGGCTTAGCATCTGATGGTTTTAACCCATTCAGAACGATGAACATAGTTCATAGCACTTGGCCTGTTGTGCTCGTTCCATACAACTTGCCGCCATGGATGTGCATGAAGCAACCATTTCTAATTTTAGCCGTGCTTATTGACAGCCCAAAAGGACCTGGTGACAAGATTGATGTGTACATGCAACCGTTGATTGAGGAGTTGAAAGAACTATGGAATGAGGGTGTGTCAACATTTGATGCATCAACAAATCAAATGTTTCAAATGCATGCAGCTTTACTGTGGACAATTAGTGATTTTCCTGCATACGCAAACTTGTCAGGATGGAGCACTAAAGGCGAATATGCATGTCCTTGTTGCAATAAGGAAACTACATCGTGTTGGTTGAAGCATAGTAGGAAACAATCATACTTGGGTCATCGCAGATTTTTACCTACTGGCCATAAATCCCGGAAGGATAAAGTATCATTTGATGGTACTCGGGAAGTCTGACTCAAACCCAAATTGTTGTCTGGAACTGAGATGTTGCTACAATTAGAATCTAAGGGTATTTTAACCCAATACAAGAGGGATGACCTTAAGGAGAGGCATAGGAGACAGGTACAGAAGGACAAAGCTGGACATCGCACCCACAGTTGGAAGAAAAAGAGTATCTTTTATGAATTGCCATATTGGGAGCACAATCTAATAAGACACAACCTCGATGTGATGCATATAGAGAAGAATGTTTGTGACAATGTGTTGTGGACAATATTAGGGGTTGTAGGAAAATCGAAGGATGGCGTTAATGTTCGGCGTGATTTACAAGATATGAATATTAGAAAACCCCTACATTTGCAGTTAAGAGGGTCGAATAAAGCCTATTTACCAGCAGCACAATTCACGATGACCAAGGATGAAAAAGATTTGTTCTTGAAAGTGTTGAAGGAAGTAAGAGTTCCCGACGGGTATTCATCCAATATATCACGTCATGTGCGCTCACATGATAGAAGTATTGGGGGTCTTAAGAGCCACGATAGTCATATTTTGATGCAACAACTTATTCCATTGGCTATTCGAAGATCGTTACCGAAGAATGTAATTGAACCCTTGATTGAATTGAGCAATTTCTTTAGACAATTGTGTTCAAAAGTGAATCATGCAACAGATTTGCAATATATTCAAGATCGTATCGCTATAACACTTTGTTATCTAGAGAAAATATTTCCTCCAAGTTTTTTTTGATATAATGGAGCACTTGTCTATACATCTAGCTGATGAAGCCTTATTGGGTGGAGCGATTCAGTTTCGATGGATGTATCCAATTGAGAGGTATCTTCTTACTTTGAAGCAATACGTGCGTAATAGAGCTCATCCTGAAGGATCAATTGCTAAAGGATATCTTATGGAAGAATGCATGAATTTTTGTGCACAATATCTCAATGATGTGGAAACCAAATCTAGTCGACCCGTGAGGAACTATAGTGGTGCTGATAATTTGGGTCATGCTATTGGTGAAAACACAAGCTTTTATCTTGATAATACTTCTTGGGTACAAGCTCATCGGTACATCTTATTCAATACAAGCGCGGTTCAACCATTCATAAAGTAAGTTAAGTCACTCACTCAATATTTTATTATGTTTTATTGAATTTTCTACAAAATATTTTGTATTGCTAAAATTTCAATCTACACAGCGAACACCTTGAAGTACTGAAGCTCAAAATGCCTCGTGTTGACGATCATCAGCTTCGGCGTGAACATTTTGAAACTTTTCACATTTGATTCAAGGAACATGTATGTATTTAACTCTATAGATTCTAGTTACTTAAGTCGAACTACATTTTAAATTTTACATTTTCATGTAAAATAGGTCCAAACTTTGCGAAGGACTACTGATGTCATATTTTCTGAAGAGATTATTCTATTGGCAAATGGTCCTCATAACTTGGCAAGGAGGTTCAACGGGTATATACTGAATGGGTTTCGGTATTGAGTAAAGACCATGGATGATCGTTGAGCCACACAAAATTGTGGTGTAGCTTTGAAGGCAGATACCATAAGTTATGCTAGTCGAAAAGACAAGAATCCTCGTGTGGGGTCTATGTACTATTATGGACAATTGACAGATATTGTTGAGATTCGATATTCCAATGAGAAGAAACATGTGTTGTTTAAGTGTGATTGGATTGACAACATTCACGGAAAGAAAGAAGATGTCTTCAATTTCACGTTGGTGAACTTCAATCATTTGTTGTACCAAGATGATCGAATTACCAATGAACCTTTCATTTTGGCATCCCAAGCAGAGCAAGTTTGGTATGTTGCAGACCCGTTACAACCAGACTGGCAAGTCGTGGTGAAGATGTCTCAAAGAGGTTTATTTGATATGAGTTCGATTGATCCACAAATCGAGCCATACATGAGCCAACAATTGGAAGAAAATATAATGCTTCGTGATGAAGAAGTTGGTTGGGTGAGGGAAGCTGCAGAAGGGGAAACAGTTGATGTTCAAATAGGCTGATAGTGGTGGAAACATTAGTAATTCAATTAAGGCCAAGGTTGTAGTTAATTATCAATTTCTTAATTTACTTTGTCTTTGTAATTGTATTAGTTCAATTAATGTCATATTATAGTTGACGACAAACCATTGTCTATGTTTCTAATGTCAATTAATGTTATATTGCTTGCAAATTATTATGGGAAGGAAGAGGAAGCCTGATCATCCTCGGCGCATGATGTCTGATGTGCTACATAACAGGACATTAGTAGCACCACCATCAGAGGAGGCATCACATCGGCCACTATCGGAGGGGCCTTTAGTGGCACCACAGCAGCTACCATGTACTCAGCCTCCACGCCTACCATCGGTGCGTCCACCATCAGTGCCACCACAACAGCTATCATCATCAGCTTATGAGCCATCCGCAGGTATATAAATTTGCTTTGATTTGTATGAAAATTATTTAAACATACATTTATTTATGGTCATTATATATAACTTGTTTATTCTCATTGTATTTTGCAGACCCTTCGACTTCTTCACAGCCCACCTCAGGTTTATTTGATATGATTTGTATTCACATTATTTAAATTTGCATTTGTTTATTACCATTGCATATTGTTTACTGTTATTGTATCTCATAGGTCATGTTAGTTCTTCATCAACCTCGACTAGGCGTGGTAGAGGATGTGCCAAGGGCATTAAAGAGTGGGGTACTGGTAAAAAGCTAGACATACAATTTGATGGAAATTACTGCTCAATAGGGGATAACGTGGCTAAGTTAACTACTCAACTTGGCATTATTGTGCGGAATGGTAACATTGTTCCTCTTACTTTTCTTGACTGGAACAATGTGCCTGATGATATTATTGATGCTATCTGGAAGGATGTGAAGGTAAAAGTATATTTTTGTCCACAAATTCGAATTCCAAAATTGTGTTATTATTTTTTAAACTTTGAAATTGTGTTTTATAGGATAATTTGAATATATGTCCAGAGGAGTACAAGCCAATCTGTATGAAAAACTGCAACAGCATATGGAAGGATCACAAGAACAAGCTTAAGGCTAAGTATTTCAAGCCTAGAAGTTCTGATCCTAATCTGAAGGATGATGTTCCTATGCACATCGTGCCAAGCCAGTGGGAAGAACTTGTGGAGTATTGGCGTACTTTCGATGCTGAGGTATACAAATAAGTTATATTTATGATATGTAAACATACAAATCATATTTACATACTCACATTTGTCGAACCTGTTATAGAAAATCGCAAGTAGGAACGCTAAAAATCGGCGAGCTCACGGCATAGCTCATACCACAGGGCGTACTACTTTCTCTCAGATACGGCATGAGGTTTACATTTTATTGTTTTATTTTTGTATATAAATAAACATTGTACATTTACAAATTATTTACATTCTAATTTTCATATTTCTAAATGCAGATGACCAGTAAGGGGGAGTCAACTGATAAGATGAATGTTTGGCTTATGACACGTAGAGTGGATGACCCAGAGGTTATTCAGACCTTGGTAGTTTCCAAACACCTTTGATTGTATTTAAAGTTTATTTTTTGTGTGTCAACCATCTTAATTTGGCATATACTTGTATGTCTTATTCAATTCAGGATGAGTTTAATCGTCAACTCTCTATGCTACCTGAGGATGGTCGGACTTTGGAGGCTAGGAATGCTATTTTCCATGAGTTGATAGGTAATGATGGACATGGATATTGTCGCACATACGGGAGAATTGTGCCTCGAAGAGCGGTGTATAAAGATGGTGCTGGGCCATCACAATCAACACCCCAGCCATCAATTATTGATCAGATCACGCAGAAGGTTCATGCAGAGCTAAGGGATGAGTTGAGGGAGAAGCTGCGAGCAGAGTTCTCTACACATTTACAGCAGATGAGAGCTGAGATGATGGCCTTAGTGTCACAGGGGGCAAGTGTGGATCCCAACAGACAGGTT
Organism: Camellia sinensis; assembly: GCF_055761805.1. Classification (NCBI taxonomy): domain Eukaryota; kingdom Viridiplantae; phylum Streptophyta; class Magnoliopsida; order Ericales; family Theaceae; genus Camellia; species Camellia sinensis. The sequence continues at coordinate 50,282,074 of NC_138969.1, forward strand.
CGATATAAATTAAATTGTTTGATAGTTCAATTTTCACAAAAGATTATGTATAAAATTCGAATATGATTACCACATTATGTATTGACTATCATAGGTTCCTGATGCATCGAGTGGCCACCGAGCATTTAGGGAATCTGCAGAAGACGAGAATCCATATACACCACCACCAGAAGATCAGGTATAAAATGTATCTTTGCATTCTAAGCTAAAATGTATCTTTGCATAATTTTGAGTTAACGCCCCAAAATCACCAAACGGTGTCGGTTTAGCATGAAAGTTGGCACACACGACCGCCTAGGCACGAGAGACTTGTGGGAGAAGACGGGGCTCGATTCGGGTTCCCGGTTTGGGAGTTAGAGCCGGATTTCACTTTAGGCAAACTAGTTCCATAAGAAACTTGAATTCGAGGAGTTAACGCCCCAAAATCACTAAACGGCGTCGGTTTAGCACGAAACTTGGCACACACGACCGCCTAGGCACGAGAGACTTGTGGGAGAAGACGGGGCTCGATTCGGGTTCCCGGTTTGGGAGTTAGAGCCGGATTTCACTTTAGGCAAACTAGTTCCTTAAGAAACTTGAATTCGAGGAGTTAACGCCCCAAAATCACCAAACGGCGTCGGTTTAGCACGAAACTTGGTACACACGACCGCCTAGGCACGAGAGACTTGTGGGAGAAGACGGGGCTCGAATCGGGTTCCCGATTTGGGAGTTAGAGCCGGATTTCACTTTAGGCAAACTAGTTTCTTAAGAAACTTGAATTCGAGGAGTTAACGCCCCAAAATCACCAAACGGCGTCGGTTTAGCATGAAACTTGGCACACACGACCGCCTAGGCATGAGAGACTTGTGGAAGAAGACGGGGCTCGAATCGGGTTATCGGTTTGGGAGTTAGAGCCGGATTTCACTTTAGACAAACTAGTTCCTTAAGAAACTTGAATTCGAGGAGTTAACGCCCCAAAATCACCAAACGGCGTCAGTTTACCACGAAACTTGGTACACACGACCGCCTAGGCACGAGAGACTTGTGGGAGAAGACGGGGCTCGAATCGGGTTCCCGGTTTGGGAGTTAGAGCTGGATTTCACTTTAGGCAAACTAGTTCCTTAAGAAACTTGAATTCGAGGAGTTAACGCCCCAAAATCACCAAACGGCGTCGGTTTACCACGAAACTTGGCACACATGACCGCCTAGGCACGAGAGACTTGTGGGAGAAGACGGGGCTCGAATCGGGTTCCCGGTTTGGGAGTTAGAGCCGGATTTCACTTTAGGCAAACTAGTTCCTTAAGAAACTTGAATTCGAGGAGTTAACGCCCCAAAATCACCAAACGGCGTCGGTTTACCACGAAACTTGGCACACACGACTGCCTAGGCACGAGAGACTTGTGGGAGAAGACGGGGCTCGAATCGGGTTCCCGGTTTGGGAGTTAGAGCCGGATTTCACTTTAGGCAAACTAGTTCCTTAAGAAACTTGAATTCGAGGAGTTAACGCCCCAAAATCACCAAACGGCGTCGGTTTAGCACGAAACTTGGCACACACAACCGCCTAGGCACGAGAGACTTGTGGGAGAAGACGGGGCTCGAATCGGGTTCCCGGTTTGGGAGTTAGAGCCGGATTTCACTTTAGGCAAACTAGTTCGTTAAGAAACTTGAATTCGAGGAGTTAACGCCCCAAAATCACCAAACGGCGTCGGTTTACCACGAAACTTGGCACACACGACCGCCTAGGCACGAGAGACTTGTGGGAGAAGACGGGGCTCGAATCGGGTTCCCGATTTGGGAGTTAGAGCCGGATTTCACTAAACTATCTTTCTAATTATATGGTAGTTAATTTTTTTATATTTTTCTGTAATTAAAATATTACCACCATTATATTGTTATTAATTATTTTTATTTTTTTTTTTTCAAATATTTCCTGAGTAGCAGTTTGCTTCGCGTGGAATGTGGGCGCGTAAAGATTATGACCAACTTCTGTTTTTGTAACTCATGAATAAATCAAGATGAAAACTTTTGGTTTTGATTTTGATTTATGTTATTTAAATTTGTGACCAACATTATGTATGTATTATGTGACCAACATTAGGAATTTTTATCATTTGCCAGCTTTTGTTTATGTATGGATTTATATTATTATGTCATTTCTTGATTTTTTTTAAGCTATTTTTCATTTGCCAACATTAGTTATTTTATTTATGTATTTATATTATTATATCATTTGCCAACATTACAGGTTATTTTTATATTTTAAATAATTGTAAAACAGGGATTTTTTTTTTTGTAATTTTTTTTGAGACGGCAGAACACCCCGTCGCAAAAAAAAAAAAAAAAAAAAAAAGGCTGTGCCAGGCTTTTTTGTGACGGAAGCCATACCGTCGCAAAAGGTGTTGAATTTATTTGAGAAACAAGGCTTTAGCGACGGTGAAATTACCGTCGCCAATAGTCAACATTTTTTGCGACGCCATTTTTTGCGACGGAATTTTGCCGTCGGCAAAATCTCATTAGCGATGGAAAGCTTGTGCCGTCGCAAAAAGCCCAGATCTTCATCCACTATCGGCGACAGACATTTGCCGTCGCAAAAAAAAAAAAAATTCCCGTCGCAAAAACAATGGCGACGGCAAGTGCTGTCGCTAAAGGTCTTTTGCAACCCCCCCTGTTGCGACCCCCACTTGCCGTCGCAAAAAAAAAATTTACCGTCGCAAATAGATTTTGAGACGGCGTTTTGATTATTTGCGACGGCGTTTTGCCGTCGCAAAAAACAATTTTTTTTGTAGTGAATCTAAAAAAGAAAAGTGAAAATACGTGTGAAAGGGAAAAGGAAAGGGATTAAGGGATATTCATATTTATCATCATTTTTCCTTTCTCTTTTCAACTATCTCATCAAATCTTTAAACCAAACATAATTTAATAATATTACAAAATAAATAGTTTAAATCATTAAACAACACTAGTGATGAGCCCAATAGATCATTCAAGTACCCTCATATAAAATTTTTAACACGAGAATAATTAAACCCTTAATTTATTATTATTTCATAATTAATTTGGCTTACTTAAACTTTATCTACTGAAGCATATAATAATGGTTTTGGGATGCTTGCGGCACGTTAGTTATGTCCTTTGTTGGGATTATTACTAGGACGATAAACAAATCGAATCGAGTTGAGTCTTAATATGTTTAGACTTATTTATTAAAATTTTAATTAGTTCAAGTTTGAGCTCAAGTTAGTAAAATTTCTCTTATTTGACTTAGTGAAATTTCTCAAACTTCACTAATTTGTCTCAATAAAATTTCCCTAGGTGCTTTTGTTTTAGTAAAATTTCACTAAATGTTAATGTCAGTAAAATATCTCTGATTTGACTCCGTGAAATTTCCCTAACTTCACTAATTTTACCTTAGTAAAATTTCACTGAGTGTTAAAGTCAGTAAAATTAAAGCAAATCAGTGGAGAGAGAGAGAGAGAGAGAGGCCAGAACTATTTAGTTAAACAAGCCCTTACAACAATAACTATTTAGTTAAACTAGTAAGGAACAATAGCAGCAGCAGCAACAACAACAATAACAGTACTAGCAGTGGCTTCATAGAAGCCAAACTTGCAGGCACCCTGAGCACTATAACCAAGCAGAGTAGGTACCCATCCCCTGAAGAAGCCCCTGACTCCCTACTCCTGCATCAATACTCCAAAACCAGATGAGATGCTCTTGTATTTTGAAGGGTCAATCTGCATATTATATTTGACGAGATCAAGAGGAGTAAGGGCCATGTGAGTGAGGCCACAACTAAGGATTCCACCGGCGGCTTACAGTAGGCCGTCCCATGATTTATTAGTTTTAAATACAAATTTAAAATTATTATAATTAGCTCATAATTTTTGCATTTAGGAGCAATAAGAGTGATGTTGAGATTATTTATATATTTTAGAAAAAAAAATACTTTTAAGAAGAGATATTACAAGAGTTTCAAAATCGCATACAAAATCTATATGCTGTTATAATTAAAAAACTTTGTCATCTTATTGAAGTTTAAAGTTGCAATTCCTTTTTTTTTTTTTTTAATTTTTGTTAATATGTGCCACAATATGATTGGTTTATAAATTAATTTTATATTCTTAAAATAAAATTTTAAATTTAGATTCTTTCTTAAATTATGTTACCAGAATAAGCTCAATATTCATTTCTTAATTTACGTATCTTTTATTAAATTATAAATAAAATTTTAACTTTAATTTCTTTTTTAAATTATGTTACTACAATTAGAATGAGATGAATATTCATGTGTATCATAATGATATGTCATAATATTATTAGTCTAAACATAATATGTTATTAAATACACGTATTCAAATTATTAATCACTATTATAGAAATGGTAAATTATAATTACAAATACAAAGCCTCCAGCTCCTAAGTCCTCCCAAGTTACGTCTTTGGAGGAGGCATGTCATCAGTACCTGAAAACAGTTTCCCAAGTAGGGTGAGCCAAAGCCCAGTAGAGATAAACTAACACAATATATGGGATTGAGCTAAGATATAAGTGTCTGGCATATATTCAATATTCATGACAATACATGTTCTCCACATAAATACACGATACCGATATTCATATCTCAATCCATTCCCTTCTATCTATTTCGAGTCAATTCATTCCTTTTCAATTCATAGGCCAAGTTTATAACTGTCACGCCCCCAAAATAATACAATAAAGATAACTCATATGCGGAATAAATATGAGAAATAACATACTTTCATATATCAGAGTTCACTGTTTAACAACCAGTTAAATGCCATGTAGGCTTACATGTTTCCAAGTCATTGCTTGGTTACACAAATTGAGTCTCGCATATTACATCTTAAGCCCTTGGCTTTACAAATAATAAACACACACACATAAGGCATAATTAAGAAGCTCTTGCTTCCCAAAACTCCATCCACGCTATTACATTAGAGGAAGCATCTCACCTGTACCTGAAAATGGTATTCCCATATAGGGTGAGCTGTGGATGCGCCCTCGGGCTTTATGCCACCACAGTTCAGACTCCCTTTTGTGTCACGGTTCTTAGTTTGAACCAAAGAGTCCAAATCTGGCAAATCGTTTTGAGAAAACGGATTTTTAAAAAAGAAGTGTCAAACATGGACTGCTTTGCTAGATACAGAGTCGCCACCTAAATATTTTTTTTAAAGGAAAAATTTAAGAAACTCTGAATCGTTTGCCTAAGGCCACGTGTTCGTTATTACCAAAGTTGCCTCGGCTCGGAAACTTGGGTACGATTGGGGAAGGTCAGCTATGAGCACCCCCTCTCGCCCGATCCGAAGATCGGCCTCTACTAACCATGATATCCAATTTTGAAAACGTTATGTGTTCTTATTCCGGTTAATTAGCTAGAATTACTATGTGATGCGCACAGCAAAACAAGTATAGACTAGATCGCCTAGTTTGGAACAAAGCATCGCATATCCGTTTGTTTGGAAAATGTTTTGAAATTTGCCACTCGTGAGTAGGCTAAAACACGGATTTTGATGAGTTGTTCCAACTCAAGCAATCCAACCTTCACCCACAGGCATTCAGGCAGTTCATATCACATAATCATCTAGCCACATGGTAAGCATGCTGTCATGTTAACATTCACACTCGTGCGAGATGCTAAAGCACAAAATACTTATAGTGTACTCCAAGCCAAAACAAAGAACTCGTTAGCAATCAATGTATGATCCAAGTCCATGTTAAGTGCCTAATGCAACGCATACAGAATGCAATTAGGATAGGCTCGGCTAATCCTAGGATGGCATGTGAAATGCAACCATTTGATGCACATATTCAAGTTAGATTTGAAATACTTATGCAGTTAGCATGATGCGCCGAGTCTACATGGCAAAACAAGCCTAAAAGCTTCACAAAGCTTGGCCAAAACAAGCAAGCACGGTAATCTACATGCTAAGTACATGTTAAGGCAAATGATGGCATTACAAGACATGTATGCTAAAAAAGCATGGTGTGCCTAAACCAACTTAAAACAGTGCTATATCATGGAAAAATAAGCACAAATAATACTTAAGACATGGCCAACATGAACTCAAGAATGGTGCTCACACATGAGGCTAAAATGGCACATTTTGAAGACAATAAGGAGAGGGGATGACGCTCTCCTTCTTAGGACCTTAAACCAGCATCCTCACCACTGGAATCCCTCAAGATTTCAGTGGTGAGGGATTCCAGTGGTGAGGAGGTCCAAACAAGGTGGTCCCGGAGCTCACCAAAATGGCATAAAATGGGGGGTCAAACAAGCCCTAAGAGGGGTCAAACAAGACCAGCAGGTAAAAACAAGACTTTTATATGTTATACACAAAGCCTAAAGCTCAAAGCAACCTGGAAGGTAAAAACAAGACTTTTATATGTTATACACAAAGCCTAAAAACAGGTGCAAGATTGGTAAAAAGGCTATGCAAAAATGGGGAATAAAGGGGAAAAGTTGTTACCCTTGTAGACCCTCTTCAAAAATGGAAGACCAGCAGTCTCCTTAGGTTCAAACCAGCTCCAAAACTCTGAAAATGACTCCTTAGCACCTCAGTAGCCAAGGTAAGGTGTAACACTAGGTGTTTGAATGCAAAACTAAGAACAAACACAAAGGCAAAGAGAGGGAGATATAGAGATAAGATAGATACACTATGACCTAACCCTAGTTTCGAGCTCTCTGGAAAAATTTTGTAACCCAAATGGAGGGAGAAGAGGCTCCATCTTATAGACAATCCCTCTTGTAAAGCTTTCCAAACAAGCTAGTCAAGAGGGAGATCCCTCCATACACGTGTATGGAGGGGAGCAAAGTGTATGCCAGCTAGCACAGTTGGCATAAAAATACCTGCAAAAGCAGATGAACAGTGGTCGGCCAGCCAAAAATGCAATTTGACCAAAATAGATGGCCGGTCGACCATCTAGAGTGCCGGTGGCCTCGAGCCATGGCCGGTGGAGTGTGTGGATGGCCAACAAGCCATTCCCTGCCCTCCAAAGCAAAAACACAAGTGTTTGGTGCAAAACCAAACACAAAACAGTCGAGTCGAGAGATCCTGAGGCAAGGTGTGTAACTGAGACCTCCGGGAACTCAAGACGAACACAAACAAGGATGATCACCGAGTGTTCAAACGGTGACGTTCAAGTCTTGAGGACGGTCAAAAGTAGGGTGTCTACAGGTGTGCCAACAGCCCAATATAAATAATCGAACACAATTTATGAGGTTTAGCAAAGGTATAAATACCACGTACATAAACAATACCGATCCTGAAACATCCACAAGACCTGTATATCCATATGCCACTAAGACCAACCTTATTCCATTTTCCTTTAATTTCATTTCCAGTTCATATATGCTACTCAATTCATGAGTTAAATTCGTTATCTTTCAACATTCAAAATGAGACTACAACTCAATGATTTTCCAATTATGCAAAACTCACATAAACACTTCAAACCTTCCATTTTATGGATATTTCGTCCGAAGGAATTGGCACCCATTTATATATAAAATTTCGGGTCTTTCACCCAAGACACTTCGGCCAACTTGCTTTAAATGGAGTCCATCCCCTTTCTCCTCCCAAACAAATATACATATGTAATGTATTTATAAACATAATCACATATAGAGTGCATCCCCTTTCTCCTCCCAATAAACATACATATACAATGTATCTATAACATGGTCATATTCAATGACACCAACAATGGATTAGCATTAAATCGTCTAATCTTCATGTAATTTCTACAACAATCATAGTTATTCCACCTATAGCCCAATGCAATTATTTCTAAAGAGATGTTCAATATCAAAATAAATAGTTTATTCAAAACTTTCATAGGTAAGATAATACATATCCAATATCACCATTTATAATCACAACTTTCTAATTTCACATTTTCAATTTTAATCCCAATTATTTATGCAAAATAATAATTTAATCAAAATTAGGGCAGAATCCCCCTCTCACCAAATATCAACCCAAACACCAAAATCAACTATTTTGGCACAACATGATCTTATATTCAAGCCTCATACTCGTTTACCTCGTATTCATCAAAACCCCTCTTTTCATTTCATACCCAAATCCTAAATTTGTCCAAACCACAACCAAATCTCATCATCTATATACAATAGCAAATAACTAAGCTAAAAACCATATTAGAGTGTAGAAAATCCCTACCTCATGTTTTGAAGAGAATCTGCGATGAGACCCCAAAATCTACGGTGTCGAAACTCAATCTCCACTGCACACAATGAAGCCCTCGAGGTGATAACCAACTTTGGTGAAGAACTTAGGCCTAAATCCCAATGGATTTAGAGAAATCAAAGAGAGAAGATGACTTCTAGAGAGAGAAACTCTAGACTTGGAAATTTGGAGAGTTTTAGAGAGAGAGAGGAGGCTGCAAAAAGTGATTTGAAACCCTAAGTTACGGACTGATATAACAAGGTTACTCGAGCGTAAAATCCATAAGCAATTTCGAATACATTTTGCATTTTTGCTTTCGACGAGCTGACCGGGTCAAAATCGGGATCGCTACAACAATTTTTCAAATAACCCAACTGAGACTATAACTCAGTGGTTCTGAATCAACATAACAATTATACAAGTACTTCAATCTTGCTATTTTACAAAAATTTCATCCACGAGATCGGCACCTACGTACTCAAATGATTTCGGGACTTTCACCCTGGACACTCAGGCCAACTTAATTTTTAATGGAGTCCATCCCCTATCTTCTCCCAAAACATTATACATATACAATATATTTAAAGATACCTTCATATTCAATGACATAATTAAATGATTAGTTTTAATTTACCTAATCCTCATGCAATTTCTACAACAATCATAGTCATCCTCCACCGATAGCCCAATACAGTTATTTCTAAATAGATATACAATCTTTATAATAGATAATTCATTAAATTTTCGTAGGTGAGTGATTTAATAAATCTAACTACACCATTCATTCATACATCCTCCCAATTTCACATTTCTCATACCAATTCCATTATTTATACAAAATAATTATTTAGCACATATTAGGGTAAATTTCTTCTTTTTTCCAAATATCTAACCCAAGGCTAAATTTCACCATTCTAACCCAAGGTAGCCTCATATTCAAAACCCCATATTCATTTATAGAACCCCACATAGAAACCCCTATTTCAATTTAATTCCAAACCCTAACTTTTCCCAAATCCTCCCAAAATCTCACCATTTATACATAACAACAAATATCTAGGTTAAAAATCATATTAAGGTGTAGAATATCCCTATCCCAAGAGTAGAAGCCCAAAGGAGAAAAGGAAGAACTTTAAAAATGCCCAAACTCGTTTTTACTCGGATCAAATGGGAGCCCTGGAGATGCTCCAACTCTTTATCAAAGGGAGTAAGGTAGAGAGATCCTTAGATTTAGGTGTATTTGTAGAGAGAGAGTGAATTTTAGAGAGAAAATGAGCCGATTTAGGGTTTTTGAGTGAAAAGATATAAAAATTCTGTGTAAAAAAAGAACTGCTGCGAACTGATATATGTGAGGCTCGCTCAAGCGAAGGAGTCGTCGCTCTAGCGACTGAACACAATAAGTGACTGCCACGACCCAAACTCGCTACTATAGGTTTAGCGTCATAATTGATCAGTAATCCCTGGATTTCCAAAGGTCTTTTAACGGAATAACGTATAATTAGGGGTTACGGAACCAAATAAACCAACAATACATAGCCTATAGAGCCGTGCAAACATACATGGGACATAAATTTAAAACCTTATATAATATATATGCATATATGCAACATCATAATGCAATAATCTTCGTCACATTTAATACAATTGTAGCCCAAAAGGGAAATTCCCAATAAACACATAAAGCTAAAGACTTTATCATAATACTTATTAACACTATGTCGTAACTTATACGATTTAGACTTGACTTGCGCACGAAGGGAACCTCCTCGGAGGCACAACGGCTAGCTGACAAAACAGAGACACTAGATCCTTAACTTTGGGTTTGGTCACGCGTCTGGTCACCTACATACATAATATAAATAGTGAGCGGAAGCCCAGTGAATAATAACAGAGTAAAGATTTTAATGAATGATGCTCGGAATAGATTTCAAATCCCAAAGCAAATCAGAATCATAATCAAGTTTATAACAGAAACAGAGTCATAGTTTTATTCATATTCAAATCACACGTGTGGTACATCCATTAGCATAAACATGTCTCTTTGGTCAAGCATATAGAGTTCCAAAAAGGAACCTCCGGTACCGGTAACATATCTCATACATGGGCCACGGTGTTGTTTCCCCTGGGTGAGGGCCTGTATCATGGTATTATCTCCCCCGGGTGAGGGGCTCATGACCATAAGCCACAGTATTACATCCCCTAGGTGAGGGCCTCTGCTAAGGATACCATAATTATTTTCAAGAAAATTGGACATTCATTCATTCACATAAAACATAGCATTTCAAAAAACTGATCATTTCGTATCTTCAGAAAATAATTAAAGTCAACATAACTTTACAGAGTTATTACTCACAGATAGCCTTGGCAGTAAACAAATGAATCAACCGCTCATAGCATGTGACCTACACCAAACATAACAGATACGTATAATGGAACACACACTCGGTCGATACTTAACTTCTTTCGTTTCATTCTTAGTGTGTTTCTAAGTCTTTACCTCTTATTGAGTTTTAATCTTGGCCTAGGAGTGCCTAGAATGCAATGAGGATGCTAAAATGTATTTGAAAATACTTAACAAAAATTACTAAAAATAGGGGTCTCGCTCGAGTGTAGCTTTCTTCGCTCGAGCAGACATGCAAAAATATAGTGGTCGCTTAAGCGCACATTCCTTCGCTCGAGCAGTCTACAAAAGTACTGGTTGTTTAGTTTTTCTGCTCGATGCTCGCTCGACGCTCGCTCAAGCATGAGACTCAAGTCCTCGCTCGAGTGCAACTCTTGTCGCTCGAGCGGTCTGCAAAACACTCAGACTTCTGGGAGCATGTATTTCACACTCGAGCCAAACTTTGGTTGCTTGAGTGGAGGTGCAAGACACAGAGTGGTCGCTCGAGCGTAGACTTCTTCGCTTGAGCATAGGAGCAGAATTCTAGAATTTTTAGATTCGCTCCCAAGCTCAAAAGTCAATTTCCAAACCTTCAAAGTACAATCTTTTGGGCCAAAATGTAGTAAAGCATTAAGAAACTCATAGTACATGATGAATTACAAACTATTTTGCAAAAATAAGCCCAAAAGCTAAGCCAATTGTACTAAACAAAGCTTAAAACTTAAATAACATAACTTGTACGTAATGTCATGAATTTCAACTTCCCACAACTTGATCAAGCGAGTCATTAAGCTCAAAAACAAGTTGAATTCTTTTAATGTGGGAATTTTTGTAAAAACAACTTCAAAGCCTCATGATATGCACATGCATGCATGCATGAGTCATGTTCAATTCTATCATCTAATCTCAATTCTCTTTGAATAATACATAACAGCTTCATTTCTTGTTGATTTCACATGTAATTGAGCCTAAGGTTACAAAATGTGAGTCGAAGTCTTACCTAAGGCTCAAATTCTTCAAGTTGGAGTTTAATTCCTTTGAATTCACTTCAATCTCCTCCAAATTCTAATAATCACTCTGTAGACGCGCCCCGAGGGCCTCATGCTACAGTTCAGACTCAAATTGTCAGGGTTCTGAATCTAATCTCACAATGTACGATGTGAGATTGATAAATCACCAAAGAGTCCAAATTCGGCAAATCGTTTTGGAAAACTGATTTTTGTAAATAAGTGCCAAACATGGATTGCTTTGCCAAATACAGAGTCGCCACCTAAATGGTTTGAAGTTTGCATTTCAAGGTCATGGGTCGGATAATTATTGAAATGGTCATGGGTCATGGTGTTTGCTCATGCTTGCTAAACATGAGGCCATCACTGATTGCTCATGCTTGCTAAAAATGAGTCGCCACTTCCGACCCATTTCAATAAAAGTGATTTGAAACCCTAAGTTACCTAAATATTGAAAATAAACCATTTCAATACCTAAAATGCAGATTTCAATAAATTGTTCCAATTCAAGCAATCCAACCTTCACCCACAGGCATTCAGGCTGTTATACACTTAAGCAGTTAGCCTCATGGCAAGCATGCTGTCATGTTAACATTCACACACATGCAAGATGCTAAAGCATAAATACTTGCAGTGTACATCGAGCCAAAATAAAGAACTAGTTAGTAATCAATGCATGATCGTAGTTCATGTTAAGATGGCTAATGCAACTTATGCAAAATGCAGCTAGAAATAGGCTCGGCTATCCTAAGATGGCATATGAGATGCAATTAGATAACATGTTTTCAATTTAGAATTTTTGAAATACGATGCAATTAGTATGATGCGCCGAGCCCGGTGCATGCAATGTAGATGAATGATGCAAACATGCAAATATAAGTATGCTAGACAGATGGATAGATGCAAATATGCAAAGCATAAGGATGCTAATTGAAGAATGACCTAAAACTAACCAACAAAAGCAGGTAAGTAAAAAGGAGAAAGAAATGGAGGTTGGAAGACATGCACGCACGCACGCACACACCCTTATTACAAAATTGGCCCTCTCGACGGAGGGTCCGAATAAATAATACATGCCAACTAATTAACTAACTAACAAGCTAATTAATTATTACATAACCGAATGAATAACTAGCTACAACTAATTATTACAAAGCTTAATTAATTAACAAATTAACTAATTACAAATGAAAAGCGGCAACTAATGCTGCTCTAGCTCTGTTCATAGAAGAAGAAGGGTATGCATGCTCGCGCTTGGTTTCTCGCCTCGAAACACCTTCCGATTGCTCTCTAGAGGCTTGTCTGCGGGGTGTCCTCAAAGAATTCCAGCTGAACCTTACCCAAACCAGTCTGGGGGAGTGCATCAGTGGCCTGCCGGCCATGGGTTGCTGCTGCCGACCACCTGCCGGCCAAAGATGGTACACTGCCGACCAAGGATGAGGAGGTGACGGCCATCTGTAGGGCACTACCGGCCACTGATGTGTTGGGACACCAAGCCTTGAAGTCCAACTTCGAAACCAGCAACTTCAGGGGATAAAACCTCACTTTTAGAGCTCAAGAAGTCCTCCCAAGAACCTCAATCCAATGGTGGTGGTGTATCTCTATGTATTGTAGTGTAGAAGTGCAAGGAAAATGGACTTCAAGGCACAAATAAACAACAAAATATATAGAGAGATGGATATTTCTTCTCCAAAGAGTTGAACCTCTGCTAAGGAGAGAGGCTCTCTCCTTATATAGAAAAAAAACAATCCAAAGCTTCTTCAAGAAGCTTGGCAAGAGCTTCATCCCTCCATACATGTGGAGGGCATATAAAAAGGATTCCAACTGGCTCAAAAGATCTGGAGTAAAACCAGCTAAGCAGGGGTTCTGCCAGCCATCAGTGATGGCCGGCAGGCTCAATCAATGGCGGGCAGAAACAAATCCATGGCCGGCAGTGCCAGACCATGGCCGGCAATGCACCAGGAGAAAGATGCTGAAAGGACCAAGTCATGGTCCAAGAATGGGGCAGAAAGGATACAGGGTTTGGAAAGCTTGAACCTGTGACGTTCCGCCACGAAAGTCGAATGCCCGACGAGCAATCGAACTTGTGTCCGGATGTACCTGCAAGCACAATCGAGTCTTGAGGACGGTCAAAAATGGGGTGTCTACAGTTGCCCCTCTTTGACAGAACTCGAATGTCACAAAGTGACGGGAGTGAGTGTCAAAGCCAAGAGACGACCCATTTTTAACAGGGCCGAAGACTCAGGAAGATAATCAATATAAGCATGCAGAGATGCGCCCGTAGGCTGGGGCATAATGCAAATGATATGCAAGATGCAAGAGCATATCTTATGATTATGCAAAGGAAAACTGTAATGAAGCAATCATATACAATAAATGCGACATTTTAAGCGAATGAATAATAGTCCTACATATTTCAACAGAAAGAATGTAAGAAAATTATGCAATTCTCACCACATCTATCGTGGAGTGCATACAATACCGTCTGGCTCATCTGGTCGTGCTGACTCCAAATGAACCGTACATACAATATCGTACCTGTAAGAGAAAGAAACTCAACAGGTACAATATTGTTAGAAACATGCATAACAATGCAAGTGAACAGTGCGTGACAACGCATGTGGAGGGGTGCATAAAAATGCAACCAAAGTGTGACGCATAACAATGCGGAAAGGGGCGCAAGACAATGCAACCTAAGTGTGACGCATAACAATGCGGAAGGGATGCAAGACAATGCAACCTAAGTATAACGCATAACAATGCGAAAGGGATGCAAGACAATGCAACCTAAGTGTAACACATAACAATGCAGAAATGGATGCATAACAATGCAACCTAAGTGTGACACATAACAATGTGGAAGGGATGCAAGACAATACAACCCAAGTGTAACGCATAACAATGTGAAAGGGATGCAAGGCAAGGCAACTTAAGTGTAACTCATAACAATGCGGAAATGGATGCATAACAATGCAACCTAAGTGTGACACATAACAATGCGGAAAGGATGCAAGACAATGCAACCTAAGTGTGGCGCATAACAATGCGGAAGGGATGCAAGACAATGCAACCTAAGTGTGACGCATAACAATGCAGAAGGAATGCAAGACAATGCAACCTAAGTGTGACGCATAACAATGCAGAAGGAATGCAAGACAATGCAACCTAAGTGTGATGCATAACAATGCGGAAGGAATGCAAGACAATGCAACCTGAGTGTCACCCATAACAATGCGGAAGGGATGCATGACAATGCAACCTAAGCGTAACGCATAACAATGCAGAAAGGGATGCATGACGATGCAACCTAAGTGTAACGCATAACAATGCGGAAGGGATGGAAGACAATGCAACCTAAGTGTGACACATAACAATGCGGAAAACGTGCGTGACAGCGCAAGTTACATGAGGTGTGCAAAACAACACAAGTTTAGGTACTGACAAGTGGAAGAAAGGTGCGCAAGATAGCGCGATGCGCAAAATAGAGTGAATGAAATGCAATGCACAAAACAGTGCGAATGAGGGTGCGCAAGATAGCGCGAACAAAGCACTAACAGGTGCAGGTGGGTGCACAAAATAGCACGAATGAAATGCAATGCACAAAACAGTGCGAATGAGGGTGCGCAAGATAGCGCAAACAATGCACTAATAGGTGCAGGTGAAATGATAGTAAAGTAAGTGCAAAAGGGGCGACAAACTCCAACCATGCTGGAACCATGAGAGGAGGTCCAAAAACAAACAATTGGGAGCGCATACAGCACAACCTGAGATAAATTCCAAACACGCTGAAATCGTGTGTGAAAGAAACCACGCTGAAATCGTGAGAAGAGGTCTAAAAAGAAATAATCAGGCGCGTCTACAGCGCAACCTAAGATAAATTCCAAACACGCGGAAATCGTGTGAGGAAGAAACAAAACTCAAACCACACTGAATTCGTGAGAAGAGGTCTAAAAACAAACAATCAGGCGCGTATACAGCGCAACCTGAGATAAATTCCAAACACGCTGAAATCGTGTGAGGAAAAAACAAAACTCTAACCACACTGAATTCGTGAGAAGAGGTAAACAATTCCAAACACGCTGCAATCGTGTGAGGAAGGAACAAAAGAGAAACATAGGGACATATCCCGGCCGTTTCGGAATGGTACAAGCATTGAAACATATTCCAAATGCCCTAAACTAGAGAAGGAGAAACAAAGGGAGACAACCCCGTGTTTCAAAAGGAAGAAGAGACATAGGGACGTGTACCCGTGTCTCGGAAATGGCGGAACCTCTCAGCGCAGCACACGCAAGAGAGGAAAGGTAAACTTCTCAGCGTATTACACGCAAAAGAAGGAAGGTAAACCTCTCAGCGTATCACACTCGAGAGAGGGAAGGTAAACTTCTCAGCGTATCACACGCAAGAGAAGAAATGTGAACCTCTCAGTGTATCACACGTGAGAGAGGGAAGGTAAACTTCTCAGCGTATCACACGCTAGAGAAGAAAGGTAAACCTCTCAGTGTATCACACGCGAGAGAGGAAAGGTAAACTTCTCAGCGTATCACACGCAAGAGAAGAAAGGTGAACCTCTCAGCGTATCACATGTGAGAAAGGAAAGGTAAACTTCTAAGCGTATCACACGCAAGATAAGAAAGGTATCCAAACGCGCGCCAAATGCGAGAGGGGAAAGGTATCCATCAAACTGAACCGGCACTACTGAATGAACAGTACATACAATACCATGCATAAATGAGAGAGAAACTTGATAGGTAGATTGCAATACTATGCAAATAACGTGCGTGACAGCGCGAGTGAAGTGTGCATAACAATGCAAGTGGAGAGCGCACAACAATACAAGTAACATGCGTGACAACGCAAGATATGAGAAGTGCATTAAAGTGCGATAAAATGCATTTTCTATGCAAGTTTGGGGGCATTTTCTATGCAACATGGAAAGCAAAGCATATTCTATGCGGAATCGAAAGCAAGCATATTCTATGCATGAATCATAACGATGTGCGGTATGCATGTAACAAAAGTGTATATGAAAGTGCACATTCTAAACATGTACTTTGGTGCCTCCGATTTACCTCTCAGAGGACTTGGCAACACGCTCAGCTCAAAAGGGGACACCCTGTTCATATTGGCGAGAGATAACATCTGTTGCTGCTTTAATTGCCATTCTGACTTGAAGCAGGCTTAAGCTTGGGGTCGGGATACACTCATACTCCAGAGAGAGGTGAGGCCTAACAAGATGCACCTGGAATGCAGTCTCGGAATTTGCTGAAGGTGAAACACACTCAGATGCTCCAAATTTTCCTTCTTTTCTTTTGCTTTGTAGCCTGGAACCTAAATAGCTTCAGATAGGTCTTGGTTTTACTGTTTTCACATGAACTGGGTCAAACCCTACAGTTTTATGAAAGGACAAATTCTGTTTTGCACATATGTGGAGAATGGCACAACACTCTAAGCACAAAACGATTCCTTTTTGAAATTGAGAGATGAGTTCTTAACCGGGTATTGAGCCTACAACTGACCACAGCCAAAACGACTCAACAAAGGGAAAGACAAACCTAAACACATCTATTGACACTCGAGACGACTCAAAATAAGAATCGAGACAAACAATAACAACAGACACGACTCGCACACCACTCGGATGTGTTACAATGGCAAGAGACCTCTCATTTCGCGAGGAGCCAGTTTCTTCGGGTATTGTTTCCCACCCTTCCTTATTTGTGATTCTCACATCACTCTAGCACTTAATCTCTATTTTTCTGAAAAAACCATTTTCTCACTTTTTGTCTCATTGCACATCTCTCTATTCTTCAATCTCTCTTCTTTTTTTTATCCCTCCCCTGGGTGGTTGATGGATAAACAGGAAGTTAGGGGCTCTAGCCTCTAACATTCTGCTAGATTCTCTTCTTCTGCTCACAACAGTGAACTTCCCCCACAGAGGGGTTGCGCTACAACTGGGTGTGTAGCCAATTTGCAGCTGACATCGGTTGACGATGCTCTGCTGGGGAGTTTGGACGTGATTAGATGTGTCCAGACGAGGGAGTGGAATATCTAGATCCATTTCAGTTCGTGCTTCGCACTTAGCTTGATACCTTGCTGCTCGAAGGATGAGATAGCTTTGGGCATTTTGCTGTTAACTTCAGGTGTGCCCTTTTCTGGCAGATAGAGTGCCCTTTCTGGAAAGTATGTTGACAATGGGAAAAAAACAGAACACCTGACTCAACTGTGCCCCTAGTTCATCATTTTGACCATTTTTTTTTTGGCTTTCTACTAAAACAATTTTGATCAATATAAGAGTTTGATTAACATGCTTGTTCAATTTTCTGATTTGAAATCATGCAAGTTAGGCTATGAGCACTGAAAATTTTCCTTTTTTGGGTCCAAGAAATGGTCCAGTTTGGAAAAATGGAGTAATTTTTGAGAAAATTAGTCTACCTCAGTAAAAATTCTCAAAATTTGTTTTTGCATATGGCCACTGCTCGACGAGCACGGAACCTACTCTCGAGATGCACAACCTCAGATCCAAAACAAATGGAAAATTGTCCCTTGTCTGAAGGACACTGCATGGCAACAGGAAGTTGCCCCTTGTTTGAATAGCGCCGCAGCATATTGTAACCCGTTCTCATAGTGAAGATCACAACCGAACTCTCGGATAGAAAGAAGACAAAGATGATCAGAACCATCACATGGACACAATCGATTTGGAAGTGTTTATGGCTGGACTTCAGAATGAAGTTGCCTACGTATCCCAAACATGGGAATCAAGCTTTATGTAGTTCCGGTTAAGGTACACTCGGGTATTAACCTCTCCTTTTGTGCTCTAACTTTTGCCAAGGCTACCCTTCCGGGTTTTCAACCTTGCGAGCTATGTTTTTCTTTTCTTTTTTTCTTTGTTCAGAATTTTTCATTTTTTGCATTTTTTCTTTCTTTTTTTTGTTCTTTTCTTTTCATCTCTTTTTTTTTTTTTTTTTTTGCTCTAACTTTTTCCTGGGTTGCCCTTCCGGGTTTTCGGCCCAGCGAGCCTCTCAAGGGTAAAAGTTGTAGCTTTGTCCATATCAAATGGCTTTGAGATCTCGAAGCCATCTGAATCCAAGAGAGTGGTTGTTGTTCGCTGATGATGTAGGAGTCCATCCAATGGGGGCTGAATTTGCCCTTAATGTTGCAAATAGGAACTTGGTTATTCTTCAACAAAACTTTCTTCTTTCCTCCCTTCTGGGATTTGACATTCTTACCGATCTTCAATGGTTTGCAGAATGATCCATCTTTGGCTCTTTGAGCACATCTGACAGATTTGTCCCTAGTTTGAGGGAGGCTTTTGATCTAGCTTCGCAAACTTCTTTTGGCAACATTTGACTTTCTTAATCTGACTTTCTTGCCCCTAGTTCATGGGCTGCTTCAAATCTGGCCACACATGCCTCACATTGTGGTTGACCGTTGAATATTCTGAATCTAAGTTTAAGGTTTGAAAGTGAAGGGTCGAGTCTCGGGCTGAGAGCGATCCTAAGCTGCACAATCTTAGGAGCGATTCCACACAGGTTTTCGCAGGACCGCACAAAACATTTTTTGAAATTTTTTAAGAAAGCGACTAGTCGCTCGTGCTAAAGACAGTGCAGAACCAATCTGGATCAAGCCAGGATCCTTCTCAATACTCACATTAACAAACATGATCTCATTCATTAAGGCTTAGCATGCCTCTCTTTCTCTCAATTGATCAAATTTTGAAAAACCCAAGGAATTCCTTCCTCTTCGTTTTCATCACAAAGTTCAAAAAGGTTTTGAAAACTTAGGTCAATGCAATGATTTCAAGGCACAGAGAAGCAGGCGAAATGTACTGCCATTTCATTCTAAACTTGCTGGCGCAACAGGCTCAAAGTCGCAATAAGCACAAAAACATGACAGCCACAGCTGTTTCATTTAGATTTCCTGGTTACAACTGGCTCCACAGCAGAGACAAACTCAAAAGAAAGCAAAAGGACAATCACAAAACAAAATAATGATGTCCGAGGAGACACCCTCGGAATCACCCGACTTCTGTACAACAGGACTAACTCGATACAACAAGACAGACCTTAATCAAAAAAAGACTGACTCAAAACAACGAGACAGACTCGAAACAAAACCATAGAACTGACTCAACACCCAAGTCAGAAAGCACAAAAATTAGCATTCGCAAATGTTCAAAATAGTGCGTGCCAAACGCCACATCTGAAATAAACCGAGCGCTGCCCGCAGGTAGCCCAACCTCTGATCACATACTTGTATTATCCTCGAAGTCCACGAACTCAGTGATGACAGAATTTGTTGAGCTTTGTGGGAGGATGACCTCGTTGTCAAACAGATCCTGCACTTCATGGCGAAAATGAAAGCAGTTGTCGGTGGTGTGACCGGTCTGTTGATGGTACGCATAGTACTGGGTAGCGTCATGACCAGTTGGAAGACGACTACGAAAAGGCTGAGGTTCGAGGGATTTGAGATGCCCCTTTTTAGCAAGGATCTGAAGTGCCCTTGACAATGGCATATAGAGGGCATGGAATACCCTACGACCACGGGGTAGATACTTTGAGGCTTGCGGACTTTTGCTGGACACACTAGCAAACGGATCGGCAGGTGCTGCCTTGGCTTTCTGATTTTTTTCAGGTACAAGGTTAGGATTGGAAGGAACGGTTCTGGTACGATGGTTTCTATCCCGATTTTCCCCCTGGCTTGAACTACCCTCGGTCGGAGTAGGGAAAGTGTCATCCACAGTCTTAGCCACAACTGCGAGTACTTGTTGCTTATTCAACCCTCCGGCTTTTAGAGCCTCAACAGCCTGCTAGAGTTGTTTATAGGGGTCAGTGTCCACCTTCACCTTGTTCTTTCCACTAGTCTCGACTTGGTGAATGGTTTGGGTTGCTACTTCAGTGCGATGCCCCGTTGTTGTCGACATGTCATTGCCGGAGCTTGAGACAACTTCAGGTTGGCAGAGCTCAATTACAATTCGCCCCAATAGAGGGGGCTCCTGCGGCATGAAGTTCCCGGCATAAGATGCAGTTGGTGGCAAGGCCGACATTCCAAAGGCTAGATCAGCTACAGACCTCTGAAGGTCGCCGATCATTCCCATCAGCTCAAAAGTTGTGGGCTCACGGGCTTAAAATAATTGGGGTTCCCAGATCGGATGTGCGGCAGGTGACCTAGGCGAGTGTGTTATGTCAACATCGGTCTCATCCTGCATGGTGATTCCTTGGTTTAGTGTTGTTGCCATGACCACAATTTTCTCTGAATTCTGGGTCATCACAAGTCTGCTGAACTGGACAGAGGTGGCGTAACTGGTGACTAACGGATCTGTCAAACCGGTGAGCCTTTTCCTGTCTTTCCTCAGCAAAAGAGAATACTGGTTGCTCTGAACCGAGTCTCTGGCTGAAAGAGAAAACAGGCAGCATCTTAGCCCAATCAATATAGACATGGACATAGCTGAATAACTGTATTCGACCACTGATCACTGTTCCCTAAATTACTGCTCCAAAATTGAATCTGATACCCGCGGATATAACTGATTCTCAAAATACTGATACTGATGCCAGCAGGCCTGATACCCAGACTTGCAAACTGATACGTGCACTTCTGTAGAGGCTAACTCTAAAAGCACATAGCAAGCAAATGAGAGCCAAAACACCCCTATGTTGGGGTAGGGTTTCTCTGTCCTATTTTGTCAGGAGCTAGGGTTTCACCACACATACAGTGATTTCAAACAACCTATAATCGGGTAAGCAACCTGTCCTAGTTTGGAATAGTCACAGTGGATTCCGATATGCACTAGGTCAAATGGTCAAAAGGGTACCTTGGTAAAAATTGAGGTTTGTGTTCCCATCGTGGCAAAGCCCGCAACCGGTCAGACTTAGTGGCTCATTGATGGCCGGTAGGCTCAATCAATGGCTGGCAGAAACAAATCCATGGCCGGCAGTGCCAGACCATGGCCGGCAGTGCACCAGGTGAAAGATACTGAAAAGACCAAGTCATGGTCCAAGAATGGGGCAGAAAGGATACAGGGTCTGGAAAGCTCGAACCTGTGATGTTCTGCCGTGAAAGTCGAATGCCCAATGAGCAATCGAACTTGTGTCCGGATGTACCTGCAAGCACAACCGAGTCTTGAGGACGGTCAAAAATAGGGTTTCTACACACTCTACAATTGAGCTCAATTTCCTTCTCTCCCACTCTCACACGTTTTTGATAGTCAAGCAAGAGGAAGTGGAAGTGTAAAAGTGTGTAGGAGGTAATGAGATGGATTTAGATAGGCTTGATTAATAAATTCATTAATTTAGGCTTAATTGAGCATTAATTATTCTAATTATTTCGTTCTACATCGAATTTTAATTAAATTGACTATATAATTCTAAAAATTCTAATTAACACATAAATCTTGTCAATTTCTGAATCGGATACGAATAAGGCCTTCAATTCGCAAACCGAAATGGAAACATGAACATATCTTTCTACGTTAAACAGATATAAACACAAATAAGACAATGTATGATGCAAAATTTCACTTTAACTTCTTATTAGGCATAATTAAGCATGAATTAATGTTAATCACGGGTCAGGGTTGTTACAGTCTTCCTCTCTTAAGGAGTTTGGTCCTCCAAACTCGAACTACCTTCGTTTCGGAAAAACGTTGGGTCCAACGGAAACAAATCCGGATATCTCTTCATCATATCTTCTTCAGTTTCCCATGTAGCATAAGTTCCTCCATGGTTTTTCCAATCAACTTTCACCAACAGTATTTCTTTATTCCTCAATCTTTTGATTTGGCGATTCGCAATCTGAATAGGTCTTTCTTCATACGTATAATCATCCTTCAAAAACACATGTGTTGGCTCGATAACATGGTGTAGATCTCATAAGTAATCCCATAACATTGAGATATAAAAAACATTGTGTATATGCTCCATAACCGGTGGTAAGGCTACCCAATGCGTCACTGGGTTGATTTTCTCTAGAACTTCATATTGCCCAACATATCTCGGTGCTAATTTGCCCTTAACACTAAATCGCATTTGTTCTTTCATTGCAGTCACTTTAATAAACACGTAATCCCCGACTTCATATTCTCTGTTTCTTCTTTGGACATCAGTATAACCCTTTTGTCGGCTCTGTGCAATTTTCAGACATTGTTGAATCAGTTTCACTTTCTCAATTGTTTCTTGCACAAGCTCTGGGCCCAACAATGGTCTGTTAGCTACTTCAGTCCAGCAGATAGGAGAACGACATTTTCTTCCATACAGAGCTTCATAAGGAGCCATTCCAATGCTTGAATGATAGCTGTTGTTATACATAAATTTCGGCCAGAGGAAGGTAAGTCTCCAAATTGCCTTGAAAGTCTAACACACACATCTGTAACATGTCCTCCAATGTTTGAATAGTCCGTTCAGATTGGTCGTCTGTCTGTGGGTGGTAGGCACTACTCATTTGTAATTCAGTTCCCAAAGCTTGTTGCAAACTCTGCCAAAATCTCGACGTGAACTTCGAATCTCTGTCAGATACAATAGATACTGGTACGGCATGTAATCTCACAATTTCATTAACGTACAAGTTAGCCAACTTATCCACAGTATACAATGATTTAACAAGTAAGAAATGTGCAAATTTAGTTAAACGATCAACAATTACCCAGATAGAATCCATACCTCGAGGAGAACGAGGTAATCTCACAATAAAGTTCATCGTGATATGTTCCCACTTACATTCCGGTATTGGAAGCGGTTATAACAAACCAACGGGTCGTTGATGTTCAGCTTAAACTTGTTGTTAGTGTAAACATCTAGCCACAAAATCAGTAATACTCTTTTTCATTCTCGACTACCAGAAATTCTGTTTCAAGTCATGATACATCTTTGTGTTTCCCGGATGCATGGAAAATTTTGAATTATAAGCCTCAGTCATGATGTGTTTCCTCAAGTCAAAATAATTCAGCACACAAAGGCAATGCTAAAATTTCAACACATTGTTCTCAATTATAAACTCGGGCCTCAGTTTTGAGTCGATTTCATCCGCAATCTTTTTCAAGATTTCATCTTGGAGTTGCTTCTCTTTAATTTCTTCAATGATTGCAGGCTGGGCGGAAATAGTAGCTAAAATTCCATCTTGTTCTCGCAATACCACCTCAATCTCATTCTTTTCCAAGTCATGTAGCAACTCTTTCTGACCGGTGGGTAAACATGATAAATTTCCCGTTGACTTTCGAGTCAAGGCATCTGCCACAGTATTAGCTTTTCCCGGATGATACAAAATCTGCAAATCATAATCTTTGATCAACTCTAACCATCATATCTATCTCATGTTCGGTTCTTTTTGTGTAAAGAAATATTTCAAACTCTTATGGTCGGTATACAAGTCCTAAGTCACACCATATAGATAGTGTCACCAAATTTTTAGAGCAAACACCACAGCGGCTAATTCAAGGTCATGGGTCGGATAATTATTTTCATGCGGTTGGAGTTGCCAAGAAGCATAAGTAATTACCTTTCCATTTTGCATTAAAACACACCCCAAGCCTTTACAGAAAGCATCACTCCGGTGCATCCGGAAGCAATACTCAAACCTCTAAATACCCGCCCAGAGGCCAAAGAACCTTTACCCCATTATACATGCCTTTGTCTAAGGCTCTGGGGGTCTTGATCAGAAAGGGGCATCTAAAACCCCTAGAGCCGAGGCCATTGCCGAATCCACTCCCTCCCTCTCACAACCCGGCCAAGTACTGTGCATATCACCAGCAGCACGGCCATGATACTAACCAATGTTTCAGGCTGCGTCACGAGATTCAAGACCTCGTCGACAAAAATGTGATTTTGCCACCAGAAAAACCCAACGTCACAACCAACCCCCTCCCTACACACAACCAAACTCCACCTCCCAAAAGAGTCAATCTTATCCAGACTGGGGTCGTGTCTTACGATCCTAGCATCTATATTACTCCTACCCATCTACCTAAGCCGGAGGTGCTCCTCCCCGACTGCACTGACTTCTTGTGCATGTTGGACATCTCCACAACCCAACCAGAGCCGACGGTGGTGGCCATCGAAGATGGGGCAGGGCAGACTTCAGGAGAGAATGAGACTGTCGAGTCTGGGATTGAACGGAGTTTTGCTGGGGAAGCCTATGATCCGAGTGAGTACATCTTGTCAACAGACCAGATTGGGCTGTGTATAGAATTGCCAGATAGGAGAGTTGTGTGTGATCCGGGGGGATGGATTTGAGCAAAGGGCAGATGATCTGACAGCTGTAAAGGAGGACTTTGCCAACTTGCAATTTTTCAATGACCAAGAATCAAGGGATGCGGCAATCAACTGGTTCAACTATGAGGAATCTGCAGAGGCCACTGGATGGCTCGATGATCAACCAGATGTAGTGGGAGAATCCCGACCAGAACAGGGCCCGACAGGGGCAAGGGAATCAGCTGTGGCCAGAAGGGCCGGAATTCAGGTTACATTGCCGGAGAGCGCCGGTACGAAGAATTTCGCTCGGGACGGAAGCATTATGAATGCAGAGAAGGTTGAACAACAAACTGCACTGACGCAGGTGGAACAACAGGGTTCTGAGAGAACCGGGAAAGCCAAGATCCATGAAGGGATCGAAAGTGCTGCGGGCACGAGAACAGAGGATGCTGTGGGCATGCAGACTGAAAGTGCTGTGAGTACGAACGTGTCTGAACCAGACAGGTGCCTTTTGAATGCCAGCGGAATGTGGTGGGAAGACGATGACTTATGTCTTGCCCACACAGACGAAGACTGGGGAAGTAATCAACCAGATGACACTTGATACCTCGATGAGGTTGATCACATGACAAAAAGTGGGCAGTACTTCAAGCCCCTACACCTAGACCAACCCGAGGCATCCGGAAAGGATAAAGAAGCTGAGAAACAAAAGGAGAAGCAGATCGAAGAGGAAGCTGTGCTGAAACAGCTAAAGAAGATACAAGCAGACATCTCCATCTGGGGACTGCTTATGGCGTCGTGAGTACATAGACAAGCTATCCTATCTGCTATGGACAAGTCCAAACTCTCCATAGATACTACACCAGAATAGCTGGTTGGGCTGGTTTTTCCGGGAGGAGGTTCCCCGACATTAACCTTTTCAGACAAAGAACTACCGCCTGAGGGCACAAATCACAACAAACCCCTCTACATTTCCGTGGAATGTAGAGACAAGTGGATACCGGTGGTACTTGTTGATACCGGGTCCGCCATTAATGTCTGCCCGACCAGAACGGCGTATGCAATCAGGTTGAAGCCCGCGGACTTCGTCCCGACTACTCAAGTGATCAGAGCATACGATAATACTAGCAGGGAAGTGATGGGGACTGTCAAGATTCAAACCCAGGTTGGTCCAGGACAACACAACATTGAATTCCATGTCTTGGATGTTCCCGCAACCTTCAACCTACTTTTGGGGCGACCGTGGTTGCACCAGGTCAGGGCAGTCTCTTCCACTTTACATCAGATGCTGAAGTACCCTCACGGGAAGGGGGTGGCTATTGTCTTCGGGAATTCATCAATCCATCCGCCGCCGGAAGTGTCCACACCAGTCTTGGAGATCGAGCATGGCACTGAGGATGTGTTCTTATCAGGGTTCACTTTGGCTGAGGCTCGAGTGGTACAGAATGTTATGGCTGTGCATGAGGGGGTGTATGTCAGTGCTCAATCCGTCTACCTCATGAACAAGTTACAACACGTCCCTGGGATGGGATTGGGAAAGAGCGGCCGGAAGGGCGTCGCAGCATTGGCCGAAGTGCCACACAACCCTCACACCTTTGGCTTGGGTTATCTGCCCACCAAAGAGGACTGGGTGAGGAAGGGTAAAGAGATGGCCGGAAGAGCCAGAGCAAAGAAGGCTGGAAAGCCTTTTGAATTGATGCATCGGCCCATTCAGGGTACCCTAAACGGACGCTTCGTCCGGGAGGGGGAGGACTTTCCGTTTTGCGGCTTCCCAGAACCATGGCTGAACGCGGAGAGGAAGCGCGTGCCTGGTTTCGAGATCTTCTTCGACCTGCAACTACCTGGGGATGACGTTGCCGAAGAGCAGACAGACCCATCAGCTGAGGTTGAGCAGTGTAAGGCAGTGGATTCCGAGAGCACCGAACTTGAGATGGGGGTAGCGCTAGCGTGTCTACTTTCAGATCCTTCGATCGACCAGAAGTGCTTGGGGGATAACTCCTTGGTTTCCATGATTGAGGATGAAATAGCTGCGGGCCTTCCAGCGACTATCTTGGATGCATTATCGCACCCTCTCTCACTTGGCAATACGAGGAGGGATTTTTTTCCAGCAACACCGGGTCAGGTAGTGTGCCGGAATCTGATTCCACCGAGTCCTGTGAGTCGGAATCAGGTTCCAGCTCGACTGAGTCTGGGTCTGGTAATCCTGGTGATGATAACCCGGATGCTACAGTTATGTCCAGGTCGTCTTTTTCTTTCTCATTTGAGTCTGTTGTAACTGAGAACTCGGACGATTTGGATGTGCTTAATGAGAATCAAGTAACTGTGGTTTCTGAGTACTTTTCTGTGCCCTTAATTTATTGCATAAACTCAGACTTTCAAAATTTTGATGAAAACGATGAGGACGAAATTCCTCCGATTTTGCAACGTTTAATTGAGCAGGAGCAGGAGAGATTTGTCAAACCCTTAACGGATGAAATCATTACCGTGAACATTGGTAATGAGGAGGACCCACGGCTGGTCCAGATCGGGTCCACGTTGTCTTAGGAGGAACGCGAGCACTTAGTCGCTTTATTAAAAGATTTCAAAGATGTTTTCGCGTGGTCCTACGAAGACATGCCTGGGATCAATCTTGAGATTGTACAGCACCGGATTACCCTTGACCCCGAGGCCCGACCTGTCAAGCAGAAACTCAAAAGGATCCGCCCGGACTGGGCTCTCAAGATTAAGGAAGAGGTCACCAAACAGATCGATACAGGCTTCCTGCTGGTATCCGAATACCCGACTTGGTTGGCCAACATCGTTCCAGTGCCGAAGAAGGATGGCAGGATCCGGGTATGCGTGGATTTCAGGGATTTGAACAGAGCTAGTCCGAAGGACGACTTTCCCTTACCGCATATTGATGAGTTGGTGGAGTTTACAGCAGGGCATGCTTTGCTCTCATTCATGGATGGCTTCTCAGGGCACAATCAGATAGTAATGGCACCAGAAGACAAAGAAAAGACTGCATTTACCACCCCATGGGGAACATACTGCTATAGAGTAATGCCGTTTGGGTTGAAGAATGCCGGAGCTACTTATCAACGGGCCGCGACCACAATATTGCACGACATGATCCACAAAGAGGTTGAGGTGTACGTGGATGACATGATTGTCAAGTCCAAAGAAAGAGAGGGCCACTACACCGCCTTGCAAAAGTTCTTTCAAAGGATCAAGGAATTCCGGTTGCGGCTAAATCCTCATAAATGTACGTTCAGCGTTACAGCGGGAAAAATGCTGGGGTTTCTGATTACACAAAGGGGCATCGAAGTCGACCCTTCAA
Source organism: Camellia sinensis (assembly GCF_055761805.1). NCBI lineage: Eukaryota > Viridiplantae > Streptophyta > Magnoliopsida > Ericales > Theaceae > Camellia > Camellia sinensis. The sequence continues at coordinate 50,310,148 of NC_138969.1, forward strand.
AAATCAAGGCCATCTTAGAAATGCCACCACCAAGGACTGAAAAGGAGGTGCGAGGCTTTCTGGGTAAAGTGCAATACATAAGACGGTTTATCTCAAAATTAACCTTGACTTGTGAACCACTTTTTGGTCTCCTGAAGAAAGGCAAGAAGTTCCAATGGGACGGCCGATGCCAAGCTGCTTTTGAACAGATCAAAGAATATTTACAGAACCCGCCCGTGTTGTCGCCACCAGAGTCGAGGAAATCATTGATATTGTACTTTTCAGTGACTGAGACTACAATGGGTTGCATGCTCGCACAAGAATCGGAGGATAAGGTGGAGAGGGCCATTTACTATCTGAGCAAGAAGATGTTGGACTACGAGACCCGCTACACTCCGCTCGAGAAGGCTTGCTTAGCTTTGGTATGGGCTACCAGGAAGCTGCGGCACTACTTGTTAGCTCACTCCGTAATGTTGGTTTCATGACTGGATCCCATCAAATACCTTTTCGAGAAACCAACACTTACGGGTAGGCTAGCTCGTTGGCTGCTGTTGCTCTCCGAATTCGATCTGAAATATGTGACACGCAAGTCAGTCAAAGGAAGAGCAGTGGCAGAGTTCTTGGCCGATCACCCAGTCGAAGGAGGAGAAGCGGTTGAGTACTTATTCCCAGATGAAGCCATTTTGCACATCGACGACGAATATTGGACGATGTACTTTGACGGAGCATCAAATCAATACGGGTATGGGATAGGGGTGTTGCTGATAGCACCCGACAATTCCCGTATCCCTCTAGCCTTCAAACTCCGGTTCAAAGTCTCGAATAACGAAGCAGAATATGAGGCATGCATTGCCGGTCTAGAAGCGGCCCTAGAACTAGGGGCAAGACGTTTGGACGTCATCGGGGATTCAAACCTTGTTCTATCTCAAGCAAACGGAGACTGGAAAGTCAAAGAAGAAAAGATGATGATGTACCACCAGACCTTGGACTTGTTAATTCCTCGGTTTGAAAAGCTAAACTTTGCTCATCTTCCAAGAGAGAACAATAGGTTCGCAAATTCTTTAGCAACTCTATCTTCCATGATAGACATCCCATTTGGAATCTGGATGCGTCCAGTCGTCATTGACCAGAAATTTGCGCCAACCTACGAGTCGATTGCTGCTATAGATGAGGTTCAGGACCAAAACCCCTGGTATTATGACATTTGGAATTTCTTGAAAAAAGAGGCGTACCCGCCAGGGGTAAATGCCAAGGATAAAAGGGCAATAAGAAGAATGGTCGTCCAGTTCATCATCTGTGGAGGTAAGCTGTATAAGAGAGGTCATCTAGAAATGCACAAGCTATGTGTTAAAGCCGAAGAATCAAAGCGCCTGATGGAGACCATCTATGGAGGAGAATGCGGTGCGCATATGAACGGAGTAATGCTAGCACGGAAAATCCTCGGACAGGGTTACTACTGGTCCACCATGGAGGAGGATTGTACTAGTTTTGTTCGGCGATGCCACAAGTGTCAGATTCATGCAAACCGCATGAACATCCCGCCGTCGAAGCTGTACAACATGACTTCGCCGTGGCCATTTTCAGTTTGGGGAATCGATGTGATCGAGGCTGTCACTCTGAAAGGGTCTAATGGGCATGAGTTCATCCTGGTTGCGATAGATTATTTCACGAAGTGGGTCGAGGCCCAATCGTTTGCGGTGTTGAAGGCGTCACACGTTGCGAAGTTTATCAGAAACAACATCATTTGTCGCTATGGGGTCCCGAACGAGATCGTTTCAGATAATGGTTCCCACTTCAAGAAGGAAGTGATTGACTTGTTGGAGAAATACAACGTGGCTTTTCATAAGTCATCTACATACCGGCCGCAAACCAACGGAGCGGTCGAGGCCGCCAACAAGAATATCAAACACATACTGCAGAAGATGGTGGAAACCTACCGGGATTGGCCAGATAAGCTGCCATTTGCTCTGTGGGGCTACAGGACTTCAATCAAAACTTCTACCAGAGTGACTCCGTATTCATTGGTTTATGGGATAGAGGCCGTTCTACCTATCGAGATTGAGGTTCCGTCATTACGAGTATTAGCCGAGTGTCAAATAGCTGAAGAAGATTGGCAGCAGAGCAGATTTGAGGAACTCATGCTTTTCGACGAGAGAAGACTGAAATCACTGTACCATATTCAAGGTTATCAACGCAGAATTACCCGGGCTTTCAACAAGAAAGTTAAGTCCAGGAATCTAAAGGAAGGAGATTTGGTGCTCAAGGACAACCGAGCTCCCATCCACGACCCAAGGGGCAAGTTCAAACCCAATTGGACTGGTCCCTACATCATCAAAGCTATCTGGTCAGGTGGAGCTGTGGTTTTGATGGATCTAGATGGCCTAGAGTTCTCCCAACCGATCAACATGGACAAGTTGAAGAAATATTACCCCTGAGAGGCTCGCTAGGCTGAAAACCCGAAAGGGCGACCTAGGCAAATGTTAGAGCACAAAAAATTGGAAAATATAAAAACTGAGCTCGCAAGGTTGAAAATCCGCAAAGGGCGACCTTGGCAAAAGTTAGAGCGTAAAAGGAGAGTGAAAATACCCGAGTGAACCTAAGCCTGAACTGCGTAAGGCTTGATTCCCATCTTTGGGATACGTAGGTAACTTCACCCTGAAGTTCAGCCATGAACTTTTCCCCGAACAACTTTGTCCATTTTGACCATCTCGGTCATCTTTATCCATCAGCATTTATCGCGATCTCTGGTACAGTGCTATTCAGACTAGAGGCAACTTTCCGTTGCCATGACGATGCAGCGCTATTCAGACTAAAGGCAACTTTCCGTTGCCATGCAGTGCCGCGGTATTCTTCAAACTAGGGGCAACTTTCCAGTTGCAGGGATCTGGAGTTGTGCATCTCAGTGACAGATCTTCGGCGTGTCCAGTTCTGATCCATATCGAAAATGGTTTTGAAAAGTTTTAATAAAAGTTGACTTTGTTCAAATTTATCTCTTTACAACTAAGACCATTTTTGGACCAAAGCGGAAAATTTTCAGTACCACAACCTTCAATTTCATTGATTTCAAAACAGAGTTCTCCTGCTCTTGCATACAATCGAAGTTGCTTTTTATTACATTCATAAAGAAAACTTGAAAGTACTAATAAAGCAATAAATACGGGGCATAGTCAAGTCAAGTATCTCTGCGCCCCCTCCCAGAGCTGGTCGAAGCCTCTGACGCCAAGCTAGGCCCAACATGTGCCTCCTCATTGAGCCAGTCCAAGCACTCGTCAGACAAAGTGCAACTGAAAGTGGGAGCAGGAGCCAGGAGCTCTCTAGTCTTCCATGTTGTGGCATATCGGGCAAGCTGTGCACCTCGGACCGGGAAAGCAGCCGGGTACTCAATCCCCTCTGGTGGGCAAATCTGATCATGACCGAACTGGCGCAGGAACCGGAACGGAAAGTAGAACACACAGTGGGTTAGACCAATCAACTGGATCCCAATCAGCCGGGACATGCTATAGCTCATTGCCGGGAGATTGAGCCAAGGACAACGCCAAGCAATGCGATCTGCGGACAAATTGCACATCCAGTCAAACCACCATCTTTCATCAGGGGCATCGACTAGGCACTGTCGAAAGAAATAGCCTCGAGCTGAGTAGGCCGGGCAAGAGTCCACAACCTGCAATTTGTCCATTAACCATACCTGGGGAGGGATGAAAAAGATGAGAGAATAAAGAATAGAGAGATGTACGTTGAGAGAAAAGCGAGAAAAGGGTTTTTGTGAGAAAAACCGAGCCTGAGGGCCGAGTGATGTGAGCAAATACGTATGTAAGATTGGGTGGGAAACATTACCTGCAGCAGCAGTGGACTCCCAGCAAATCTAGTCGTCTCCCAGCGATAGACAGAATCCAAGCCCATCAGCGTCTCGGCCAAGGTCATGGCGATACAGCTCTTTCCTTCTTTCAAGCCTTGAGCAACTTCAATCAGACGAATGCTACATCCGCCAAAGCCCGGGGAAAGCAGAAAGTGAGACAGCAGGCACAAGCAAAGGGCGTGTTGCCGAAAACCTTGCCAATAATGGTTGTTGCGGTCACCGGCGTCAGAAAAGCGATGAATCAAACCAAGGATGTCCAGTTCCCCATTACAGATCAGAGACCGAGCATCATGCGCGATGAGTCCACACATCCGCCCTAAAGCTTGGGCGTGGCCAAAGCAGAATTGGGGCAAGATCTCTTCATAACATTCAGACTCCATCAAAACTTGAAAATCTTCAAAAGTTGGACATACCTCCTGCCCGCCGAAGCTAAAGACGTGTGTCACTGGGTTCCAAAACCTCGCCGCGGCATGGAGGAAAGGGAGATGTAGCGAAGTGCGACTCAGTGTGAATAGTGCATTCAAGCCGAAACCCTGGAAGTTCAACTTTTTTGAGTCATCTAGAGAGGCGATCCAAGCTGTGAGATTTTCAACGAGAAACGCCTTCATTTTTGTGCAAAACTAAGATGGATTGAATCAAAACACGGAGCCAAGGCTTTTAAAGAGGAAAAGACACTATTCAAGGGGACAAGTGTCAAAAATTGGGCGGCTGCAGAGTTAAGTGGCCGGCCGGCCATATTTTCTGGCAGGCCGGCCACTTTTTGTTTCAAAACTGGCCGGTGGCCCTCCCCTCTGCAATAAATCTGGCCGGCTGGCTCCCAAAAGTGGCCGGCCATGCTCCAGTGTATGTCTTTAGCCCTGTTTTACCCTCCGGGAGAAAGTTTCAAGCATTTCCATGCAACAGATGTGTCGAAGGCCACTATTTCCCTCTGTTTCGGATACGTTCCGTTGCCCAGATCGTCCGAAGTACACTTCGTTTTGTTAAGTTTTGCTTATCGAGTTGTTGTTTTGTTTATCGAGTTGTCGTTTTGCTTATCGAGTTGTTCGTCGAGTTGTCGTGTTTCGTGTTTTTTTTGAGTTGTTACTCTTTGTTTAAGCTTTTTGTTTAAGTCTTGTTTATCGAGTTGTCAACATTATTGTATTTTGTTTATCGAGTTGTAAACTTGCTAAGGTTTTGTTATATCTTAGAAAGTTAAGTTGTTGCGTCGGTTCACTACCTGACTGGGCAAAATGCACAACACACATTTCCATTCAATCTCATTATGATGCAGAATGATGCGATATGATGCTAAGTGTTTAAAATACAATACTTTTTTCAAAAGCTGTTTCATCCCATCATGCCTTGCTTGTTACAACATTTTACAGACTAAGGCACAAGTTTTACAGAAAATAAAACTGCCCGATAATGTACAATGTGCTACAACTACTAGCAAAAAGATAAATAAAACAGAAAACAGCCGCATCTGTGCTCTCAAGAGCAGGAATAAGAGGCCCTCTTCGTCCTCTTCTGCGGAATGGACTCTCCTCCACCATCGCCATCGCCATCATCTGAATCGGAGCCGTCATCCTCGGGATCCCCCTCAGCCTCGTCTCCACTCCCGAAACCAAGGCCGGAGCCGTCATCTCCATCAGCAGATGTCTCCGACTGACGGTCTACAACCTCCTCCTCCTCATCCTCATCAGGCTCCTCCTCTACAACATGTGCTCTGCATCTGCGAGACGACCCCTCCCCTCGAGAAGGCCTGAATGGCCCAGCTCCTCGGAAAGGCCTGGATGGCCCAGCTCCGCGAAAGGGCCCAGATGGCCCAGCTCCCCGAGAAGGTCCAAGTGGCCCGGCCGGCGGCTGACCATATACCGGAGGCATCTGAGAACAAAGAGTTCAAATTAAATACATCAGTCCAAATATGTACATCAGATGCAGATGCAAGCAAAAACTACATGAAGTGGGTGCATGAAAACACAGTGTACAAGTGGGGTGTGTGTCAGATGTGCTCTACACAAGTAGCCTATCAATGCAGTAGAAATCAGTATGTCATCAGAAGTATGATAAATGCCAGAAAACTAAAGGGTACCTGGAAGCCCATGATAGACAATTGTGCCTCTCTCCGCAAGACCATGCCCTCGTGTGAGGCCACCAATCCGATCACCTCCTCCATGTACTCTCTGGGTGGCTGCAGATACAAGCTCAAATCATCAACGAATAAAGGAGCGTCTAAGTATTTGAATGATAGATGAAAAGCAGTAGAGCATACCAGCAGTGAGTCGGGATTAATGACATATCGATGACCGGGCATCGGAGGCTCTATCGGGATCGGGATCGAAATCGGAGAGGTAGTCCCAAACTGCCACCCCATCAGCTCAGTCGGCATGTCCGGCCACCCAGGATGAGGAAGAATCGGAGGAATCGGGGGAACCGACCCACCCCCACCTCTAGATGTACCAGCCCTGCTGGTGGAAGGGGCGTCTGTAGCCCAAGCCCGGGCCTGGCTCGAAGATGGCATACCAGTAGGCCTCATCATCGGAGTGCGAACTCCCGTCAATGGAGGCATCGGGTATGTATGACGGTAAGTGGCGTAGTCCCCCTCCTCAATATATAGCAAAGCATTAGTGCCCAGCATAGCATTAACGACATCCCGGGAAATGAGTATATCAGCAATCCGCATGTCGGCTGGGGGTGCTGAGGGAGGATCCTGAGAAGTGTACCCCCAGACTTGGTGTACCCCCAGACTTGGCGCAAGAAACGCTCCCCCAGAAAAAAGGCCCTACCAATCGGCCCTTCGAACAGGAGCCTATACCGGAAGGCACCCCACCCTCCAGCAAACTGGAATTGAAGACCCTCACCTAAGGGCGCCCACGACTGCCTTGTAATCTGCAAATAACAGGTCCATAAACCAAGCAGAAATCGAAAATGTACAGGACAAAACAAAGATGAAAACAGAAAGAACTGAGAATTCTGAAGTACCTTCGATGAGCGCACTGTGTCGAAATACTGTCGCAGGTAGAGAAGGGACTCCCGAGGTCTTGGCCGGTGCCGGCCTTCAAACACAAGTGAGTACGGGGTCATGAGAGGTCCCGCTACCATCATCCCCGGGGCCAACGTCGAGAAATATGCATAAACCCACAACTGTAGAAAACAAAGCAGAATGTGAAATGCTGAGGGCAAAATGCACGATACAGAGTATAAAGTGCGCCATGTGTGCAATGTGCAAGTAATGAGGAGCAGAAATGTAAATCAAGAGGGCAGAAAGTACCTCCCAGTCTCTCCAGTAGCCGCCAAGTAAGTCCCCCCGTCCGCGGGAAGTCTCGCTCATATAGCAATAAAGGGTAGCCAAGCCGGCGCCACCCCAGTCGTATCGCCTGACCTGTGACAGGTCCACCAAGGCACTCAGCAGATAGAGCCCTACAGTGTTCCCCCTGTCGGCAAACAGATTGGTCCCGAAGAGGAACATCAGGAAGCCGCGGGCATACTGTGCCGCCTCATCAGGAGTCCCGGGCTCCATCTCCACCCGCCGAAAATGAGAAGAGAACCAGGTGTATCGGACTCTCCCCGAAGCCCTGTCAACAGGTGGGCGAGTCTCCAGCAGATATATCCAAGCGGCCTCCCACTCGCCCATGTCATCATCATATGGGATCGCCCAGCCCCCCACATCAAGGCCGGTCAATACAGCAAAGTCAAAAGGGGTCATAGTCAAGTCCCCAGTGGCAGAGAAATGGAAAGAGTTGGTGGTGTCCCACCATCTCTCCACCAAGGCGGCCATCAGTGTCCTCCTGGCAGGACAACGAGATAGCCCAGCACAGAAAGGCCCGAATCCCGCTAAGTCGACCAAATCCCGAACGGCCTCCGGGAGCTCAGCATACCAATCTCTAGCCGCGGTGGAGCCATACCCTCGCACGTTGCGAGAAGTCACTTGCATTCAAAATGAACACATGTTTCAGCATGAAATGAATAAAGCTGCGTGCGAATAAAATGAATAGACTGCGTGCAAAGTAAAGTAAGTGGGCTGCGTGTTCACCATTAATTGGGCTGTGCGCTCAGAATATCAGTGTTTTGGGCTGTGTGCTCGAAATATCAGTGTCTGGGCTGTGTGTTCAGAAAATCAATGTTTTGGGCTGCGTGTTCAACTCTCAATTAGTGTGTGCTGTGTGTTCACCTTCAATCTGGGCTGTGTGTTCAGAAAATCAATTGAGCTGTGTGTTCAGAAAATCAACTTGAGCTGTGTGTTCAGAAAATCAATGTTTTGGGCTGCGTGTTCAACTCTCAATTAGTGTGTGCTGTGTGTTCACCTTCAATCTGGGCTGTATGTTCAGAAAATCAATTGAGCTGTGTGTTCAGAAAATCAACTTGAGCTGTGTGTTCAGAAAATCAGTGTTTGAGCTGCGTGTTCAACTCTCAATCAGTGTGGGCTGCGTGTTCACCTTCAATTTGGGCTGTGTGCTTTAAAAATCAGTGTGGGCTGCGTGTTCACCTTCAATTTGAGCTGTGTGTTCAGAAAATCAGTCTGGGCTGTGTGTTCAGAAAATCAATTTGAGCTGTATGTTCAGAAAATCAATTGAGCTGTGTGTTCAGAAAATCATTTGAGCTGTGTGTTCAGAAAATCAGTTTGGGCTGTGTGTTCAGAAAATCAATCTGGGCTGTGTGTTCAGAAAATCAATTTATGAGCTGTGTGTTCAAAAAATTAACTGGGCTGTGTGTTCAGAAAATCAATTTGAGCTGTGTGTTCAGAAAATCAATTTGAGCTGTGTGTTCAGAAAATCAGTCTGGGCTGTGTGTTCAGAAAATCAATTTGAGCTATGTGTTCAGAAAATCAACTCGAGCTGTGTGTTCAGAAAATCAGTGTTTGGGCTGCGTGTTCAACTCTCAATCAGTGTGGGCTGCGTGTTCACCTTCAATTTGGGTTGTGTGCTCTATAAAAATCAGTGTTTGGGCTGCGTGTTCAACTCTCAATCAGTATGTGCTGCGTATTCACCGTCAATTTGGGCTGTGTGGTCTATAAAAATCAGTGTGTTGGGCTGCGTGTTCAACCCTCAACCGATGTGTGCTGTGTGTTCACAATCAATTTATGGGCTGAGTGTTCAGAAATTTAAGTGATTGAACCGTGTGTTCAAAACGCAAGCAAAATGCAAGAAAAATTCATAATACGTTACAGAAAAGGTAGGAATGAAGTAAATACCTCCCGTGCCTCGTGGGAGAGATGATACTCAGGCTCCCACAGGAGGAGATCCCCGGGTGCTCGCTCGTCGAACTCGGTGAAATGATGAAAAATAGCCCGCGGGAGAACGTGTACTGGTGGATCATATCTCTCGGGGATGAAGGGGCGAACCCTCAGAGGCAGAGACATGATGTCGGGATCGCCTCCGGCGCCTGGAGAACCTCCGTCGTGGGGAAATTGACCTGCCATTTCAAGAAATCTGCAAAAAGGGGCAAAAATGAGCAAAAATGAGCCAAAATTGGAAAAAGTCAACAAAAGTCAACCCTCGGGAAATGAAAAAGTCAACAAAAGTCCACTCCCAAGAAAATCTTCCAAATATTGAGACAAACTCACCTCAAGTGGCGAAAATGAGAAAAGAAACCCCGAAACCAAAATTTAATCGGTTCAAAGTGCTTGAAACTGAAAGATTTCGCGAAAACAACTTGCGTGGGACGTTGGAAAACGTGTATAGAGCCCAGATCTGAGGGAGAAAATGGTTTGGGAAGCTAGAGAAGAAGATTTCGGACCTACACTTATGAGCCCGAAGTGTTTGGGTGGATGTATTTAAAGAAAAGAGGCCAAAAAGACAAAGCTGCCCTCGGATTAGGCGAAGTGGCCGGCCGCCCACTTTTTCTGGCAGGCCGGCCATTTACTTTTCAAAAAATGGCCGGTGGCCTCTCTCTCCCAATAAAACTAGCCGGCCATGTTCCCCACATGCCCTCCTAGGTCCCTACAAATTTTGAAGAGGATTGGAGTCCCCGAGACCTGAAAAAGTACAAGGGAAGTACACTTTCTGTCGCGAAATCGCTCCGCCGGAACTTCAGCTTCAACTTCCGATACATGTCTCATCGTTTACTCATCGAAGGTGAGGTATGTCCTTTTGAACATGTTGTAACCTCTCCGGGAGGTGGACCGGAGGCTGCGATCGAGTCACCCTCGCCGAAACGCGCGTTTCTTCCCGTATTGTGATGCACTTTTCTATCAACACAGTGATTGCCTGCATTCGATATCACATTGAACGTATGCTGTTAAATATGTTGTGCTTGTTGAGTTTCTTTATTTTGCAGGCACGATATTGTATGTACGGTTCATTTGAGGCTGGTGCGACCAGACGAATCGCGCAAGTATCGTATCTTCTCCGCGTGAGACGCGACGAGAATTGAATAATTCTCTGCATTCTTAACTGCATGAAATGTAGTCGTTGCTTTGCATTCTTGCTTAAAACTGTTGCATCTATTTGTGAATACTTGCTTCATTACAGCTTGCTGCATTTGCACGATCATTGAGTTACCTTCGGCTTTTTGCATTGTCAGTTGCATTTTGCCCCTGCCTGCGGGCATGCCTGCGGGCGCATCTCTGTTTATCTCGCCTGTTTGTCTGAGTCTTCGGCCTTGTCAAAAATGGGTCGTCTCTGGGCTTTGACATTCACTCCCGTCACTTATGACTTTCAAATTCTGTCAAAGAGGGGCAACTGTAGACACCCCATTTTTGACCGACCTTAAGACTTAGACGTCACCGATTGAGCGCTTTGTGATGTTGCATATCGTGCTCGTTCAGAAGTTTCAGAGTCTCGGCTGCGAGCCTTGCCTCCGGACTTCTGGACTCTTTCATGCTTTGCCTCAGTTTACGAACCAAGATCGGTTTTCTCTGTTTTCTCTTCGCGAAGGGAGGGAGAGGTCTCGTAGATCATCTCTCAGTGGCCGTAGGCTACGTTTCGTGGTCGTAGGCCATTTTTGCCCGTTTGGAGTCCGGTTTCCGGTTTTTCAGAATTGTTGGCCGTGTGCCTCGGTTCGGGACCGCTTAACCATCTCCATTTGCTCCGGTTTTTGGTGTACATCTTATTTGCTCCCTTTTGAGGGACACTGTGGCTCGAGAAGCCGACTTCGTGGTCGAACACCACTCCCGGTGCTTAACAGCCTGTTTTCGGGGCCCTAACTGTGCGTTTCGGCCCCCGAACCTTCATTTTGCATTGGTTTTGGTTCATTTTTGGCAGGGACCTCTGTTTCATTGGTAGGAAGGCCGTAGAAGGGTAGGAGGCCAGTAATTTTTCTGTCAGCCAACTTTATCCCTTCATCGCCCTCCGTCGCCCGATTTTCCTCACTTCAGAGCCAATGTTGAACACCCTTGGGCCATTTTCTTGAACCCTAAACCCCATATTTGTGATGTACACATCTGGGAGGCCACCAATATTTGGTAGCCGGCCAGTAATTGTTGTTGACCCTTTTGAACCCCTTTAAAAAGTGGGTTGTTCTCTCTCTTGGTTCATTTTTTCCAGTGTTTAACCACAGGGTTGTGTTGTGCACACATCAGAGGCTCTCTTTCTGTGGTGGCCGGCCATTAATCACACTTGACCCTTTTGACCCTTGGCCGGTCGGCCATGGGAAGTAGCCGGCCGGCCACCTGCAACCTGGATAATTGGCCGGCCAGAATCCTTACATCATCTACAGTGCAGATATGCATCTATTTTCCCCCCAGATTCTGTATCCGGGGGGCTGCTTTTTGGAGGGAAACTTGGTTGGTTTTCCCTCCATTTTTCCCCCATTTTTCCCCCCCTTTTTGCCTTTATAACAGAGGCTCCAGCTCTGTCATTAGGGTTGGAAAATTTTTCCTCAAGCCCTTGGCATTATATCTCTCTCCCTCTCTATTCCAAGCTCAACACCTTCCAAGTCCTATACCCCTTTTCATACCACCACCAAGCCTTACCCTTCCATCCTCCATTCCAGCAGTTGGAGGTTATTCTTCAAGGCCTAGGAGTGCTGCAACTCAAGCCAAAGAGCTGCCAAAGACAAGTCTTCAAGGGTAAGCTCCATTTCCCCCCTTTCGGTCCATATTTTGTTCAATACATAAGTCATACTTGCTTGCTGTTTTGGACTCCGACCCTAACTGGAGTTAGGCTTATTTTGAGCTCCTTTTCACTTTTGTTTAGGGCCTCTCACTGTTTGAGGCCTCCTTGTTGCACTTGCTTCATTATCCCTATTGCATGCATATTCCTTGTGTAGTATTTTTGGCCTATGTGTAGACTGTTTTGAGGCATATCATAAACTGTAAAGTTGCTTATTTTGATCCCTTATTCAACATTGTTGAAGGACTCATCACTGTTTGTGGCTTCCATTTGCTACTTGCCTTTATATCTCTCTTTTGGCCATATTTTTGCATGATTTGTTAGCCTCTTTTGCTTCTGTTTTTGGGCTATGGTCTGAACTAAAAATGACCTTATTTTGACACCCTATTCATGTTTCATTAAGGGTATTTCACTGTTTGAGGCATATTTTATATACTTTGTGTTATATCTCTCCTTTTGGCCTTATTTTGCATAGCATTTTGAGCATTCTTGCATACTGTTTTGGGTCCGGCCATCAACTGTAAAGTGCATTATTTTTGGCCCCTCTTCAATATTGTTGAAGGGCCCCTTTGTGTTTAAGGCCAGCAACCACTACTTGCTTCTTTGTCCATCTTTGGCCCTTTTCTTGCATGAGATCTTAGCCATACCTGTGTTGGTTTTTGGGGTTTGTTGTAAACTGTAAAATATCATATTTTGGGCCCCTCTTCAACATTGTTGAAGGGCCCTAATCTGTTTGGGGTCAGCAGCTGTGAGTTGCTTCTTTATCTCACATTTAGGGCCATTTTTGCATGCTAGTTTTGCCCTATTTGTGTTTGCTTTTTGGCCTCGCTTAGAACTGAAAACATGCTTGTTTTGGGGATGCCTTGAATCTTTCTTCACATGTCATGATCAAATCATGCATGCTTGATGTAGCTACAAGTCATTTCATGTGCTTAATCTTGCATTTCGGGACCATTTTCATGCATCGGGTGCCATGTGTTTATGATTCGGGGCTGTTTTGGGTCATGTTTTGCTGCTGAAATTTGCATGTTTGCATATCATATTTCATGCCTGGCCACGTCTTGTTAGAGTGGCATTTGGTGCCTTAGGGTCGGTCCTCGGTTTGCGTGCATGCGTGCACGCATCTCGAGTGTCTCATTTTCATCTGATGGCCTCCTATGTGAGTGTGGCTGAGGTCCACTTGTGTTGGTGTAAGTCCATTGTGCATTGTGTATGCCATTTTATTTCATAGCATTGCGTATGCTAGATTGTATGATTAGCACATCGTGTATGCCATTTCATAGCATTGTGTATGCTAGGTTGTATCTTAGTTGCATTTAATGCATGTCATGCATATTGCATCGTGCTCGAGATAGGAGTTAGCCCGGGCACGGGAAACGAGGTACGTTTCGTACTCCGAGTGACGGAACGTGTCTCAATTCCCAGTCACCGACACTCCGGATTATCCATGATGGAGTTAGGTTTTAGTTGAGTTTTCATGTGCATTCATTCTATATTGAGTAACGCAAATCGACTCCTCAGCCATCATGCATCGAGATACGTGATTGGTGGCACGAGGATCGAGACATGCATACATTTGTGAAAATACATTGCTATGCCCCTTTCCTGCTCTCTGTTGCAGCAAATCAAGAATTAGCAACCTCCCGGAGCTTAGCGCGCTTTCCAAAAATAATTATAAAACAAAGGCTAATCGGGGCATCCCAGTGGATTTCCGCGCGAGGCAGCCCAGACATGCATCATCCATCATCTGAAGAAGAGTCAAGGCAGTCCCTGGCTTGCATGCCAGTTTATAGCTTTCCTAGTTAATTTGTAAATTAATTAGGGATTTGTATATTATTTGGACTGTATTATTTGGGACTGTATATTTATTCGGACCCTCTGCGCGAGGGCACAACTATAATAAGTGTGCGTGTATGTGATGTATGTCTTCCAACCTCACGTCTTTCTTCCCTTTTATTTACCTGCTTATGATGGTTAGATTAGGGCATGTTTCAATTAGCATACAGTATGACAGCATGTTTACATCATTCATCTGTTTTGCATGCACCGGGCTCGGCACATCATACTAACTGCATTGTATTTTCAATTCCAAATTGAATACATGTTAGCTGTTGCATCTCATATGCCATGTTTAGAATAGCCGAGCCTACTATAGTTGCATTTTGTATGTGTTGCATTAGGCATTTCTGTATAATTAGGATCATGTATGGATTTCTAATTAGCTTTTGTTTTGGATTGGAGTACTCGGTAAGTTTTATGCTTTAGCATCCTTGCATGCGTGTGAGTGACTGCCATGAATAGCATGCTTACCATGAGGCTATTTGCTTATGTGATATAACTGCCTGAATGCCTGTGGGTGAAGGTTGGGTTATTTGGATTGGAACAATTCATCAAATGTGTGTTTTAAGCCCACTAGATAGTGGCAAAACCATCTTTTCTTAAGCCCACCTGAGGGTGGCAAAATCTGCATCTTTAAGCCTACTTGCGAGTAGCAAACCATCTTTCAAAAACAAACATGAAATGTTTTGTTCCAATTCAGGCGACCCAGGCTATACTTGTATGATGTGCGCATCACATAGTAAATCTAGGCTAATAACCGGGATAAGAACACACAATGTTTTCAAAAATAGATATCATGGTTAGTAGAGGCCGATCTTTGATCGGGCGAGCGAGGATGCTCACGAAGTGACCTTCCCCAATCGTACCCAAGTTCCCGAGCCATGGCAACTTTGGTGATGACAGACACGTGGCCTTAGGCAAACGAGTCAGGGTTTCCTAAATTTCCCCCAAAATAAAATATTTAGGTGGCGACTCTGTATCTGGCAAAGCAGTCCATGTTTGGCACTTCTTTCAAAATCTGTTTTCTCAAAACGATTTGCCAAATTTGGACTCTTTGGTTCAGATTAAGAACCGTGACAATTTTAGAGTCCTGAGCTGTAGTGACCCCAAATGAACAGAACGGGGCTCGTTCCTCCCCGGGGCGTTCGGGGACGTCTACATGAGCCTTATGTTCCTCCTCAGAGGTTGAATAAATTAAGGTGTCATCCACTATCACGACCCAAACCTGCCCCTATAGGTTTAGTATCGTAACCGGCCAGTAATCTGTGATTACCAAAGGCCTACTTAACAATAATGACAATAACACAATAAAAGGGGGCTGGCGGAAGCTAATTCAATAATAGAAAATAATGTCCAAGGAGCTATGAGGACTTAAATGTACAAACCCACTTTCAAATATTTATGTATGCACAAACACTTAAGTCCATAAACATGTATATACAAAATGAAACACAAGTTGGGGAATTAAATCCCATAATCAAAACAGTACAAACAAAAGTCATAGACCACTCTTGCCATTAGATCGATTTTTAAAGGGTGAATTTGAACCACCAAAAAGCCTTGACACGTGTTAGCTTGGAACCTCGCGGTGAGGCGCAATAGTTGGCTTGACAAAAAAGAGAGTTCGGGTCGGCGCCACTAACTCTGATCCGATGCCCAATCACCTACATACATATATTAAACAGTGAGCTAGAGCCCAGTGAATAATCCCAACGTAAAGATTCACAACTTATATAAGCAAAACAGTGTTCAAAATATTTTCTGGATACTTGTGCTAATGAATAAAGTTCCATAAACCTTCAGTGAACTTTCCATAGATCAACACATAGCACAGCACGATGTCAAAAGCGTTCCTAGACCTTTAGCAAAATACTATACAAAACGTTCATGACAAAACGAAGTATTTATGAAACATATACATTCAAAAGTCATAAAGTTCTTCATGCCATTCAATGTCACTTTGATTTCGTGATGTGATCCAATAGTATGGGTTAACAAATTAGCAGAACATCCACAATGGAATGAGAACATAGGCATAACGATCTCAACGTATCGACATACACATAACGATCGCAAGGGATCGACATATACATAACGATCGTAACGGATCGACTTAAACATAACAACCGCGACGGGTCGACATAGACATAGTGACCATTAGGGATCGACATAAACACAACGGAAGTTTCCGATAATCACAACACATGTTCATGGTGTCACATTCGTTGATCAAATAGGAAGGCTCATCATTCTTATCAAACATAATTTTTTAGAAAACTTGTCATTGATAACAAAATGTTTACAACGGTCCATTAACTTATACAGAACGTTATTTACGGATCATAGACAAAACAGTGGTTATTGAATGATCAATATATATTTTCTTATTAGTTGTTCAAAGGGAACTCATTCACTCCTTAGCAAATTTCCTTTTCAGGAACAAATTACATTGTACACAATTCGGTATGTCAAAGCATAACTTCTAGTTTTAAAGGACTTATTTATAAACTTCATCACATTTCATAATTCTTCGTCTAGCAAAACTAATTTCAAAGTAATTCATACAAACATACCGTTACAAAGAGATTACTCACCTCGAGTAGGTTGTTGTCCTTACACAACGTTCAATCCTACATATCATATATACTAAACACATTGGAACACATTGTTCTAATCACATACTTTATCTTCTCATTCTAATTCTAATTCAATTATACATGTTGTTTCCTTATATATCAGTTCCTTAATGAGTCATAATTCATGCTTAGAAATACTCAGAAGAAGACAGAAGCAAAGATGTTAACACAGAACAACATGTCAAAATATGCTGAAAAGACTTGGCCGCTCGAGCGGACAGTGTAAAAAATGCGAACTCAATTATTTTAATTCTTCAATTTTATGCTCATATGAATCCTTAACATTAATTTACACCCCAAAAAAATTCTCAATTAAACATGATTTGCTATAAATTTATACTATGCATGTCATATTTATGAACCACTTTATTCAAATCCAACCATACAAACTCATGTAGGTGTCCTACTTCAATTTACATCACATAACATTCTTAATCATGCATGATTCTTTTTCAATTAAGCTTACTTTCACGAAGATATGAATGTAGATGCCTTAAATTCAAGAATGTAAGAAATTCCTACCTTAACTTGTTGAATTACGAAGCTTTAAGCTTATTCTTCAATGTCTTCCTTAAGCTCTCTAGAAAAACAACCTCTCTTCCTCAAGTTATATCTCTCTCTCTTCACAAAGCCCACTAATTCTCTCATATTTTGAGCTCAAGAATATGAGCTATTTTATATATAGGCTCAATCAATTTATTTAATTAGTCAAAGCGTAAGTTAAATAATTGAATACTTAATTTGATCTGAATCAATTTTTTTTTAAATTAAATTTCACGATAAACTCTAAAAATTACACTAATCACATTAATCTATCACCTTTACGGCCCTCAATTTACAACAATCCATTTCAAATTACTTCATTCCTTCCTAATTTCTGGGTTTTTCCAAAACTAGGTTCAAGCTTCAAAAATGGAGTTTGCCGTGCATTAATCCATGAAAACATTTCCATGAATTTGTAAACACTTTAGGAAATTCAAATACATAATTATTTTCAAGTCTCTTGCATAAATCTCATGATTCTTTCATAAATGGGTCTCAAATGTTCATGCATGCAAAGATTAGTTTCAAACTCACAACAATGGCTTTCAAAATATGAGATTAGACTTCAAAACTCTTTAAATCAAGGATACATGTAAGAGTAAACTCTGAAATTCAACATAGATTACGCATTCATGCTCACAAATGGTGATTCAACACACACTTATATATACATATATGCATATATATATATACAAAACTTCCATATTCATCATCTTCAAGCTAGTTCATGCAATTACTCCCAAAATCCCTTTAATTCCATAGATTAGATGATACAAAATGCAAAGATAAATACATACAAAGAGTTTAATTTTGGATTAGGAGATGAATCTCCATAGCTCTCTTCTTCTTCCACCCAAGCTTCTCTCTCTCCCTCTCTCTCTCACTACACTAAATTATACATACAAATCTGGTTACTCAGTACACCCACAAGATTGCTCAGCACACACACACCCACACAGATTTCTCTGCACACACCTAGATTCTCAGCACACCCACCAGAAAATAATCTTCCATACTTAACATCATTAAATGTCCTAATACATACCATACTTAATTAAATCTTGAATTATAAATAGGATACTTCTACTTTTATTTTATTTTATTCACTAATTAATTTGTCTAAGGCTTTAATTAATTCCTAATTTTTCTTTAAGTTAAATTAAATTATATTCACTCAAATTAAATTACTCCTCATCAACTTATGATCTCAATTACACTAAATTTAATTATATAAGTGTGAATTACGCTCTAATTGCCTATCCAATAATTTAATTCTAGCATGTTAAAATTTACGAATTAGACAGGTATATTTCTCATTTTAACCTATCTGTTCTCAATAACACAATTCAATAAATCACATAACAATCAATAACACTTAACAATACATAATCGCATAATTAAAATTAAGCACGTAATCAATATATAATTAATTTACTTAATTAAGGTGGTGGTTGTCATATCCACAAAGACGACTACGAAACGATCGAAGAATTCTCGACAAATTCGGTTCATCAAATCCATAAAGGAAGCAGGTGCATTAGACGACCCAAAAGGTATTACAAGGAATTCATAGTGGCCATAACACGTACAAAAGGTCATTTTCTGGATGTCCTCCTCTAGGACTCTCAACTGATTATATCCCGACTTCAAATCTATCTTTGAGAAACAGGGAAACCCTCTAAGTTGGTCAAACAAATCATCTATTCTGGGTAGAGGATATTTGTTCTTAATGGTAACCCGGTTCAACTTGCGATAATCAATACATAACCGTAATGACCCATCATTCTTCTTCACAAAGAGAGTCGGCGCTCCCCAAGGTGACGTACTAAAGCAAATAAAGCCCTTGTCTAAAAGCTCTTAGAGTTGAATCTTAAACTCATGCAATTTGGCAGGTGCAAATCTATACGGCGCCATGGAAATCGGTGCCTTAAGTGCCAGGTACTAAGTCAATGGAGAACTCGATCTCTCAGTGGGGTGGAAAACTAGTAAGATCCTCGGGAAAGACATCCGAGTATTCATAAACTACCCTTGGCAATTTAATACGGGCCTCGTCACTCTCACTATCCAAGAGAGTTGCAAGAAGGCCACTAAGCTTGCTCCTACTACGAGGGTTAAAAATTGGCAACACAACCCTATCAACCTAACCCCCCAGAAAATAAAAACAATCAGCACTCGAGGTGCACACTATAACTCTTTGACGATAATAATCAATCACAGCTCAATACGAAGATAACCAGTCCATGCCTAGAATGACATCAAAACTTGACATGTCTAAAAACACCAAAGCAAATGGAAGTCGACGCTCAGCAACCTCTATCTCACAGCCACGACACCCCCAATCTAAGTCAACCGTACCCCCAACATGTGACTCTACTCTGAGCGAAGAGGCTAACTGTGCCACCTCTAACCCCAATGCAGAAGCAAATGCAGTAGAGATAAATGAATGAGACACACCCGTATCTATCAACACATTAGCCAAAGAATTACAGATAATGAAAATACCTCTCACAACTGAGGATCCTGGTAACTGGTTTGGCATGGTAACAGCATATACGCGTTCCTGTGGCCTCTGATCAACTTGCTCATCTCTCAGAGCATAGGCTTGTTACACTGCCTGAGCTGAAGCAGCTCCCTGATTAGCTCATGAAGTCTGAACTGAGTGAGCCTGCTGGTGGCTCTAAGTCTGTCTCGATCTAGATGTGCCTCCCAACTGCGGGCAAACTCTCTTCATATGCCCCAACTGACCACACTGAAAGCAAGTAAGTCCTTACCCTGGGACTGACTCTAAGATCGGTTAGGTGGTGGTAGTGGTAACATCTGTTGTACTCCGCCTTTCTGTGGGCATGAAAAGGCCTTGTGACTCGGTTGGCCACACTTGAAACATGAAAAACCACTCGGTGCACTCTTCCCTGGGTCCGTACTAGGTAAAGAAAAGGTGGATCTAGATTGCTGTGGTTGGAACTGGGATAAAAAGGTGTTTCTGCTCTTCTTGTTAAGTCTATAGTCTCCATGTGATTCCTGACCCTCGAACCCCGAAGTCTCTCCTCCTCAGCCTACAGAGTAATCTCTACATGTGTCGCTATCTCCACAAGATGGTCATAGTTCTAAATCATATTTTCGGTAACCTTGAACAAGATCTTAGTTCTCAACTCTTCTCAAACTCAATGCAATGGCTCTCTTCCGTTGCCACCAACTCCGGTGCAAAACTAAAGAAGGCCGCCTCAAACTCGGCCATGGACATATTAAGTTGTTTGAGGTCTTGAAATTCTTGCCTCAACCTCTCCCTAACAGTGGGAGGTAGATACTTATCTTGGAAAGCAACCACAAAAGCTTCCCACGTCGGCTCCACTCTACCCTTGGCGTACTTCCACCATTGGCCCGCATCCTCCTTTAGATAGTAACTCGCTAGAGTCACCCTTAGCTCACTATCTTCAATGTGAAGCATTTCAAATGTCTTTACCATTTGCTTAAGCCACTCATCCACTTTCTTGGGCTCGGGACCACCATGAAACTCATCCAGTTTGGCCCGCGAAAATTCTCTAGTAAGGAAACTCACCCTTGTCTCTACGGCGTTCTATCGGGCTTGGTTCTCCACCCTTAACATGTTCATCGATTCTCTCAAAGCCCCCGCCATTTCTCGGGCTAGGGCTCCCATTGCGGTTTGACCCGCTTGTTCTGGAATTTTCGCTTGCCCCACTTGCTCGGCCACATTGGCTTAGCCCACTTGCTCGGCCGCATTGGCTTGGCCAAACCCTTCCTCTTGCACCGGAACCTCGTCGACCGATACTTCATGTACACCTTGGCAAGGCCCACCACGCCTCCCGTCTCTACCAGCACAGGCTTGACCTTTTGCTGACATCCTAATAAGGGACAAGAGAAATAATTTAGCACACGAACCCATATGTGCTCGCAACTTGCCTCACACGTTTGACCACAATAATTCTATATATTTCCCTACCACACAAACAATTTAATTTCACTCCACATAAGCACTTAGTCATGTAAGAACATACGAATTATTCTTTTATGATGAAATTTGTCCCACGAAAAACCAAGAATTCTTAGTAGAACGAGTATTGATCAAGTACCCTCTAATAAGACCTCAAGGAATTTAATCGGCGCGAACAACATTCCAAAAGTCCAATCCCATACCCATCTAGTCATATAAACATGTTATCATATAACTACAAAATGTGCAATATCTTCTATTCATGCGAGATGAATCCCATGTGGTAAAACAACCACTTCTCGCGAGGCCCAAGTATTCAAACCCAGTAGCTTTGAAACCAAGTTGTAACACCCCAAAAATTATAACACCATTAAAGTACACTAACCAACACTCATTATAAGAAAAGAAGTAATTCTCCAACCTTTACATTACAAGACTATGAGGGCCATACAAAATAATTCCATATGCGAATATACATTCAATGGTTTCTAATACATGAATCTATAGCATGTAGAACCTTCAATCCAAAAATAAATAAATACCGTCATGGGCTTACAAATTCTAAGGTTTAAGCCCGGTTACACAAAAATAGTCTCTCAAACCCATACAATTATAGCCCTTGGCTAACAAAATATACCACAACAAAAATAAAAGCCTTGTGCTCTCAACATATACATCCATGCCCTAACTCGGCGGAATCACCACATCTTTTCCTGCACCAAAATCTCATAGGGTGAGCATAAAGCCTAGTAGAAAATTCTTAACAAAGTATATGCATTTTATACAAACTTCACAAAATCAAATGCACATGCAATGCTATGCTTTTTGAAAGAAAATCACATTTACATTTTTTGAAACCATCATGCCCAATGATAACTTGAAATCTCAACAATTCAAAATTTATCAATTTAGTTCAAGAGGGCGGTAAATACGACTCAGGTAATCTCTAGGTTGGTGTCTGCAAGTAGGCATAACTAGCACTACCAAAACCTCACTTTACCGGTTACTAACCGGAAGGGAAGTGGTACCTCCTCCGCGCATGTTTTCGGTCTTTCACCCCGGACACTTACGTCAACTTAATCAATTTCATCTACACCTCCTATCCGAACTTACCAACATATTTACCCCAAAGCGATTCCATGAAAAATTTATTTACAAACTTTCTTTTCTCAATGTAAAAGTTTCCAAACTCAATTCAAAATGTGTAATAACCAATTGAATGGATATGCAACGCAACAATTATCAATGCCACATAACGTTTCTCTACTTTTGATTATCTCAAACAATAATTCCATAATAATCAAATTTTCATTTCTCCTTTCAATATTATCTCGCAAGATAACCACATTTTCATTTAAATCCATCAATAAATAACCACATTTCCATATTTCAAGCAATCCCAACAATTTAGTCATTTCAAGACTATAGCAATATTTGAACAACCACTTCCAATATCAACAATTCTCATATTTCATGAAACTCATCATTTATGTATATGAATAAGAAATTTTCCCATCCTTTACTCATTTTGGCACACAAAATAATATATTAACAATGTCAACCATGTGTTCTCAACACCTTTTAAAAACCCCCAAATTTCTAGGTTTTTCTCACCACAACAACACACACACCCAAATCATTTGAAAGAAACTCTCCAAAAGCATCTTTTCTGACTCAATAAAGTTCAAGACTCTTAGGAAATTATCTCAAAGGAACAAGAGGTAAACCCACTTTCAAAATTACTCACATTCTTGAGTCAATAATCAAATTTCAAGGTTGCCAAAAGAAATTTCAAAAATCAACTAAACCTTGCAAAAATATATATATAACTCTAAGAAAATCCCTACCTCAAGTTTGGAGAAGAAATGAGATGAAACCCCTAAAATCAACAGTGTTGAAACACGATCTTCACCGTACACAACGAAGCCCTCGAGAAGTTATCCAATTTTGATGAAGAAACTTGGGTCAAAATGCAAATGGATTTGGAGAAATCAATGATCTTGTGAGGTTTTTGGTAAGAAATGTAGAGAGAAGGGAGAGAAATGTGTTTTTGGAGAGAGAGAGATATTATGATAGAGTGATATACACTCAGCCCAAGAAAAGGGAAAAGAAAGAATTTTCGGACTCAACGGAGTCCCGCACGTGCGGCACCCATTCCCGCACGTGCGAAGCGTGCCTCCCGCATGTGCGGCACTCACCCTCGCACGTGCAGCATCCCTACCCCGCACCTCCATCTGCACCTGCATTTAGTGCAGTAGTGTACTCAACCATCCCCTGCTTTCTGCATGTACGACCTCACCTCCCGCATGTGCGGCCCAAGCCTCCACACGTGCGGCTCTTCCCTCTAGCCAGGAAAAATTTTAGCTCAACCCAAGACACACCAAACCCAACCTCGCACCTTCCGAAACACGTGGAACTTGGGATAGCAATAAATAAAAATGAAAATTTTAGAGAAAAAGTTTTCAAAACAACAACCCAATGGTTAATCAAAACCTTGCACTAAAACCCGACACTATAACAACGGTAAACCCAAGGTTAAACAAAGAGGAACGAGACAAATAACATACCCGGTCATCACATTGTTGATTCAAGGCATGCAAAAGATAAGAAAGAAAAAGAAGTTGTTGCTATCATTTTAGATAGTAAGTTTTCAAATGATTGCTTGATTATTATTAAGATTGTTGAGCCACTCATGAGATTGTTGCATATTATTGATGGAGATAAAAAAAAAAAAAAAAAAAAAAAAAAAAAAAAAAACCCTTAATGGGATATGTATATGAGGGCATGTATAGGGCAAGAATAGCAATTAAGAATGTTTTCATGAAGAAAAAAAGATTGTACAAGCCTTATACAAGTATTATCAAAGATCGTTGGGATAGGACATTACACAAAAATATCCATGATGCGACTTATTGGTTGAATCTGGCTTTTCAATATGATCAATCATCATTTTGCAAAAAACCAGAGGTTATGGCAAGTGCGCTTGATGTGATAGAAACAAAAGCTACATGTAGCAAGACAAAACTCTTGGATGAAGCAAGATTTTTTCGAGATTAACTAGAAAGTTTTGGAAAAGAGCTTGCTATTATTACATCCAAGACAACACAATCAGGTAAAATTATTTATTACATTTGAATTTTTTTTCATTGTGATTGCTTAATAATTCTTTAAGTGTAATATTAGATCTAATTTATTTATTTCTTCTTTCTTTTAATAATAAGATGAATGGTGGAGGTTATTTGGCCATAGTGCTCCAAATTTGCAAAAGTTGGCTATTCAAATTCTTAGCCAAACTAGTAGCTCTCCTGGATGTGAAAGGAATTGGAGTGTTTTTGAACGTATACATACGAAGAAGAGGAATAGATTGGAACATCAAAGGCTTAATGATCTTGTATACATTCATTATAATTTGCGGTTGAAGAATAGGTAAATGAACCATTTACCTTCTCATACATTTACTAATAGAATATTTATTCAAGTAGTCTTACTTTTATGTGAAAATTATAGGCATTTCAACAAAATGAAGAACTATGATCTCGTTGACATTGAAAGTATTGACAAAACCGAGTTTTGGATTGTTGAAAACGAAGAAGAGCCTCATCTTCTTGATTTTGATGAGTTGGAACAAATGCTTTACCAAGAACGTTCGGCTCCATAAAATAAGAGGCAATGTCATGGTCTACATGATGGTTAGTAATTAATTATTTCATTATTATATAACAATGTTTTTGTTATTATTAAATTGATTACTTATTGATTTTGTCGTAACTATTGTAGAAGATGACGAGGATGATGTGGTCTTAGAGGGTGGACATGATATTGACCTTGGATCATTTGGTGATGTCAACATGAATGATAAATCTAATGCTCAAAGTGGTGGAGTTGGCACAAACAACAATGAAAATGAGGATGACAATGCTTGGCTAATGGAGGGCTTGCCAAGGAATTAGGCAAAAAAGTAATGTTTTTGTGGCATGATGTATTTGTAGTGGATTGGTTTTGAACTTTTTTTTTTAATATTTATTTATCTACTTTCATTTAGGAAGGATAGATGCTCATTATTGTGTTTTAAGATTTGGAATTATAGATCTTATCTCTATGCTTGCTTGGTTTATGTTTTTGTTTGAAATTTGACTCTTAATTGATGTAGTAAACTATAGTATTTTTATTTCATTATGTTTGTGATTTTATTTGACAAATAGGTAATATTAATTGCTTTTAGTATAATGCTTTTATTACTTTCATTATTATGATTGTATTTATAATATGTTCTATTTTCTAACTTTGATAAATGTGTAGATTGTGCAGTAATTTTTACTTGTCAAAAGGTTGCGCAACCCATTTAGAGAAAGGTCTTCAACAAATAAAAATAAGATATGTCACATTATTATTACAAATTACAATTTCATTGTGAGTGATATTTAAAAATTCTATTATTTTGTTGAATTTAATTTTTTTTTTCATTTTTACATTTATATTTTTAATATATATATATATATATTTAATATAGTTATGACGTCACGGTTCGACCGCTTCCACCCGACAGTTGAACCGGTGACCCGTCCACTCGGTCACTTTTTTGATTCGCTCACCGGTCCGGGTTTCAAAACATTGGCATCAGCATTAGCATTGCTATATTTGTTTTGGGGTTAAAGCATCTTCAACCATTGTTGCTATAATGTTATTGCTATTGCTATAATTTGACAATGAATAGTGCTATTTTGTCAAATTATAGCAATGGTGCTCCAATGGTTATTTGCTATTTTGACAAATCTCAACCAACTTTCCCTCCAAGTTTGTAGGTGTTGTTTAGATATAGGTTTTTTTGTAATTTTATTTTTGTTTATTTTTTTGTCTTTTGTGACATTTTTTTACCTGTTTGTAAAAAAAATTATATATTTATATTATTTCTAACTAGACAAATATAAAAAATTGAAAAATTGAAAAATTGAAAAAACAAATTAAATATAATTCACCCTACCAAAAAACATATCACTACACATTTAATAAATTTTTTTAACTACACATAAAAAATAAACAATCACCAATTACCCACCAACAATCATCCATCAGTCACTCATCATTCATTCACCAAAAACCAACCACCAACAGCCATCCATTATTTACCCAGCATTCATTCGCTAACAACTATCCACCCAACAACCATTCATTATTCATCCACCCACTCAACAACCATCCATTATTCATCCATCCACCCAACAACCACCTATTATTCATCCACCCACCCAACAGCCATCCATCATTCACCCACCCACAATGTTCTCTATAAATATAACACAAAGTTTTCTACAATTTTCATATTCACCTACCCATTATTTTCATATCTTTTAAACTCTCTGTACTCACCCAGAAGATTTTCTACAATTTTTTTATTCACCCACTCACCCATCCACCTATAATGAACAATTTGACTAAAGCCATATTGAATGGAGATTTTGATGAATCTTCATCATCTGATGATAATATCATCATGATGCAACTGTTCACAGCGCAACAACAAAGAATACAGACGTTAAGCCTAAACCAACAAACTAGACATGTTGGTTCCACAAATGGTCATCGATACATTAATCGTGAGAGGGTTAAAGACGATGAACAAATTTATAGAGATTATTTTGCAGATAATCCTGTCTATCCAGAAGAATACTTCCGAAGACGTTTTCGAATGAGGCGGTCATTGTTTGTTAGTATCTTACATGATATTCAACAAGTGAATGGGTACTTCATCCAAACCTGTGATGCCACTGGTGTTTCTAGATTATCCGATGTACAGAAGATGACTGCATCACTTCAGATCCTGCAGTACGGCGTGCCTGCTGATGTTGTAGATGAGTACATTAGAATTAGTGAAAGTATTGCAATTGCCGCCTTGAATTTTTTTACCAGATCAATTGTTGCTACCTATGAAGCTGTTTACTTAAGATCCCCAAATGAAGCAGATGTCACCAGATTATTACAAGATGGAGAGCAACGGGGGTTTCCTGGAATGTTAGGGAGTTTGGATTGTATGCACTGGCGTTGGGATAAATGTCCAACTGCCCAAGCCAGTGCTTACACTAGACACTATCACAAACCAACAGTTGTACTCGAGGCAGTTGCCTCCTATGACTTGTGGATTTGGCATACTTTCTTTGGCATGCCTGGCTCTCTAAATGATATTACTGTTCTTGACAGGTCACCTTTATTTGCTGAATTAACTAGAGGACGTGCCCTTGCTGCCAACTACACCATCAATAATCACGCGTACACCATGGGGTATTATTTTGCTGATGGTATCTATCCTCGTTGGGCAACGATTGTCAAAACAATATCTCAACCTCAAGGCGCAAAGAGACAACTATTTGCGAGGATGCAAGAGGCATGTCGGAAGGATGTCGAAAGGGCATTTGGAGTGCTCCAAGCACGATTTAATATTGTCAGAGTTCCAGCTAGAGGTTGGAGTGATGAGGATCTGTACTACATCATGAAGACATGCATTATTTTGCACAATATGATCACTGAAGACGAGCACAACACAACTTGAGACTGATACCAGTAATTTGGGTTGTCAAGTGTCACGCGATCTGAATGAGGAGTATGCTCAATTTATGTTGAATCGGCAGAGGATTAGATCTACTGAAGCCCATAATGCAATTCGTAATGATCTAATTGAACATTTGTGGTCCCAAGCTGGAGAGTTAGATTAAGTTTATATCTTATCTTTTTAATGACAGTTAATGTCATTTAATGTCAGTTAATGTCTTTTTATTCTAATAAAATTATCTTCATTTAATGTCTTTTTATTTTATCTTTTTATTGCCTTCATTTGAAAATTTTTTTTTTTTTTTTACATTATACTTTATTGAAAAATTTCATTACGTTGTGAAATACAAAATCTATATAATAAGGGAGAGTGGTTTTTGAATTTTGATGGGACTGTTGTCCCTGTGTCAAAATGTGAACCGTTAGATTGAATCAATCCAACAGCTGAGAAATGTCCAAGAGATATTATATTTCAATGGTGGATTTACAATGGTGATTCAATCCTATGGTGTTCAAGAGAAGAGTTTCTTTGTTTTGATTCAAGAGGAGATCTCATTCAAGAGCAGATCTCTTCTTCCCTTCCATCCATCTCTCTCTCTCTCTCTCTCTCTCTCTCTCTCTCTCTCTCTCACATTCAAGAGCAGACCGATGACTTCGCAGATGGAGAGTTTGTTAGGTGCTAGCCTTGCTAGATCGGTAGGTCCAAATCAGCGTCATCGCGGCAACAAATCGGTGAGGTTCACTATATTTGTTCATCTCCAAATTTTTTTGGCACTTCACATACCATCCATTTGTTTTCTTTGTGTGTATATATATTGAAGCCACAGAGATCATCCCTTTGTGTATATATATTGAAGAGTTTGTTGAATACTTGAACGAGAATGGCATCATTCAAAAAGGTCGGTTGAATGACTGGAGCCAGAAATGCTGATGTTGTGGTGTATGATATGATGAAGTGTGTCTGATTTAGTATGATTCTGATGAGTTGTTTTACCCTATGATTGAATCTCTTTTATGTTCAAACCAGAAATATGCTGAAATACCGGGTGGTGTTTCTTTTTTAGTGATGGGATTATTGATTTTGATTATATGAATTTTCATGAAACTTTCTAATTTAGAGTTTAATATGAATAGATTTGATTTTGGAACTCATTGGGTTTCAGAAGCATTAATTTGTTACAACTGGTGTTATGAATGGGATAGCAGTTTTGCTAAACTACCTATTGAGTTTTGAAAATGTATATTCTTCCAAACATGATTTCCATGGAATAGCTTTACAATTAGTTGCGCCAGAAAGTTCTCTATTTTGCTTAAGTTCAAAAACCCAAAAACCCAATGTGAATGTTTATGTAATTTCTATTCTGTCACTAATCTGCATTGAAAGCTTTTATTATCTATATTTAAGTTTCAAACTTCATTTTTGAGTAATATGTAGTAATTGCACTGTAGTGGAATTCAGGAAAAAAAAATAAAAATTAAATAATATTCATGAAAAAATTTACAATTTTAATTATTAATATTTATAAAGTTTCTAATTGATTTTGTAATTATTGATTTTGATTTTGATTATATTGATTTTGATGGGATTATTGATTTTGATTATTGATTTTGATTTTGATTATATAAATGCTAGGGTACATGCTGCTCTATTTGGTGCAGTTTATGGGGTTAATTATAAACTGAAAAAAATATATATATTGAGAAAGAAAGGGATACTTTATTTTAGTCTCTGTTTTCATCCCTTTGTTTTTTTTTCTTTGAAGCCACAGAGATCATCAATTAAAGAGTTGGTTGCACTTTTTATATATTGATTACAGATTTTTACCAATTTTTTTCTTTGTTTTTTTTTTCTGTGAGTATTGTTTTTCTTTAATTTTGGGTGCACTTTTATGGGTTTTTGTTTACACACATATATGAAGATTTTTACCTATACAGATACTATATACACACATATATGAAGAGTTGGTTGGGTTTTTTAGTATTGTTTATTTTTATTTTTCTTACTTTGATTTATTAGGAATTTGTGGGTTTTCTAAGTTTAGGCTTAAGCTACAATGATGTTGGTATAGAATTGTTGGTTTTCTAAGTTCTATACCTTTCAGATTCTATACGACATAGAATTGTTAGCAAAATTCTAGAATTGTTGGTTTTCAAATTATATATTATTCTTTTTTTTTTTGGACAAATAAACAAACTTTATTAATATGATGTGCATCCTTTTAAGAGTGGACATTATTAATTTCCCCTAATATATGAGAAATCAATACATGATAAATCAATATTTAGCCAAGAGAATGCATTAAAAATATATATATAGTGCAAATAAACTATGGGTTTGTTGGGTGCTCTATTCTGCAAAGTAAAAGTAATACTCTCATCTCTTTCTTAATAGATTATTGTGTATATATATATATTAATTACAATTTTTTTTTGTTTTTTTTCTTTGAAGCCATAGAGACCATCAATTGATCATTAGTGGAATAGAGAAAGAACGATTCCCAAAATCAAATTGTGAGTATTGTTTTTCCTTAATTTTCTATATGCATGTAGGATTTTGGGTATACTTTTATGGGTTTTGTGTTTTTTCTTATACATATATATTATCTATGTATATATATACACACATATATGAAGAGTTGGTTGGGTTTCACGAAACCCATTTACTTTGATTTAGTAGGAATTTGTGGGACTATTGTATTGATTTACTCTATTGAATGTTTGTTGTGCCATTACTATCGTTTGGTTGTTACTAAAATATTCGACAACCATTCTATCTTCCTTGCTTATTAAGTGTTTGATAAAATGTTTCAATGGAATTTACACACACACAAATTGACTTTAACACACACCACAAACATTGGCAATCTTCATCATAAAAATTCATAACTATCTTATGATATGCATCCTTTTTTTTTTTTCTTTTTTTTTTTTTTTTTGGACAAATAAACAAACTTTATTAATGTGATGTGCATCCTTTTAAGAGTGGTGATCAAGGTAATAATAACATTCTAATGTATGTAGCAAAAAAAAAATAATAATAATAATAACATTCTAATGATTTGACTAATAAAGGTAATAATAACATTCTGAGAAACTTGCATCTTTGTGGGCAGTTTGGAAGTTGATTTCAATAATTTTTGACTTCCATGATTCTTTGATTTTGAAGACCAACACATGCTCTACATAGTTGATTTGTGGTGATTCTCTCTCTCTCTCTCTCTCTCTCTCTCTCTCTCTCAAGATTAATGGGTTCAACAACTTTTTCGTGGTGAGCACCCAAACTTAGATTTTTAGATATATTTTTCATGTGAATGGGTTTTTGTTTCGTGCTTTTATTGGTATATTAGTACGGGATTTTGGGGGTTTTAGTATGTTGTTATTGCATTATTGTACAAAAAGGTTTTCATTTGAACCTTTCTCACCTTTGTTCCCCCCCCCCCTCAATATTTAATGTACATTTGTAATCTCATCATACACCACCAGTTGAGCCCACGTGTGTTTGGATTTTATTTTAGGCTGAAGATTCATAATGGAATGATTCCCACTCACTCCCACCCCCTATCTCAGTTATATCTAAATACAATTTTGGTTTTTTTAATTGGTACAAATGTATTCAATTTTCATAGAATTCGAAACTTTACCAACGGAAGCAATTTCAAGTTGAGGCATGAGTTATAGATATAAAAGGTAAATTCATGACTTAATTTGTTTTATACTTTTAGAAGTTGAGTTGGAGTTTTTATTTACTAAGATTTCAAATTAATGACTTAATTTCAAGTTTTTATTTACTTATAAAAGTTGTGTTAATGATTAATATTTGAAAAAAAAAAATTCCAGTTAATTGGTTTTGAATTTCATAACTTAATTATTTAGATTTGTAATACCATCCAGTTTAATTTTTTATTAATCTCATTAACAAAGGTCTTCTTATTTACATAGAATCCTCTAATTGGTTGTTTAGAATTTCATCATTATTAGTTGGTTTAACAGAGAAGCCTTCTATTTGTTAGCTTGCTTTTAATTTGATTTGCAAATTCTATTTTAACTATGTTCATTGTGAAATCTAATCCCAATTTGTTCTTAGTATTATTGATTGGTAGGTTATTGATATTGACATAAAGCAGTGCATCTTTAGCTTAAATTTTATATTATTAGTTTGGCATCTGCATATGTGTGTGGTTTTAATTGGTTGCTTGAATTATATGGTTTGATTCTTGGTCTAAAGAAACTAACAAAATGCATAGGAAAACAAAGTGCAATAGCTCATATCTTTGTCAGATTGATTCAAGTCAGTTAAATTAATAGTATTGGGTAATAGTAAAATGAATGTATATTGTCTTTTGGGTATAAATAGGACAGTTTCATGATTTCATTGTAAATTTTATCATTTTTACTTGAATAATCAAATGAAATTGGGAAGTTTGAACTAAAATTTTTTGTAGATGGGGCTGTTTTGTTGAGTATTGCTCATTTAGGACATTTAATTTTGCTTTTGCATGTAACCTTTGTTATTAAGTGATTTTGAATAGAGCTTCAATAGAATTGTTAATAGTTGTTGATTCACTTCCTCATTCTCTCAACTAAATCTCAATTTACTTTTTAATTTTTAATTTTTATACTTGTGGGGATGTATTTTCTGAATACCAACACGTGGCAAGGTGACGCCGACGTGTCAGTCGAGGTGCCACGTGTCCTGGTCGTGACGCCGAGGTGATCTCGGCAAGGCTGAGGTTATCTCCGAAGATATCGGAATCCGAGATAAGTGGATAAGGGACAAGAGTCCTAAAATGAAAAGGGAACTCAACCTGGATGAGGGACAAGAGTCCTAGAATAAGAGAAGACTTCAGTTTGTATTAAGATAAGACTTTTAGAAAGTTTATCCTAATCTTACTAGGAGTCCAAGATTAGCAGTAATCCTGAGTCCATAGAAGTTAGGCTTCTATTGGGACTAGGTTTATGTTGGCTATAAAAGAGAGGCACCCCCATGGGTCTAAGGGATGCTTTTGATACTCAAGCTTGTGAGTTTAGCACTTGATTTATCTTTGAGAGATATACTGGCTTGATCGTCGGAGTGCCCCTAGGTGGTTGAACCACCGCCGGAGACTTCTCTTTCTGTTGCAGGTTAACTAGAGGCCATCTATTCTGCCAGTGCTTTTCCAGCTGATTACTAGGTGAGTAGTGTGGTCAGAAAATCACTCACACAATTTGGCGCCGTCTGTGGGAAAGAAAGAAGAATAGATGGCCAATGACGGACAGAAGGATTAGACTGGAGACAACGCTCCTGCTGGGAATGGGAGATCTATCAACCTCGACGTTGAAGAGGACAATAGCAACACAGAAACTCATGACCGGAGTCACAGAGTGAAAGACGCCGGCCAGGAAGGTGACGCACCAAAGACAACAGATCGAAGTGGATCCTACAACGAAGATGACCTCCAGGTACGGAAGGATAGATACCTGCGGAGGAACGAAGACCCTTCCAGAAGGAATGCAAAGACAGGGGGCATGAGCACTCCCAAGAAGATAACATTCAAGTATAGGAGAACTCATCCTGAGTGAGCAGATCCCGGATTCCAGATCCTAGATCCCGGATCCGAGAAGACATGATCTCAACCTAGACAAGTAGGCCCGAGAAGACGAGAGCTCAACTTAAGTGAGCAAATCCCGGATTCCAGATCCCGGATCCTAGAAGACATGATCTCGGCCTAGATGAGTAGGTCCGAGAAAAGAAAAAAAGAGCTCAACCTGAGTGAGTAGATCCAAGATTCCAGAAGATAAGATCTCGGCACCTGAGTCCGAGAAGAGAAGAGCACAAGGAGCAGATCTCAGATCCCAGAAGATAAAAAGGAAACACACAAGATCAAACTAAAGTTGGCCAAAATTGAGAAGTATGCTAGGGCCGAGGAGGACATGTCGGGAACAAAGGCGTCGGAACAAGAAAAGAGAAACGGCTCGCCGATGCGAGGCCAAAAATCAAACTCAGGTTGGAGCCAAGTAAGATCAATAGAGAAACCAAGGCCGACAACCTCGGCTTGAATTCAACCCCGGCGACAAGGTCGAAGCTACATGT
Source organism: Camellia sinensis (assembly GCF_055761805.1). Taxonomy (NCBI): domain Eukaryota; kingdom Viridiplantae; phylum Streptophyta; class Magnoliopsida; order Ericales; family Theaceae; genus Camellia; species Camellia sinensis. The sequence continues at coordinate 50,343,593 of NC_138969.1, forward strand.
GTGATGAGAACCCAAGTGGATTTTAAGTTCACATTGGGGGTAGAGAGAAGAAGAATATATTTAACGCTTGTTGAAATTTGTGGCAATTTACAAGTTGAAGTTAAACCGAAGTAATGCTTAACGCTTGTTGAAATTTGTAGCAATTTACAAGTTGAAGTTAAGCCGAGATTATTGTTTATCTTCACTTGTTGAAATTTGTAGCAATTTACAAGTTGAAGTTAAACCGAAGTAATGCTTAACGCTTGTTGAAATTTGTAGCAATTTACAAGTTGAAGTTAAGCCGAGATTATTGTTTATCTTCACTTGTTGAAATTTGTAACAATTTACAAGTTGAAGTTAAACCGAAGTAATGCTTAACGCTTGTTGAAATTTGTAACAATTTACAAGTTGAAGTTAAGCCGAGATTATTGTTTATCTTCACTTGTTGAAATTTGTAGCAATTTACAAGTTGAAGTTAAACCGAAGCAATGCTTAACGCTTGTTGAAATTTGTAGCAATTTACAAGTTGAAGTTAAGCCGAGATTATTGTTTATCTTCACTTGTTGAAATTTGTAGCAATTTACAAGTTGAAGTTAAACCAAAGTAATGCTTAACGCTTGTTGAAATTTGTAGCAATTTACAAGTTGAAGTTAAGCCGAGATAATTGGTTATCTACATTTGTTGAAATTTTGTTGAAGTTAAACCGAGATAATGCTTAACCGAAGTTAAGCCGAAGATGATGTTTAACCGAAGTTAAACCGAGATGATGCTTAACCGAAGTTAAGCTGAGATGATACTTAACCGAAGTTAAGTCCAGATGATGTTTAAACCGAAGTTAAACTGAGACAATGCTTAACTGAAGTTAAGCCGAAGATGATAACCAAAGTTAAACTGAGATAATGCTTAACCAAAGTTAAGTCGAGATGATGTTGAAACTTGAGAAAAGTTTACAAGTTAGGTTAAACCGGGAAGATGCTCAAACACTTGTTGAAACTTGAGAAGAGTTTACAAGATTGAAGACTATGGTTAAATACTTGTTGAAATTTTTGAGCAAAAATTTACAAGTTGAACGAGCAAAAATTTACAAGTTAAATCAAGGTTATGTTGAAAGAAGTATCTACATACTTGCCGAGATTACCATATTGCCAAGACTTGGAAGAAGTTTGAAGACAGAAGTCTTGCTAAAAGTGAAGTATCAAGTTGTAAATAAACACTTGTGGAAATGTTATGATAAATATTTTTCAAGTATTAGGTCAAAAATCAAGATAAACTGATTAATGGGTACAACCAAGGTGTTACACCCCGAGGAGATTGCACAGTTAAAGGTGTATATTGAAGGCGGGCATATGACTTACGTCTGCAGAAACACTAAGAGCACACTTAGAAGATCCGATGAGGCAAGGCGATCTAAAGGGACCTCGTCGATGAGACCAGAACAAGGGAAGAACAGGCAAAACTGCCTCAAGCGCTAGCAGCTCCGCCTCCCCCAGCACAACAACCTCAGGTAGAAAGACCTCGGGTAATTAATGTAATTCACTCAAGGGTCAACAAGAACGAAATTAGGGGGGAGACTCAGACGGTAAAGCACCCGTAACATGTTTACCAAGTCGGGGACTAGAGACATCGGGCAGATGAGTGCATGGGACCAGTAGTGTCTTTTACCGAAGCTGGCCTCGAGATGGTCCAGCACCTGCATAATGATGCCTTGGTAGTATCCCTCCAGGTTGGGGAATAAAACGCATCCTGATTGACCAAAGAAAGCTCTTGTGACATCATGTATGTCCGATGTTACAAGGAGCTCGGCCTTCATCCAGACGACATGGAGCAATATAATGGCCAAATGGTTGGGTTCAATGAAACGCCGACATGGGCACTGAGAGCAGTAAGCTTGGAGGTACAGGCTGGCACCAGAGAGATCACAACAGAATTCACCATCATCGACACTTCATCTCCTTACAAATCTTGGGAAGATCATGGTTGCATGCAATGGGGGCAGTTCCCTCAACATTGCATCAACTACTGCGGTTCCCAACAGAACATGGGGTTGAAGAAGTCAGAGGGGATCAACTGCAGACGGAGAATTGCTCCATGGCAGCAACGAAATCCACCTGCAGCATTCGAAAATTGGAGAAGGCAGAGATTGAAGACGAGGACATGAAGGTCCTAGATGATGTCGGCAAGGAACCAGCCAAGAAGAGTGAAAAAGCACTAAAGAAAGCCCTCGTCCAGGAGGATGATCAAGAACGCTTCTTTCTTATCGGCTCGGGCTTAGCCGAAGAAGAAGAAAGAGAACTGGAAACTTTTCTGAGAGCAAATATAGAGGTGTTCGCTTGGACACCTTATGAAATGCCTGGCATTGACCCCGAGGTCAAATACCACAAATCGAACGTCGACAGGTCGACCAAACCTGTAATCCATCGAGCACGAGGGCCAACGTTGATACACGTCGAAGCAGTAGAGAAAGAAGTAGACAGAATTCTGGAGCTCAGGGCCATCCGAGAAGTCAATTACCCGACATGGCTATCAAATACAGTGGAAGAAGGAATGATAATCAAAGAGCAAGGAATATTAACATCAGCCAACAACAGACATTTTTCAGAAGCAAAAAAGGTTACATATGCAAAGAAAACATAAGTACAAAGATGAAGACCCTAAGAACTAGGGACTAGGGTAAGAACGTCGAACTAATCTACTTCAACGGTTGACGGTGGTTTAACATTGGCAGTCAGCTGGGAGAGCTTCTCTACCATTATCTCAGCAACAATTTTAAGAAGGGGCGTGGTTCTAAGACTATGCAGAAAACAGAAACGAAGGCAAGAATCTGGAAATACAACAAGAAAAACAAGAAGAGAAAAATCATAGTCAAGAAGATGACAAAGTTCAAACAATAAAGCCACGAACACAGGCACTAAGTAAGTATATGAAGAACAAAAAAGTAATGAACCAGACATGATAAGACAGGAACAGTTCCAGGCATTTTAGCAATAAGAAATCAAAAAACAGACGAGAACAGAAGGCCACGGATGGCAAATAAACAGATTCAAAGTAAATCAGAAGAATTATGAAAGATTGAGCTTAATAAAAAGTGAGAATTTATGAACCTACCAAATGAACGCCGATATAAAGATCGCCGGAGTCAAATAGGTGACTGGAAATCAGGAAACTCACCAGAGAATGTGAGTGGAGCAGTTGCAAAGCTCTTGGAGTTTACGAATTAATGGAACCAGAACCTCGGCTAGGAGGTGCGATTTCAAGCAGCTTGAAAAGCATGAAACTTGATTCTTGACACCAGTGGACAGTAAAGTCCAGGGAACTTTGAGATCGGCGAGTTTGATCTCGGACAGAGGGGCACAGATGAACGAACAGTGTAGGTTCCATCACCTCAGAATGCTGAGGTAATAGAACCTAGGGGGCAGTTGTGGGGATGTATTTTCTGAATACCAACACGTGGCAAGATGACGCCGACGTGTCAGCCGAGGTGCCATGTGTCCTGGTCGTGACGCCAAGGTGATCTCGGCAAGGCCGAGGTTATCTCCGAAGATATCGGAATCCGAGATAAGTGGATAAGGGACAAGAGTCCTAGAATGAAAAAGGAACACAACCTGGATGAGGGACAAGAGTCCTAGAATGAGAGAAGACTTCAGTTTGTATTAAGATAAGACTCTTAGAAAGTTTATCCTAATCTTACTGGGAGTCCAAGATTAGCAGTAATCCTGAGTCCATAGAAGTTAGGCTTCTATTGGGACTAGGTTTATGTCGGCTATAAAAGAGAGGCACCCCCATGAGTCTAAGGTATGCTTTTGATATTCTGTCTAGTGAGTTAAGCACTATTGGTTATCTTTGAGAGATATTGAGTACTGACTTGATCGTCGAAGTACCCCCGAGTGGACGAGCCACCGCCGGAAACTCTTCTTTCTGTTACAGGTCGTTCGGGCTTAATCTATTCTGCCGGTGCTCTCCAGCTAGGTACCTGTTTGGTAGTGTGGTCAAAAATTGACACACACAATACTAGTTTGGTTTTGGATTCAGTTTGCGTGGAATTCAAGATAGAAAATTTTTATTTTTTTAAGTTGAATTGAAGGTGTGAGATGTTGTGGTGATGATTGAAATTTGGTTTTGGAATACTTGTCACCATTGACTGAATTTCATCATAACTTTTCTAGCATTTTCTACTATTGATCTGGTTTTATTTGTGGGTTTTTGATTAGATCACGTTTTTTATTAGATCACCATTTGTGGATTGTTGAATGGTGAAGTCTGAGCACATTCTCTTTCATGTCTTTTATTCTTTTTCCCTGGCCAATATTTAGTGTCTTGGGCCTTAAGAAAAAGAACCTAAAGATTTTAAATGCTCAGATTTTTCCATATCTGAGCATTTAATAGACCTCTGTAGAAATACCTGCAATTAGCATTGATGTGTCATTATTGGGGGCTAATTAGAAATATTGTTTTCATGTTTGTTATCTCAGTAACACACTTAAATTGCTATACTATTTTGTTTAATTTGACTATCAAAATCATTCTTACATGGATCTTTCCTTGATTAGTGGTTAATTATACCCATTATGACATGGATGAGTTTTGTAAATTGTTGCTAAAATTTACCCACAAACAGGTGTTATGCATGGATTTTTGAATTGGTGCTAACATTCTCTTTCCTTAGGATTTTTGAATTGGTGTTAATTATGCACTAGGATTGTGTTATGACATTTACCCACAAACAGGTTATGTAAATTGGTGCTAACATTTACCCACAAACAGGTTATCTTTCCCTAACGTGTTATATTTCACTAGGATTGTGTTATGCATGGATTTTTGAATGGTAAAGTTTGAGCACATTCTCTTTCATGTCTTTTATTCTTTTTCCCTGGCCAAGGAAGCTCTATTTTTTATTCTTGATGGGACTTTTGTTTAACTTTACAATATTTATTCTTGATGGGACTTTTTTATTTTTACTTAAATTTACAATATTTATTATTCTAATCAGGTTATGTACATATACACATATGTATAATATATTTATTCCGTAGTAGCAATCTTGGGAAGTCACCTGATTTTGTGGCAGACCAAACTAACTTATCAGCTTGAAGTGTACGGAATAACCATTTCATTTCATCTCATCTCATTCCAGTGAACCAAATAAAGCATAAATGAGATTGAAGTCACCTGATTACTGTTTTGATAAATGATTTGGGTGATTTTGATAAATGTGTGAATTGGGTTTCCTTTTTTAACATGAAAAGTAATGTTCTGTGATCTTATGTTTTTATTTGATTGTTAAAAATTAGAATTATAGTGAGAAAGAAATAGCCCATTGTACTTAACTTATGGCACAATTAAGTAATCAAATAGTCATTGTACCGCCCATTGTTATTTAAACCCAATCTATTTATAGCACTATTAAATGAGTTATTTCTTCACTACAGGTCTGTGGTGTTTCAATCTTTGATTAATCTCATTAACAAAAGTCTTCTTATTTACATAAAATCCTCTAATTGGTTGTTTATAATTTCATCATTATCAGTTGGTTTAACAGAGAAGCCTTCTATTTGTTAATCTACTTTAAAATTCTATTTTTTTCATAGTGTAATTATTTAACTATGTTTATTGTGGAATCTAATCTTTTTTTGTTCTTGGTATTATTGATTGGCAGGTTATTGATATTGATATAAAACAGTGCATCTTTAGCTTAAATTTTATATTATTGATATTGGCAGGTTTAGAATTTTATATTATTTTGTGTGTGGTTTTAATTGATTGCTTGAATTAGATGGTTGGATTCTTGGTCTAAAGAAACTAACAAAATGCATAGGAGACCAATGTGCAATAACTCATGTCTTTGTCAGATTGATTCAATTCAGTTAAATTGATAGTGTTGAGCAATAGAAAAATCAACTTATATTGTATTTTGGGTATAAATGTGATAGTTTCATGATTCCATTGTAAAAGAACAACATTTCATCGTAAAAGAACCACCTGTGCCTATGACACTCCAAGTTTATAAAAAAATAAAAAAAACCACATTCAAGTTTTTTTTAGGAAATGTTTTAGATCACAACTTTGAGCACTCAAGTACGATCTCATCAATGATTCCAGTTTTTTATCTTATTGAGGTGGTGGTAATTTTCACTTTATGGTTAAGCCTTCTAATCGTTGAATTTAGAAAAGCCTTCTAATCGTTGAATTAGGCACTACCTAAATATAAAACTTTATTACACATAAATTGTTCGATCTCTTTTCATCACTAAAATAATTTTTTTTTTTTTTTTTTTTTTTTGTGAATCCTTGGGACTCAATTAGAGTGATATATTTTGACTTTGACTTTTAAATTTGTTTTTTCCTTCAAATTTCAAGTGTATAAAAGTGGCAATTGTCCATAATATTGCAAAAGATAACATCTTTGTATTTAAATTTTTTTATTGGGTATTTCATTACGCATTCTTTCGCTATGATGAGTATATTGAAGAAAAACAGTGATAATGAGAATTTTGAGTAAATTTTTATATAATAATTAATTGGACAAAGCTTTTTGTCATGAGCCTACCTGTAATGAGCTTAGATGTAATTATTTATTTTCATTTGTTTTCATGTATTATCTAAATTGTTAAATTCTTCATGTTCAATTGGAAAAGAAAAAGAAAGAAGAGTTATACTTAGCAATTCATATTCATTAAGCAGCAACAGGTGAACTCACAAGTTATGATATACACTAATCAAGGGACTTGGGAACTAAATTGAAAGGTGCTTGATCATATGTTTAATTCCTGTTAATTCATTGTTATTGGTTTATTTGTTTTTCAAAGGTATTTTGATATGATTGTTCCTGTTATGATTTTTTTTTAATTGATTTTTTAAAGTGAATTTTTGTTTCAGGTGACTAATCCACCTTACAAATGTTGGGATTGTGTTGTTTTTCTATGCGTGTTGATGGTTGGCTCTTTCATTCTAAATTGGATGATTAATTTTTCTTCTTTTTTATTTTTTATTTTTTTAAAGCTAGGATGGTTACTCTTTTGTACCAAAATGTTCACTCAGTTATAATACTAATTTAGACATATTCTTTTATTGAAGGTTGCCTCATTTTAATTCACTGTACATGTGTTATTTTGGGGTAAATATCTTTGTTTATGTTGTACACAACATTTTTATATTATAAATTTGCTATTTAAACTTTAATTATGAAGTTTGCCAAAACTGTAATTTGCTATTTCGACTTATGTGTAAAGCTTTATATTGCAATGAAATTGTTGTCATTTTGAAATAATTTATTACAGTTGATTTCTGTAGCAGTGAAATTGTTACCATTTTGAATTGATTTATTTTAATTAATTTTTGCAAAGTATGTGATACCAACTTTATTTATACCGTGCCTTCAGGCATGGGCATCCACTAGTAATATTACATTATGAAGTCGAAAATACTCAAAAATAAAAAATAAAAACATGAAATTTCATTACAAAATAAAATTTACATTGCAAATAAAGACTAACAATTACATCAAAAAATAAATGACATTGCAAAATTTAAAAATACATTATCTCGTAATTATTCATCAGGAGGTAGGGGAAATAAAAATTTGAGCTGCTCACATTTGAGGACCACTTGGCGAAAACCTCATTTTTTTCGCATTGTGTAATATGCTTTCTTCTGAGGGTCCAAATGAGAAATGTCCGTAGTCATATTTTGTGTTCTTTCTTTTTCATCTCAAAGTCATTTTTTTCATCTCCTGCAGTGCTTAAATCCTTTTTTCTTCTCTTTCCTCTTTTTTCTTTTCTTGCTCAACAAGGTGTTGGTTAAATGTCTCCAATTGTATGCTCATTTTTTGGACTTCAATTTCAATGACTTGATTTCTCCGAAATAATTCTTTTGCAGATTTCCAACCCATAGGCCTTTTACCCCTTGCATAGACACTGCCCTCACCAACAGTTGAATTGTTACTAACACTTGGACTATTGTCGTCTTCAAGAGAAATGCAGTTATCCATAAGGGAATCGGGGGTTGAATTAGGGGTAAACGTTGTATGCATCATTGACTTTACCATATTTGTAGGAGCTACATCTTGCCACTTGATATTATCTTGTAAGATTGGCCAACAATGTTCAAAAACAAAATTTTTGTTTTCATCTTGATGGTATAACAGTTTTGCTTGAAGCATCTGTTTAAAAAAAATTGAAAAATTATTTAATTACTTAATTTTTATACGATACCAGAATAAAAAATGTAATAACCCGACCCTTGTACATGTTCTTTGTTGTATTTTCGGATCCTATTTTGTGATTTGAATGCTTAAATTAAGTAAGTGAACCATATGAGTAAGGATGTCTATCTGTTCAACAAGAAAAGTATCTATTACATTAGAAGGTTTGAATCGAAATTGGAGGCCTTATGGGCTTAATTATCTGAAATTGATTTTATATATGTGATCAGCATAATTTTTAGGTAATATTAAGCATTTTTGGGAAATTTCAATTTCAGATGTTTAAACGATTGACTTTTGTCTTATTAGCTCTTATAGCTCTTATAAATATGTATGTGTTCTTTAAGCTTCGGACTTAGTTCAACATATTTCCTGGAAAAGGATAGTAAGAGTGGAGGGAAATGAGAAGGGAGTTTCAATAAGGGCTAGAGATTGAATGACCTAGAGAGACTTTGGGAGATCTCAACTCAAGGTAAGTGTGTCTATCTTTTATAATTCCTCTCTTGAATTTGAGGGTGATACAACCATGATAATTGAACCCAGGGTGTAATTGGATCATGTTTTATCCATTGGATGAGTTTGAACTAAGTTGCTTATGTATGTATGTGGAGAAATTAGCTTTGATTTCTTACTTTCTCATGAAAGATTATGAAGAACTTACCTTATATATATATGTGATGGTATATGTGATGTTGATGCAAAAAGGAAACTTGATTATGGTTAAGAATTCAAGAACTAGTGTTGATCTAGTTTAATGTATGTATTTGAAGCCTTTGTTAACATGAAGTTTAGACTATGTATTATCAACTAAAAATGTTAAATTGAGCCTTGTGAGGATGTACCAAAAGATTGGGTTTTTGTGCAATTTTCAGACCAAAAACAGGGCAATCGCCGCACGTGCGGGAGTCACTGCAGCACGTGCGGCAAATGCTAAAAATTTTGGGTTTGGTTCTGCTTAAAAGGCACGTGCGGGGGCATTCTGCCGCACGTGCGGGGGAGTTTTCCGCACCTGCGGCCCATGTTGAAAAACATGGATCGCTCCGTTTTGCGTGTAGAACCCTCTAATGTTGTCGGAATATGTATTTGATGCCTTTTAATATGTATAAATTCCTTCGAAGTAAAACGAAACATAAAGTAATTTGATATGAAAAGGAAACTAAATTGTAAGGGTTGAATGTGTGTAGGGCACACTCCGGGAGGAACAAGCACATCATCGCAACACTGTGAGTAGTAGTATCATTATCTGCTTTACATATGGCCAATGATTTTCATTAACATTTCGTTTACGCAACTATGTTAATGTTTCAAGTATGTATGTTAATGTTTCAAGTATGTTTCAAGTATGTAAAGAAAGAAATGAGAAAGATAAAATACCACTCTGGGCCTACGGCCATTCGATATAAGTTGTTATGATATGAAACAAAGTGCTACACAGAACTAAGTGCTACGACGTGAGCCACCTCTAGAATCCGTGTGAGACACCTCTTGAGTTCGTATAAGTATATTCAAGGGCTTAATGCCAAATTATCCAAGGGCATAATGCCACTCTATTTAAGGGCTTTATGCCGCCATGTTTAAGGGCATCATGCCACCATGTTCAAGGGCATTACGCCACCATGCTCAAGGGCTTTAAGCCATTATGATTTAAGATGTGATATGTCAAGTTGTTATGTTCAAGACTGGGCCTAAGGCCGTTATAAGTGAACACAGAATCAGGCTAACTATGTGACCTCTGCACTTCCATATGTATTGATATATGTCATGTTTCAAGTTGAGCATTGTTTCATTTATGTATTACTATTCACTGAGCCCGGCTCACTCTCTGTTATGTCTGTTTCTGTAGGCAACCAAGCAGGTGGTCAATCCTAACTCATGACGCCCGGTTTCTTTTGTCAACCCTCGTGTATCCAGGCACTTACGAGGCCACTTATTTTGTGAAGCTTATTAAGATAATTGGCTTACTTCTTGACTATCCTTCCAGGGTTGAATGTACATAACTTAATAGTTTTATACATGCCCGATTATAGGGCTGGGTCTGTATATGTGTTTGTGTATAAGTACTGCTAAGGAATATTTTTGGACTCTATCGGCCTATTATGGTGCATGTAATGTATGAGATCCTGGCATATTAGAAATAGCTCAATGGTGTTTATTTGGTTTAGTATTCTTTTAATATTTTGTGCTTCCGATAAGGCCCCATATGCTATATATACCAGGTTAAATGTCTGTTTCTGAATGGTCATGCCCGAACTTTTAGGGGCAAGTTTGGGGCGTGACAAAAAAACTAAACATAATAACTGAAGATAAAAACTTACTATATCAACTTGAGAAATCCCACTTGGGTGAAGATTTTTTACTTGCGCTAAACACCCCCAAAATTTGTTACAACATTTCATGATTATACCCCATCGAGATTGAATAGATACTTGTGTTTTAGACTGATCATTCTGAAGTAAGCAATAATTTTCGTAAATTCTCCCTCAAAAGTGAGCATACGATTGCGAATTGCCAACAATTGGGTCTTCCGAAATGTGATACCAAGATTTACAAATTGCCATATCTACTTCAATAGTGAATGATTTTCCTCTCTTTGTTTTTGATGAACCTTCCATAGTGATTGGATGAAAAAACTAAAAAGAAAATAATTTAAGAGGTTTGCTGTGAAATCAAATTCAGAGAAGAGAGGAGAAAAGAAAAATTAAATCTAAATGTTTATGTGAAATAAAAGTGACATGGAGGGTTTCAATTTATAGAAATTTAAAATATTACCATTTGGGGAAATAGTCGTTTGAAGATAGTTGTTGTAAAAAAAATTAATTTTTTTAAAAAAAAAAAAAGAAACCAAGCAGAGCACAACGGCTCTTTTTATACACTGAGAGGCATCCACCGTCCACGTATAAACATCTATGGTTGATCTGTCAAGTGTTAGAATGATCCACCGAGATCCACCCTCTTCCTCTTCCTCTTCCTCTTCATCTCCCTCTCACTCTGCCTTCCTCTCCTCAAATCACTCTCCCTTCTCCTCCATGATCAAAACCCCTCTCTCACTCTCTCACTCTGGCTCCTTCTCACTCTCTCACTCTATCTCCCTCTCACTCTCTCACTCTGTCTTCCCCCTCTCTCTGTTTTCACTTTTCATCTCCCTCTCTTTGTCTTCCCTCCCTCTCCTCAAACCAGTCCCTTCTCCTCTTCCATGATCGAAACATCTCTTTCTCTCTCTCTCTCTCTCTCTCTCTCTCTCTCTCTCTCTCTCTCTCTCTCTCTACCTATGAAGCTCCGATCTGTCTCCCTCTCCGTCTTCACCTCCGATCTGTTTACTCTCTGTCTCTGGTACGATCTCTTTCTATATATATATGTTTTGATATCTGTCTCCCTCTCAGTCTTCACGTGTTAATTTTTTCATTATTTTTCTGGTTGTTGATGTGGATCTGATGTGATCGTGATTTTTGAAACTCAAATCTCGCAATGGATTCAAACCGGATCTTCAAAAAACTGAAGCATCTCCAGAAGGTTCTTCAAAGAACACAATCTGGTATGTTTTTTTTCAAATTTTCTTAATTATTTATTTTGATTTTTGGTTTAATTTTTTTTTATCCATCAATTTTTGTTCATCCAACCATTTATTGTGATACTGGATTATCTGATTTGGTTTGGTTTATTGTGAATGCATACCATATGATTTGGATTGACTGATTTGGTGATAAATGATTAAAAAAAATTAAAAATTTTAGAACAATCGAATTTGGTTTTGTCAATTTCATTCTAAAATTTGTTTGATTCTAAAAATTGGGTTTGATTTTGAAAATTGGGTTCCCTACTGTTTCAATTCTGTTTTTTTGAACTAAATTTGGTACCAAATTTCTGTTGATATTTGCTGATCTGGCAAGCTTGAGAGCTGCTATTTAACTTGCCAAATTTGAGAATTGATATGGTATTTGCTATCTTTGACAAGTAAAATAGCAGGTCATTAGAGACCTCTTTTTGCCATTCCTGTCAAATTTTAGCTTTGGCAGCTTGAATAGCAGCTCCATTGGAGATGTTCTTATATTAGCCAAATAAGGTCCAAAAATACTCTTATATCAGGCTAATTACAGCAAAATAAATTTTGACATTGCTATAGTACATCGTTACATCAAGCGATGCATTGTTCACAAGTTATATACTATTTATTATTTATTCTAAAGAAGTATCTCCTCTATTTGGACAATGTTTACTCAGTGGTTGACCACCCGGTCGACTATCCAATGTTCTTTTGCTGTTTTCGTTGATTTTTTTTAAAAGTATTTAAATAGAAAAGAAAATAAAAAAAATGAATATTTTATAAAATTAATTTTTAAAATAGAGAACTTGATAAAGTGTGTACATAAAAAAAAATTTTAAAAAATACAAGATAAAATACAAACGTAACTTTTTTATTATAATTTAATTCAAAATTTACCGAGTCTCATATGGATGCATTGGCAACTTCTTTCTAAAGCCATTGTTTCGTTCTTGGAGATGGGATGGGAAGGGAAGACATGGCTCAAGAGTGCATGGGCTGGTTAGGTTCTAATATTGTATCTATATGGGCTTTAACTGCCAAAAAAGAAATAAAGTAAAGCCCACAAAATACTGGGTTTGAGTTCCAAATGTCCAAAATTCTCTAATACAGTCCATATGCATAAATCTATCTCCATCTCCACCACATACAAGAAAAACCTTAGCTGCTACTGGAAGAGAAGAGATAAACAAACTTATCTATTCTAACTTTGAACTACACAGACACACTCTTCTCTTCTTTTTTTAAACTATGAATGCACTCAAACCTTGCAAGTTCAATTACCAATCTTCATTTCTCTGCAGTTATTCAGCTCCCCAAAAGCACATAAAAACACAGTCTAGCTTTGCACCAAGAAGCAACAAGGCTGTTCTACAAACAAAGCAAGCAGTGAGAGCTTGCAGTACCGGTGAGGGAGAGAAGAAGAACGAAAGGCGGAGTTTCTTGACTTTGGAAGAAGCCGGTCTGGTCGAAATCTCTGGGTTGGACACTCATGAGCGCTTCCTATGTCGCCTAACAGTATGTTAACACACTCTTTTGTTTGGTCAGTTTTAAAGTTTGATAAATTTGTACATTTTGATTAACTTTATAAATAAATAAATAAATTTATGAGAAAAATTATTTATTAAACAATTCAAATCAATTTTCTTATTTTATTTAGTGTCTGTAGTTTTTTGAAATGTTTTATTCCTTTTTATTTTCAAAAATTGCAATAAATACACTAATTTGGGAAAATCAACGATAAATTTTTTTATATCTGAATTTTGATAACTTGAACCTAGCTTGAACTTAGGTGTTGAAAATATTTTCCTTCTAAAATTTTATATACCCTTTAAAAAATTTCTTATGCTTCTTCAAACAAACTCAACCCACCATTAATAAGAATATTGATAAATATTGACTCCTTATTTAATTCACAAATAAATTTAAGAGAATGTTTATTTTATTGTATGCATTTAACTGACAATTTTTTTATTCAATTTTATATTACTTGAGAGTTCTATAGAATTTAATAGTAAAATTATTTTTTATAGTGATATGTATGATATTATAATAGTTTTGAAATATTGATAATTTTATTTTATTTTTATTTTTTTTACCCAACTAAATTTTGTGTTCTACACCGACTTAACCCAATAATTTATCAGTAGTTTTCCCTCAACTAAAATTTTGGCTCCTCTATTGTGGATAGAGGTTTGGCTTGGAACAAAGGCCACATTTGTTTCACGGTGTAGGAGGTCAGATTGGACTAGCAAAGGTGTGGGTCCCACACACAGCGTGTTTGGTGATGGTTTGGATGAGCGATTCATATTACAAGCGGTTTGCTAATCTCCCTTGGTAGGGGGATTAGTTTTGGTGAATTTTAGATAGGATTAGGAAAATAGTAAGGAAATTGAATTTATTTTATATAAAAAAAAATTATTTTTTTATTTTTTTACCAAGTGCACGTGTTTGTTTTAATATTTGTTTGCGTTATTTTTAATATAGAAATAATTTATTTCTTTATTTATATAAAAATAATTTAACAATCCCATCACTAACTATCTCCCACACTATCATCAAAATAAACACACTTTTATTTAATCTCCGCATTAATAATTCTCATATTAACAATCTGTTCACTAACAATCTCATCTAACTTAATCGGTCAAACAAACGTGGCCAAAGTTCTTTACAGTTTAAACTGAGTTTAAATAGACCCTTAAGGCTAGCAAATCAGTCCAAGTAGCCATATCTATTAGAAGCTAGAGGTTTATATACTACTAGCAACATTTTTAAGTTTATCAATTGTATTTGCAGATATCATCGCTAAATCTATTGAGAGTGATATCAGAGCAAGAAGGTTGTTCAATTGAGGAGTTGAATGCAGGTAAAGTATGTGACTGGTTTTTGAAGGATAAGCTCAAGAGGGAGCAAAATTTGGAGTCTGCGGTCCTTCAATGGGATGATTCTCAATTCCAATTTTGAAGCTTTCTACTTCCTTTATATATATATATATATTTTATTTCTTTATTGGTTGAGAACTTGGTGAGGGGGTTATCTTTAAACAAAAGTCTAAAATCCTTTGGAGAGAGAATCTGAATGTCTTGGAGGCCTTGAAAGTCATTTCCAACATATTCCTTATCTTATATAATAGTGTACTTGGATAATTGAAGCAACTTTTGAATTTGAGGAATGACCACATTTACATGAACTGTTGCCAAACTTTAGAGCTAGTTTCATTATGAATATGTTCCAATTCAATAGCCTTTTTCATCATAGTAAATGATTGATGAAAGAGCTGGTACCCATTTTTGGAGAGAAATTAGCAGAAGTCATTTAACTTTTGTTCTACTTTATGTTTTTTTGGCTTCTCTTCCTCTCTAATTGAAAATACAAAGCGTATTTATAGCATAGAAAATGTTATTCTTTAATTCTTATACAAAATTATAAAAAGAAAAAAAAAATTATGTAGAATGAAGTGTCAAATTTGTATTAATTTATTTCAAATTAAAAGATCAATCAAAGTGACTTTTAAAATCTAATTTTTGTATTTTTTTATTTAGTGAATTTTTTTTAAAAAAATTCACAAATTTATACTTTTTAAATGTATCTAGAATAAATGAATCTAAAAGGTTAAAAAAAAAACTTTGATTAAAATATTAAAAAATACAAATTGGAAATTAAAAATTATTTTTGAAAATTCTAAAACTAAATAGAGTAAATTTATATTCATAAATATTTTCTGCACTTATATATATTGATTAAAAACTTATATTTATAAATTTTAAGTTTAACATTTTGAGTTTGAAGAAATTGATAGTTTTATATTTCACACACTTGCTATAAAAAATAAAAATAATTGTATAAACATTTGCCCTTAAAAAATATGAATCTTGCATCCATCTTGGAATTTATAATTTTTTCTATAAATTCAAGATATAAACAATCAACCCATAACAAACCGAGCACTCTCCACAGGTTGTACAATATGATTGAACCAAATCAAAACAAAAAGAAAGAGTATTATTCACCTTGCTTGTTTTCATTTTTTAAAAAATATTTTTCAGAAAATTTTATTCTATTATTTTTCATATTTTTTTATTTTTACTGAATTGTTTTAATATTTTAAGCAATTTTTTTACTTTTTAGACACACCTAACATAAATACACCTAAAAAGTAAAAAAATTATAAAAAAAATCTTTTAAAAATTCACTAAATACCACAAATACAAAAAAAAAATATAAGAATTCAGTACATTTTTTGTATTTTTATGTATTTATTAATTTTTTAAAATATTTTTTCACAATTTTTTTTACTTTTTAGATACATCTAAGTAAGATGCATCTAAAAAATTAAAAAAATGTTTAAAATTTAAAAAATATTCACTAAAAATAAAAAATTACGAAAACTAAAAAAGTCAATTTTCAAAAAACTTAATCCAAAAAACTCAAATCAAATATACTGATTGGTTTGTTTTTTTTGTTTTTTTTTTGTTTTTTTTTTTTTTGGTTTTGATCAGGCATTATGGGGTTAAGATTTCAATTATCCTAGTCAAATCGTATATCACATTCCACTTTATATTAATTAATCTCTTCAAATATAGCAAATCCACACTAAAATATATATACAATAAACAATACAAAGCCACCCCACCAACCAAAACAGAGTAATCAAACAGCACCTAACCTTTTCCCCATAAAGTCAACATGCCTACGTCAACACGTTATCTTTGAATAGCACAAGAGATCACGAAAAGCCTTGGAAATCAGACAAATATTCATCCACAATTTTTTAGGTGGGTGTTATATAAGGGCAATTTGGAAAGTTAATAAAAGTTAATTTTGTAATTTTTAATTTATTTGGAATCATATTATTTTTTATATTTTTTTACATATAAAAGCATAAAAAAAATTTAAAAAAATCAAAAGCTTTTAACCAATTTTTTAAATTACCCTATAAGCTTTATTTGGGATAGTGGTTGATTTTTAATTTTCAGTGGTGCTACATGAATCAATTTGTATACACATTAGTATATCAATTAGTGTTATGTCATTATTACTGACTCCATCTATTATATAAATTATAAATATCCAAAATCTTTAAAATTAACATTATTCTTTAACTTTTTAACTATTTTAGTTTGGAGTTAAAAATCTTGTTTGGGATGACTCTTTTGGTTTTATTAGATTTTTGTGGAAGAAAAAATAAAATGATTATGATTTGAATGTGACAATTTTTAACTTGGGATTAAAAAACTTATTTTATTTTTTTGAGTCTATTTTTACCCCAACACAACTTCTCAAATGAGTACATAGAGTTAATGTGTAAAACAAATTTAAATCACAATATTATAATTGTAAATAATTTTTGAATAATTAAATCTAAATTTACAGTATTACTGCTTATTTATTTTTCAATGTAAAGCTCCAAATATTCAAATTAGATCCCCCACTTGGCTAGGTACTTAGGGTTTGTTTGACTGTCTAAAACTAAAAATCAAGATTGTGTTTGGTTTAGTTTTTCAAATTAATTTTTGAGAGCTCAAAATTTAAAATTTGTTTTGATTTATAATTTTTGAATATTTTAGTTTGAGGTTAAAAATCTTATTTGGGATCAATTTTTTGGTTTTTTAGATTTTTGTAAAAAAAAAAAAATGAAATGATTATGATTTAGATGTGATATTTTTTTAGATTTTTGTGAGAAAAAAATGAAATGATTATAATTTGGATGTGACATTTTTTAACTTAGGATTAAAAAACTTATTTTATTTTTTTGAGTCTATTTTAACCCCAATCTACCCCAACCCAACTTCTCAAATGAGTACATAGTAAATATTAAATTTATGTAGTGTAGAGTTAATGTGCAAAACAAATTTAAATCACAGTATTATAATTGTAAATCATTTTTGAATAATTAAATCTAAATTTATAGTATTGCTGTTTATTTATTTTTCAATGTAAAGCTCAAAATATTCAAATTGGATCCCACACTTGGCTAGGTACTTAGGGTCTATTTGATTGTCTAAAAAAAAAATCAGGTTATGTTTGGTTTAGTTTTTCTAAATAATTTTTGAGAGCTCAAAATTTAAAATTTGTTATGGTTTATAATTTTCTCAAAAATACTTTCAATCACTTTTCTATCTTCTTTCTTATTTTCTCACACCGTACCCTACATATCAATCAATAATTTTTTTCTTTCATCTCTCATTTTTTCACATCTTAGACCATCTTTAACGTTGCATCAGATTTGGCATCAGATTTGAATTTTATGAAAAAAGTCATTTTTTCTCTCTCCAATGATTTTACCAAACTGATATCAAACTAAGAACGGAGCAAAAGTTTCCCCAAACTGAAGATCTGCGTGAGCTTTCACTATTTCACTGTGCGTTTACGTTGGTGGTGGGTGTAATGACCCAGAATTTTTTTTAAAAAAAATAGACAGTGTATAATTTAATTGTGCAAATTTTCAGATTTGACAACTGTGTAAATTCTGTGCGAAAATAGTTCGGTTTTTTATTTTTTTTAAAATAGTTTCCGATATCAGAAAATTATGTAATTTTTATATGTTGTTCACATATGAGTCTAACACGTTGGGTAAAAATTTCAGAATTTATTGATAAGTATTTATTTTATGAAAATTCACGGACTGATCGGTATTCGGTCTAGTGTACAACATAATTTGATATTAAGTTTGGGTGTTTAGGCCATGACTTGAGATTATTTTGTTGGGTCTACTTTGATATATAATTGGGTAATGTTTAATTTATGGGTGAGACCCATGATTTAGATTTAATTTAATTTGAGTTTGTTTAGTGACTCATGTTTAACTGTTTGGTCATTTTTAATTATGTGATTGGTAGTAACCACCTTGGGAGTTGTTATTATTTATTATATAGGGGTTATAATAAATATTTGATAGTTGATTTTTTGGTGTGTACCATATGGTGAAAGAGTCCAGATCCTCTACCATGGTTTCCTGCGGTGGTTCCTGCGGTGGTCTCCAAAACGACGTCGTTTTGGAGAAAATGACGTCGTTTTATTTAGTGTTTTTTTTTTTAAATTCAAAAATTTCATTTCCCTCATTTCCCCTTTTTTCTCTTCTCTGTATCGTCTTCTTCGTTTTGCACCATCAATCTAAGTCAGTGAACCCTAGCAGAGAGGGAGAGGCATCGTGAGAGACGACTGAAAGTCGGAGTAAGGAATGGAAAGAGAACGACGGTGAACTGAGAAAGGAACTGAGAGACAAAAGAGATGGCGGAGATGGAGGAGCAGTGCGATGGCGAGCAAAGGATCACGTGCGACAGTGAGTCCGGCGGCGATGTGATGGCAGAAAGGCAACATTGCAGTGACGACGAGGTCTATTTATCATCTTGCTGTTATATATATATATATATATATATATATATGTATGTATATATGCATAGATTTGTTGTTATATATATGTATGTATATAGATATGTATAGATTTGTTGTTGATTTTGGTTTGGTTCAGTCACTTAATTTGTTGGGGATTCATAGATAGGTTGTTACTGATTTATAGATGGTTTATTTAACCCATTTCACGTAATCTGTATGAAATCAATTAATTCAGATTTTAATCTATTTGATTCAAATTTTAACCCATGATTCAGATTTTTTTGAAATCAATTAATCTGTTATTGATTCATAGATGGCTTGGTTCAGTCACTTAACCCATATATGTTGATTTATTTAACCCATTTCACTTAATCTATATGAAATCAATTAATTCAGATTTTAATCTATTTGATTCAGATTTTAACCCATGATTCAGATTTTTTTGAAATCAATTAATTTGTTATTGATTCATAGACGGTTTGGTTCAGTCACTTAACCCATATATGTTGATTTATTTAACCCATTTCACTTAATCTATATGAAATCAATTAATTCAGATTTTAACCCATGATTCAGATTTTTTTGAAATCAATTAATTTGTTATTGATTCATAGATGGTTTGGTTCAGTCACTTAACCCATATATGTTGATTTATTTAACCCATTTCACTTAATCTATATGAAATCAATTAATTCATATTTTAACCCATGATTCAGATTTTTTTGAAATCAATTAATCTGTTATTGATTCATAGATGGTTTGGTTCAGTCACTTAACCCATATATGTTGATTTATTTAACCCATTTCACTTAATCTGTATAAAATCAATTAATTCAGATTTTAATGGAAGAAAATAATATTGTTGATGATTGTGGTTGGAAACCGAAAGTGGGAATGCCATTTGACTCTGAAAAAGCCGCATATGACTTTTACAATACGTATGGGGGAAATGTGGGCTTTAGTATCAGGAAGGCCTATGCAAACAAGAACAAACATACGAAGGAGATAACATCACGGGCGTTTGTATGTTACAAAGAGGGAAGTTGAGGTATTGACAAACAAGATCCACTTGTCAAAAGTCCGAGACAAGAGGTAAGATGTGGTTGTAGTGCCCGACTTAATATCAAGTTAGATAGAATTTCAAAAAAAATATATTGCTTATGATTTTGTTGAACATCATAATCATGATCTTGTGCCTCGAGATTGCATTCATATGTTGCCATCCCAAAGAAAAATATCTACCACCCAAGCAATTAAAGTGGAATTAGCTTTAGAATCTGGAATTCCTCTTAGGTTTGCTTATGAACTATTTGGTAGGGAATCTGGTGGAAGAGCATCACTTGGTTTTACCAAATTGGACCAAAAAACTTATCTAAGATCGAAGAGACAAAAAGATTTGGAATATGGAGAAGCGGATAGTGTGTTGCATTACTTTCGTACGAAAATTGTGGAAAATCCTTTTTTTTTTTATGCAGTCCAATTAGATTGTAAAGAGCAGATACGTAATATATTTTGGACCGATGCTCAAATGATCATGGACTATGCTCAGTTTGGTGATGTAGTGACATTTGACACTACTTACAAATTAAATAACGAGCATAGACCTTTTGGATCATTTGTTGGATTTAATCATCATCGAGAAACAGTTATATTCGGTACAGCGTTGATGTATGATGAGACTGCTGAATCTTTTACATGGTTGTTTCAAATTTTTCTGGAGGTAATGTCAAACAAAGCTTCGAAAACTATTTTCACAGATCAAGATGCTGCGATGGCTAAGGCCATTTCAATTGTCATGCTCGATACAAACCACCGACTTTGTATATGGCATTTTATGCAAAATGTTGTCAAGCATGTAAGTTCTGTTTTCGATGATGTAGGGGTCAAGGTTGTGTTTTTAAAATTTATGCATGACATTGATGATGAAGAAGAATTCTGAATACAGTGCGACCAAATGCTTGATAAGTATGATGCATGTGACAATCATTAGTTGGAGCAGACTTTTCGTGTGAAGGAGAAATGGGGATGGCCATATATTATGAATTCTTGGGCAGTTGGAATGAGTACTACTCAACTTAGTGAATCCTTCAATGCATTTTTGAAGCATTATCTGAATTGTGACCATAACTTGATGGAGTTCTTCATGCATTTGAGATGGTGCTTTATGAGAAGAGGTATAAGGAATTAGAAGCTGAGAATAATTTGTCCCAAAAATTGCCAAGGGTTTCAATTCCAACTTTGATGTTAAAGAAAATGGCAGAGATTTACACGAAATTTTTTTTTGAGGAATTCCAAAATGAGCATGTGCAGTCCATTATAGGCACTATTAATGATGGCGAGAGTACCATATTCACAATAGGAACAGTGGTGGATAGAAAAAAAAGATAAGATTGTGACAATGGATAGAAGGGGTTCTTTGAGTTGTAGTTGCAAGAAGTTTAAAGTGAAGGGCATACTATGTCGACATTGTGTGAAGGTTCTTAGAGATATATTCAATGCAACGGAACTTCCTCCACAATATATACTCAAACGATAGACTGGACTAAAAAACCAAGGGCTAAAAGTGTGAAAGATAGATGTGGGTATGAAGTGAAGGCTGATGTGAAACTACATCAAAGTGACCGATATCAGTCATTAATGACCATGTTTAGAGCAATAGCGAGTAGAGCCGCTGAAAATGAAAAAACTTATCAGTTGTTAGTTTCAAAAGGTGAAGAGTTGAGTGTAATGGTTGAAGACAAATTAAGTATCTACATTTGTGGTCAAGTGGAGGTAATTGATTTGAGAAATTCGTCAAGCAACACATGCCCACAGAGCGATGAAGTAGATTGTCTAATCCATGATAAGGGACTGAAGAAAAGAGAATCAACTAGTAAAGGAAGAAGGAAGATCAAATACGGGATGGAAAAATCTATTGCAAAGAAGAAAATGATGCAATCTATTCAGGTTTGGACATGAAAAATTGCATATGATTAATGTGACAACCCTCACTACTATTTACTGATAACACCACTGATTACTGCTAAACTGAGACTGACCATGATAAGTAATTGAATTGATTGAGTGTGTTAGTTTAAATGCATGTCTATCTGTTTGACTGTTATATGATCTGTTCATATATTGTGTTTTAAACTGCAAATTGAAGGCCTTATCGGCGGCCGAATCTGAAATTAATTAGTGATTTATGTTAATTAGCATTTATGTGAATTTATGGTAAATTTAGTTGAAATTGATTTGGTATGATTAATTTGGATTAAATAAGCTAAATTATCAAAGTTGGACTTATTTACAAGAATGCCACTTAGTGGACTATTCCATGAGCCATTTGTTTGATTTCCTTATGTTAGCTTTATCACATTTCCTCAGCCATTTGAGTCCAAACCGACTGGAGAGAGAGAGATAGGAGAAATTGAGTTCATTTAGGCATTTAGCTTGGAGACTTGAAGATATTGAAGGTTAATCGCTTAATTGAGCCTCTAGACTTAAAATTGAGGAACCTAGGTAAGGATTTCATTCTTTTAATTGTAAAATCAAGTTAGTTCTTGCATGGTTCTTGGAAGATTAGAGTTTTAAAGCCAAGAATTTGTTTAAATGTTGAATTGAGTTGCAATTCATGTATGCATGTGCATATCTTGAAATTTAGAGTTGTTTTCATGGAAATTATTGCATGCATGTCCACATTTTTGTTATAGTCCATGAACTCACAATGTTTTAAAGCTAAATCTTGCATTTGATCTTGTTTTAGAACATTGGAGTTTCAAGGAACCCATGCATGTGTTGAATTTGCATTGTTCTTCATGTTCTTGAAATTTATTTGATAATTGTGTTTAATTGAACTACCTTTGGGCTTTGATTTCTCAAATTGATCTTTGAAACATGTTATATTATGGGTTTAAATTGTTTTTCCAGAAAATGGGCCCAAGAGGTTGAGTTTTGATGCATTAAAGTTGAGTTTTGAGCTTGAGGTTCAAATATGGAAATTCCAGATTTTGGACTTACGCTCGAGCGAGGAACTCCACGCTCGAGCGTACGCCTTGCGTTCATGCAGTCCGCTCGAGCGAGGAAAGTGGCGCTCGAGCTTGAAATGCGTGTATCCAGTACTTTGCATGTGTTTACAGTCCGCTCGAGCGAGAGAGTTCACGCTCGAGCGAGGACTTGTGTCTCACGCTCGAGCGTGGATCGAGCGCCCGTCGAGCGTGATTTTTGTGCATCTAGTACTTTTACTATAGCTTACAGTCCGCTCGAGCGACGGAAGTCACGCTCGAGTGGAGCTCCTTTGTCTGCATGTCCGCTCGAGCGTAGAAAACTACGCTCGAACGAGACCCTTGTTTTCTGAAAATTCTGAAAAGTGTTTTAAAGTGCATCTTTGCATCCTCATTTCATCCTAGGCATTCCTAGGCCTAGTTTAAGGCATCTTAATGAGGATATTGATGTAGAACCACACCGAGGCAAATTAAGGATCAAGTTATTATTTTCCCAACTGTGTAGCTTAGTGTGTGTTCGTTCTGTAACTATGTAGGGTTGGCATCCGAGGACGCTCTGGCTGCTTATAACCCAGTGTTCTGTGAGTAACAATGTTGTAAAGATATGTTCAATTGAGATTATTTTATGAACAAATGACTGTACTGCTTTATGAAATGACACTGTTTACTGAATGAATGTTTGTCCTATTTGTGAACTGTATTCGTGGCATCCATAGCAATTTACTGTTACTAAACTGTTACTTCTACTGTTACAGAGATCTCTGTCGGTTCCCATGTTTGGAACCACTACTGTTTACTGATATGATGGCCATCATTGACTGCTCGGTCTGTTAAGACCTACTGTACTGTTTTGCTATTGAATATACCACATATGATTATTATAGTTTCTAAATGACTGTTGTGGCATGAAATATGAGCCATAAACTGAATGACTGATATACTGATAAATGACTGTTTTCAATATTGAAAGGACATTCATTCTTAACCTCTTTATGCATATGTTATTCCCTGGGCTTTAGCTTACTGTTTATATATATATATATATAGGTGTTCAGGCACCGGATCGGAGTTAGGAGCGTTGGATTAGCTCTTGTTTTGTCAAGCCAACCATCGTGCCTCACCTTGAGGTTCCAAGTGCTGCCAAGCTAAGGCTGCTTCGGGGTGTTTTAGATTTCCCCTCCTTTCTATATCTGTTTTGTATAGATTGTATAGACCTATACTGTACTGTTATGGTAGGGACTTGGTCCCTAACCCGAATGTTTGTATATGTATGTATAGTACTGTTTTGTTCTGAATGTGAATATGTTTTAAAGTCTTTTTGCATACAGACTGTCACAGCTCATTGGACATCTTTTAATTACTGTTTTGGCTTCCGCCAGTCCCTGTATTCTGTATTACTGTTTTACTGTTAAGCAAGCCTTCGGTAATCTCGGATTACTGGCCAGTTACGGTGCTAAATCCATAGGGGTGGGTTTGGGTCGTGACAATTAAAATACACTAGATTAATAAACTAAAACATTGATTTTTTTTATTAAGGACCCACTTTCATTATGGTTTTTCATTATATATAGGGTGTCGCTGATTATACTCCCCAACGTGAATCTCAGCCTCCTTTCGACATGGGTAATAATTCTATTCAGGTAATATTTAATAGTAATGTGGTCTTTATATGGTTAGTTTTATGAACTTATTTCATTAAGTCGTTCACTATTATCAAATAATGAACTATCCATATGGCATTTAATTTTTTTTTTTTATCTTTAATTGGTTTGGTTGGCAATGTAGTCGGGTGCTACTGTTTATACTTCCCAAGGTGAATCACAACCTCATTTCGTTATGGGCAGTAGTTCTATTCAGATAATATATAATAGTAATGTGGTCTTTATATGGTTAGTTTTATAAATTCCTTTCATTTCGTCCGTTCACTGTTATGAAATAATGAACTATCCAGATGGCATTTAATTTTTGTTATCTTTAATTGGTTTGCTTGGCAATATAGTCGGGTGCTACTGTTTGTACTTCCCAAGGTGAATCACAACCTCATTTCGTCATGGGTAGTAATTCTATTAATGTAATATGTAATAGTAATGTGATCTTTATATAGTTAGTTTCATGAATGCCTTTCATTGGTTTGTCTGGCATTTAATTTTTGTTATCATTAATTGGTTTGCCTGACAATACAGCCGGTGCTGCTATTTATACTTCCCAAGGTCAATCACAATCTCGTTTCATCAGGGGTAGTAATTCTAATCAGGTAATATTTATTTGTTTGCAAGCTCTTAAGAAAATGTTAAATATTGTTTCTTTTTTTTCAAATTTTTTTTTACATACTTTATATTGGTTGTATTTAGGATCATGGTGTTAGTGTCTATATTTCTCAATCACAACCTCGTTTCGTCATGGGTAGTAATTATAATCAGGTAATATTAATGTTCAATAATGTTTCTTTTGTTTTTCAAAATTTTTGGTTACATACTTTATATTGGTTGTATTTAAGATCATCGTCATGATATCTACATTTCTCAATCTCAACCTCGACCTTAAGTTCTCATGGGTGGTACAAGTGGTCTTCCTCTTACGTATGGTACATATGATGTGAGTTATTATTGGTTACATAGTTTACATTAAAAATGTAGTATACATTGTAATCAAAGTTTAATATATAGTTTGGTCTATTGCATAGAAATAACACCCTTCAGTCAATGCCTTCTGTGTATCCCACTCATAGATCTTTTCAGGAGTTGCTTCGAGGTACAAGTGTTCAACACTTTGCAGTTCAAGTCTCACAAGCGTCACATATATCCCTACGAAGTTTATTTTATCTTCATTTGTTTTGGACAAATGTATTTTGTGTTGGATAGATTTGGTTTGGTTTATTTTGTGTTGGACAGATTTAGTATGTTGTAGGTAGATTTATTTTGTTCTGGATAGATTTGGACAGATTTCATTTGTTTTGGACAGATTTGGTCTGATGTATTTTGTGTTAAACAGATTTGGTTTGGTTTGGTTTATTTTGTGTTGGACAGATTTACTATGTTGTAGACAGATTTATTTTGTTCTAGACAGTTTTGGACAGATTTCTTTTGTTTTAGACAGATTTGGTCTGATGTATTTTGTGTTGGACAGATTTGGTTTGGTTTATTTTGTGTTAGATAGATTTATTATGTTGTGGATGGATTTATTTTGTTCTGGACAGATTTGGACAGATTTCTTTTATTTTGGACAGATTTGGTCTGATTTATTTTGTGTTGGACAGTTTTGGTTTGGTTTATTTTGTGTTGGACAGATTTATTATGTTGTGGATAGATTTATTTTGATTTGGACAGATTTCTTTTGTTTTGGACAGATTTGGTTTGATTTATTTTGTGATGGACAAATTTATTATGTTGTGGATAGATTTATTTTGTTCTGGATAGATTTGGACAGATTTCTTTTGTTTTAGATAGATTTGGTCTGATTTATTTTGTGTTAGACAAATTTGGTTTGGTTTATTTTGTGTTTGATAGATTTATTATGTTGTGGACAGATTTTGTGGAAAGATATTATGTTGTGGACAGATATTATGTTGTGGACAGATTTATTATGCTGTCAAGCATGTAAATTTATTTTGTTTTGTACAAATTTTTGGATAGATTTATTTTTGGACAGATTACTTGTTTTGGACATATTATTTTTGTTTTGGACAGATTATTCTCTTTGTTTGGTAAAAACGAACTACCAAATCCCATTTGTATTGCAAACAACAAAGGACATAGATTCATTTCACAGGTGCATAACAAATCTTGATAATAACAAGTATGACCTAACCAACAATAACAATATAAAATAATGAATGAAAAGATTGAATCAGAAAGCAACTTCATTGACAGAAACAAAAAAGAAGCGCATCACATTCGTCAAGCATAGGTAATTTCATTAAGCTTTACATATCAAAACTCATAGTTTAAGGTTTACTAAATTCAAAACCCAAATATAACCACCAAAAAAATAAAAATAAAAATAAAAAATAAATAACTAGAAGGTTACATTCACTTTAGTAGTACTATTAGCATGGTAAAACTAACCAACATTATGGTTGTGAACATAATCAGTTTCATAGCTTCTTGGTTTGCCTCAACTCGTTCCAATCTATTTATAATTTCATTGAGTTTGTCAAAATCATAATCATAGCCTCTTTCATCTTCATTCTTCATATGACTAGCTTTACTTCTCCTTTGGATATTTGATGCATTCCCAGTCGGAACCGCTTCCTACGCAAAGTACTCGTACATCCTATCTGCACACTTGAAATATAGTCTCCCTAGATTTTTCTCTGATTCTGATATGAACACTGTAGCTTTTTTTTCACAATTGCATCTTTTATTTTGCAAATATCCAGCATCAATGTTTGAACCCATTGACATGATCCTAGTAAGAGCATTTTATGACACAATCAGTCCATTACAATGATGTAAAATAAAACAATAATCAATGGGTTGTTTAGCCCATACATTCAAACAATGTTGATAGTTCAAATAATGTTCATAGTCCATACATTGAAACATTTAAGCAGTATTGATAGTTCAAACAGTGTTCATAGTCTATACATTCAAACATTTAAACAGTGTTTAGTCCATGCTTATCACTTGATTTGTCTACTAACCATTGTCATTTTCATGTTCATGTTCATGTTCATGTTCATTCTTGACATTCTTAATGCCTCATTCTTAACATTCTTCATGTTCCTAATATGAAAAAGAGCATTCATGTTCATGTTCATGTTCATTCTTAATGCCACATTGTTAACATTCTTAATGCCTCATGTTCATGTTCATTCTTAATGCCTCATTCTTAACATTCTTCATGTTTATGTTCATTCTTAACATTTCATTTCATTACCTTTTGTTGATTCTCATTTTTAACATTTCATTAACATTTCTTAACATAGAAAATCAACATATTTCTAGGTCAGGAACTCTAAAAAAGATGAAGCACCAAATCAACAAATTAACATTTCATTACCTTTTGTTTCCACTTCCCCTTATATTAGAACTCTATAATTCTGGGTCAGGAACTCTAAAAAGATGAAGTACCAAATCAACAGATTAATGTCATTATTCCAGATTAATGTCATTTTGTTTCCCCACATTAATGTCATTATTCCAACTAAAAAAGATGAAGCACCAAATCAATAGATTAAACACACAAAAAATTAGGAAAAAATTGAACAGATTAAACACAAATTTGTTTCCCCAGATTAGCTGCTATTTATTCCAACTAAAAAAGATGAAGCACCAAATCAACAGATTAAACACACACAAAAATTGGGAAAAAACTGAATAGATTAAACACAAATCTATTTCCACAACAAACCCTGGAATTATGGCAACAAATCAACAACAACAACAAATCAATAACAAATTCATCAAACTCAATATATCTGTTTCTACAACAAACCCATCAAACTCATAAATCAAAACCATCAAACTCAATAAATCACAAGAATCTATCTTTTGGAACAACAAATCTATGGCAACAAATCATACTTATATATATATATATATATAAGTAAAAAAAAAAGAGAGAATGAAGACGATGGGACGAAGGAAAAAAAATGAGAATCAACAAACGGAACTCGTCGCCGTTGCCTCACCCTCTCTGTTCGTCTCCTGCCGCTTCCCCTCGCCTCATCGCTGCTTCTTCCTTTTTCGCTGTAGTCGCCTCTCTGTTCGTCTCACTAGGGTTCAAACACCAGCCATAAAAAGAGGCTGAAGAGCAAAATATAAGAAGTGAGAGAGAAAAAAAAAGAAAAAAAAAAGAAAAGAAAAGTGGTTCAAAACGACGTTGTGTTGAACCACCGCAGGAAACTATGGCAGAGGATCTGGAATCATAGTGAAAAATTATATATTTTATAAAGAATGAAATTGGATACATTTTTGGCAGTGAACAAAATATTATATTTTGTAATGTATAAAAATATTATATTTTGTGATGAGAAAAATTATATCAATTTATAATTTATATTATAAAATTTTCAAATATTTTGCAATGTATTATATATTAATTTTTGGTGTTGGATTGTAAGGAGCTATGTAGATTGTCCCCCACCCCAGCCCTTCCCTTTTCCCCATCAAACTTTTCCTTTCTCTTCCTTTTTTTTCCACTTTCTTTTCCTTTGTTTTTTTTTTTTTTGAGCAGAGAGCTCCGTCTCTCTCTCTCTCTCTCTCTGCCTCCATTGTTGGCTTAGCGTTTGAGTTTCAAATGGGAGTCCTTAGTGCAAGATTTTGTTAAAGTGTTGTAGATGAAAGTTAGAGAGCTCGTCGTGATCTTCGCAATGGTAATCTTGGATTCATGATCGGACAATATTTGCCTTTCAGATCTGCTTTTCGTCATTATTTTAGGTAGGGATTTTTTTTCATATTTTTACATTAAAGCTATGGTAGGGTTATTTTGAGAAAATATATCATTATAAGAGGTATTGCATATATATATATATATATATTCAGATTTTTGTTTGGTAATTTTTGGAAGAAAAATTATGTTGAAATGTTAAGAATGTTGGCATTTTGAGATTGATTTGGAAAAATAATTTTGTGATGATAATTTTGCAAAGAAATCTGAAAATAAAATTTAATAGTTGTATGGATTGCCTCTACATCATATTATGATTAGATGATTTATTTTGAGAAAAATAAATTGAATTATTTTTTTTATCTTTGATTTGGAATTTATTTTTGAGAAAAATAAATTAATGTTGAGGACTATGGAGTAAATGTTTAAGTAGGAATTATAGAGTTGCTTTGGGATTAAAACTCTAAAAGTGTTATATTCATGATATTTAATAAAAGATGATACGTTGATAATTAAGTTGTGTTCATTTTTATGAAAATAAAAATATGAAATGTGAACTTTCAAACTCATAACCTTGAAAATGTTACTATTGGACATATTTCATAATTTTTGATGTAAATATCATATTGGTTAAGTAATTTTAGAAAAAGTTGTGAAATTGTTATTGGTAGAGAATTTGGTAAAAATATTACTTCTTTAAAAAGCTTGGCATAAAAAATGGTTATGTTGAAATATAATTATATATATGTTTTTGCAAGATCTGGATGATTTTCGAAATTATCCTTTGATTTGTTTTGAAAATTGATTGTTGATTCAAGAAGATGAGAGATTTTTTTGGAAAGTAAGTTTACTTTCTTGTTCCTTTTAAAATAGAAATTGAGGGTTTTGAACTATCAGGATTGAAGAGAGATGTTTTCGGTGACTTTCTTTCAATAAATGAAAATGAGTGGTTTTGATGAGAAAACCTAGAAATTGGGAGTTTTTAAGAAAGATGTTGACAATCTTTAAAGATGTTGTTATATTTATTTTGTGTGCCAAAATAAATGATGCTTGAAAAATTGTTTATTTGTTTACATATAAATGACGGTTTTCATAGAATATGAGAATTGTTGAAAATTGTTGTTAAAAATGTTGATATAGTCTTGAAGTGACTAAATGGTTGAGATTACTCTAAGTGTGAGAATTTTGTTGTCCCATGGATGAATTGGAGTATAAGTATTTATATTCATCTTGAGAAATTATATTGAAATGAGAAATAAGAATTTTGATCACAATGTGAGTATTGTGTGGAAGTATTGAAAGTGGAAGAAATATTGCATTGGCATATCAATTCATTTGATAATGATGAGTTTTGAAATTTGATTTGAAAACTTTACATTGAGAAATAAATGTTGGGAAACAAGTTTTCATGAAATGATTTTGGGGTAAATAAGGTGATAAGTCTTGAAATATGGTGTAGATGATAGGTGTCGAGCCTTCCAGTTAATACTGGTAAAAATGACAAATTGGTAGTACTTGTATAGTCCACTTGCAGACACCAGCCTAGGGATTACCTGAATCGTATTTACCATATTGGAATTTTATTGAAATTGTTAGATTAATGTGCT
Organism: Camellia sinensis; assembly: GCF_055761805.1. Lineage (NCBI taxonomy): Eukaryota > Viridiplantae > Streptophyta > Magnoliopsida > Ericales > Theaceae > Camellia > Camellia sinensis. The sequence goes on from NC_138969.1 coordinate 50,374,565, forward strand.
TTCAAATTGGCATTGTGCGTAAGATTTTCAAAAGATGAGAAAAATATTTTGAGCATGACATTGCATATGCGTTCATCTCATAAGACTGTATAAAATGGATTTGATGAATTATTTAATTATTTGATTCAATTGATAATGAGATAATTGAATGAATTAAAAAGAATGTCCTGTTGCTATTGAAACATGTTTATTTATTTAAATTAACTTATTGTGGTTAATTAAATAAATTGGATTTGAGAGATTATGTAATAAAATCATATGGTTTTGACATGATATGATTTCACGTATATATATGAGTATTTTGGTACCAGCATAACTTCTAATGTTTTAATATGAGATTGCTTGGTGAGCTAGTGGTTGCTCACCCCCTGCCTGTACATGTGTACAGGAAATACTTTTCGAATTTGAAGATCAAACAATGAATTTTACCATTTCATAAGTGTAATGTAGTAATGGATTGTATTACTTTATTTGTTGTTTGGTTGAGTGCTATTTTTTTTTATAAAGAGTAGTGTCATCTTTTTTATTGTATGCCTCAGGGCACTTCTTTTATTTGTATGTAAATGTCATTATTGTATAATGAGAGAGAGTATGTATATTTAATTATTCATCATTTCATCAAATGATAAAATGTTATTTGTAAATGAACTTAATTAATGAATATTGGTAAGATTATCTGAGTAATAAAATACAGGACGTTATAGTGGGGTCCACCGGTCCAGTTGGTTGACCCACTGGTCGACCGGCGCTGCTTCAATCTGCTTCATGCATAACTGGTTTGTATTGGGTAACTTCTTGGGTCCACTTTCTATGCTCTCACTACTTCACACTCACTTTCTCTCTTCGATCTCATACCCATCTCCATCATCATTATCATTATCATCTCTCACTTTCTCTCACTTACCTGTTATAGCTGAAAAAAACCCAGACTAGACTCTCTGCTATCTTCTCACAGATCCAACTCACCACCCATATCTTTGTCTCTTGTTTGTGTTCATATATAGATATGTATGTTGGAGGATTCAAATTTCTAATCAAACCCATGACTCCAGTGGATTTCTTGTGCAATTTGTTATTTGCAATTTTCTTTTGGGTTTGTTCTATTTCATTTGTTTGTAGTTTCTGTGTGAATTTTAGTGGATTTTCAGTGATGGTTGGAAGTGGGTACTGGTATATGGTACATGAATACTGTGTTTCTATCAGGTTTTGAAGGAAATCATTATTGGAGGCAACCAAAAATGGAAAATATATTGTGGAGGGAAAAAGAAATAATAAACGAATTGGGAACAGAAAGGGAGAGGAAAAAAAAAATTTGAGTTGCCTACCCGGTCCACCGGCCGGTCGTCCTACCGGACGTCCCCTTCATTTTGATGCACACTAGTGAACGGTTGGAGATGTTTGTATCAAATTGAGAAAATTATCTTTTTTTTACTCAGATTTGGTTAAAATTTTACTGAATTGTTGGAGATGCTCTTACACATCAATTAATTATTTTTCTCACATTCATTTATTCAGTTACACATAAAAAAAAAAAAAACGTGCCAATGATCCGAAATTACAAAACTTAAACTATAAAACTATTTTTAAAATATACAATTAAATAAAATTTTAAATTAAAAAAATTCTTTTCAAAAACTCATCTTTCAAAATTAAACCAATCCAAACCCATCTAGATTTGAGCACTTCGAAATAAAGTGGCTGCCTTTGTACGGAAAATAAAATTTATGCAGCTAATTTTTTTTTTTTACTAACCCTTCACAAACTTCAAAAAAAAAAAAAATCATATTTGAGCCACTTCAAAATAAAGTGGCTGCTTTTGTATCATTTTTTATTTTGAAAATAAAATTTATACAAACCAACAAATTTATTTACTAACCGTCAACAAATTTTAGAGATTTAAGAATTAATCCACTTTAATTATGTGATAAGTGTCATAACAATAAAGAAACTTTAAAATTTGAAACATGATCCATTTAAATAATGGGTGGTATAAAATTTATTAGTTTTGATGTTATTTTTTATTTTTTTTATTTGTGTGTGTGTTTTCTGAAAACCAAAGCAATATAAATTTTAGACCAAGTTGGTATCGTTATCATTTTCATTTTCTTGCGAAAATACTTTTTAAAAATTTTGAAAAAAATTTAAAGTGTTTCCTAAACAATTGAGGGATTTCAGTTAATTTTTCTAACTTCTTAAAAAAACAATTTGTAAACAGTTTTCATTATCAATTTTCGTTTTTTATTTTCAAGAATAGAAAATAAACTAATTTTGTGAGTTTTGTAAAATTCTGTATCATTAAAGTGCCTGTTCAATAAATTTATTTTTTAATCATGTTTTATACAATTTCTAATTTTACTGATAATATTTGTATTTATAAGTGAAAAGATGATAAAGAAAAAAAGAAAGAAAAAGAGGATGAATATTCCATGTGTAACACCATTCTTAGGTTGTTTGTTAACATTGTAAGTTACTTATTTTATATTTTCAAAAAAAGAAAACAAGTTATTGTTTTATTTTTTTAAAAAACAAAAATAAAAAATTATTTGTTATATAAATATACTTTGAAAATAAATAAAAACAAAATAGAGAAATATATTTTGTGATTTGCCAGAGATGGATGGGATGACCAGTGGTGGAGGTGGCTAAAGGTGGTTGTTGAAGTTAGTCGCTGTAAATCATGAGGTGGTTGAAGGGAGTTCAGATCCTCTCCTTGCAAAGACTTACGAGCATGCGTCCTTGCAACGGCTGAGATCAGCCGTTGTACATCCAACGGCTGAGATTAAAAAAAAAAAAAAAAAAATTCCCATTTCTATTCTATTCGTTCCCGCCCGTCGCTATAGTATGAGAATCACTCTCACTCCTCAGTTTCACTCCGCCTTGCACTCCTCCCACTCACTCGTCCCCCTCCACTGAATCTACTCTCACCGGCGACCAGTCCCCCAGACGGCGGCACCGGCGACCCACTTCCAGGAACTGGGTTCTGAGACCATAGAGGAAGCAGGTTAGTATTCGAAACTCTGAACTGAAGATGTTAGGATTGTGTGATTGAGATTGAGAAAATATGTTTTAAATTTGAAAATTAGGGGCTTCGATGTCAGATTCGAACAGAAAAAACTGGTTTGATTTGGCTTTGATTCGAATAGGGATTCGAACAGAAAATAGGGCTTTGATTTGGGATTGAGAAATTAGGGCTTTGATTTCAAATCTCTGAATAGGGCTTTGATTTGGGATTGAGAAATTAGGGCTTTGATTTCAAATCTCTGAATAGGGCTTTGATTTGGGATTGAGAAATTAGGGCTTTGATTTCAAATCTCTGAATAGGGCTTTGATTTGGGATTGAGAAATGAGGGCTTTGATTTCAAATCTCTGAAACATTGACATGAATAATAAAAATCAGTGTTCATTTGTGCTTTGAATTTGCTTTCAGTGTTAATGAGTTTGTTCTGTGTATGAAATGTTATGGCAACTAATTCAGCATGAGTATTTGCTTTCAGTGTTAATTAGTTTGTTCTGTGTATGAAATGATAGTTGAACTAATTATCTGATTATGGCAATATGATAGTTGAAGTAATTATCTAAGTATGGCACATTTTGGTTTAGCTGAACCATTACTTAAAATCATACATTGTAGCAATATTCAGTTAGATAGGAGGAAAGTAATATTCAGTTACCTATCAAGTGGGTGAAGGAATATATTAAGCAAGTAGATAAAGAATTCCTCTTGGTTTGAAGTGCTATGCAAGTAGATAGGAAGCTCAACTTGTTGCATCCCACCCCTAGACTCTCGTGTTCAAGTAATCACAAGTAAATACTCATTTATTCATAGAAATATAGATATTTTGCAAATAGTGAATCACAATTATGAATGAAAGTTATGGGTGCTTAATAGTAAAATAACAGTATGGATGGATGGAATGTGAGAAAGTTATGGGTACTTAAAGGCCGCCTCAGGGGTCCTCTCTCAGAGTGTCTCTCTCTCTCTCTCTCTTCCATACACACACAGGAGAGAGATGGCAATTATGAATGAAATGAAATGAAAGAAATAGTTGAGAAATATGGAAACGGATTACGGAATTTGATATAATTTTATTTTATTTTATGAGATGAATTTAGAATCGAACACAATCTTACCACGCTAAGTGAATTATATATTTTTATAACACTTACATGTTAAGAAGATTGTATCTGATTCCGTCATTCATTTGAGTACAAATTAAAAAAACTGCGAAATGAAAAAGTAGGGGAGGGAGGGTTGGGTTAGGGTTGTGGCAGCTGGACCAGATATGTGACAGTGAAATGACTTATGTCCAACTGGGCATGAATGAATAATATGATATGAATAAATGGGTGTGGAGAGGAGCTACATGTGGGTTTTTTGTCACACCCTTTGTCAGATTTCACCTTCTTCCACAGGTGTTCTCTTTAGGCAATTAGCCACAGCTAAACCAAACCAAACCAAACCAAACCAAGTAGAAGAATATTAATGAAAATGAAAGGGTATATCCCTGAAACTGCTAGGAACTACCATGGTTCAAATATTTTCATCTTCCACAGGTGTTCTCTTTAGTCAGATTTCACCTTTTCCTCTATGGAACTACCATGGTTCAAATATTTGTCATGTATGCAGATTTTGAAAAATGGCATCTTCCTCTAACATTAGCAACATAAGACTACAACCAAGAGTGTGCAATTGTGGAAGAACCGCTGCCATACGTATTGTAAAAACCAATGAGAATGGAAATGAAGGACGTTTGTTCTTTGTTTGCCCATCAAGATATGTAAGTTTGTAATTCTAGCTGTTTTCTTCGTTTAGTAGTCAAATTAATATTTGTCTTCTTCGACTAACTTATTCTCATGCATTGCAGAGTAAGACTCCCACTCCCCATTGCAATTACTTCAAGTTCGTGGATGAAGATGATGAAGACGTTACGTCCAGAATCCGTACGAACTATACAGCTTGTGATGATATAACAGTACAAGACTTTAACGATGTCAGGACGAGGCTTCATTCCATAGAAACGAACTATGGTCGAAGGCTTCAAAGGATGGAAAGGAATATCAAAGTGATGGTGTACTTCATTGTATTTGCTACGATTTTCTACTTTATGATGTAACTTGGAAGTTTGTAGCATTTTGGCTTGTATGTACATGAAGTTGTTAGCTTGTTATCTATTATCTATTTTCCTCAACTTGTGGCCTCAACTTTCGAATGAATGAATGGAATGAATTTTGGAATGAAGTATGGTACATTTTCGAATGCATGAATGGAATGAATTTTGGAATGAAGTATGGTACATTTTCGAATGAATGAATGAATTATCTATTAGCTGCTGAATGAAGTATGGCATATTTTGGAATGAATGAATGAATGAATGATGGAATGCTATCTGTTATCAATGAATGATGGAACCAATGATGGAATGTTATCTGTTATCAATGAATGTACCATATTATCTGTTATGAATGATGGAATCTTATCTGTTATCAATGAATGATGGAACCAAGACAGCTCTGTTACCAACCATGTATGGCATTTGAACCATTACTGTTATCAATGAATGATGGAACCAAGACAGCTGTGTTACCAACCATGTATGGCATTTGAACCATTACTGTTATTTGTTATCAATGAATGTTATTATCTGTTATCTGTTATCATTATTATCTGTTATCATTGAACCATTAATGTATGGCATTTGAACCATTACTATTATCTATTATCTGTTATCTGTTATTATCTGTAGATGATGCAGACCAGACCAGACCAGAAGCAGACCAGAACCAGAACAGTGATGCAGACCAGACCAGCAGAGTAGCAAATGCAGAGTAGCAAATACAGACCACAACAGATGCAGACCACAACAGATGCAGAGTAGCAAATGCAGACCACAATAGATGCAGATTCAGACCAGAGCAGTCCATTCCCAGCAGACCAAAGCAGACCATTATTTATGCTATCTGATATTATTTAGTGCCAAAACAGTATTGTTGCTATCTGATACCTTTTTGTTGTGTAACAAAACCATTATTTATGCTATGTAATACTATTTTGAATTGTATCAAGGGTTGTGTTGAACTATAGCAGATGCAGACCAGACCAGTCCACAGTAGCAAATGCAGACCAGACCAGACCAGAGTAGCACATGCAGACCAGAGCAGAGCAGAACCAGACCAGAGTAGAAGATGCAGACCAGACCAGCAGATGCAGACCACAACAGACCAGAACCTCTCTTATCTGTTATTATCTGTTATCAATTAAGGTTATCAATGAACCTATCTGTTACTATTTCAAAACACAATCACAAGCCAATACAGCATTGTTGAGTGCAGATTCAGAACAGAAGCAGACCAGACCATACGAAACCAGACCAGACCAGACTAGAACATAGCAGAACCTCTCTTATCTGTTATTATCTGTTATCAATTAATGTTATCAATGAACCTATCTGTTATGGCACATTTGAGATGCAACACAATTTGTTTGTTTCACAATTTGTTATGGCACATACGAAACCAGACCAAACCAATAGTTTGTTTCACAATTTGAGATGCAACACATGTTATGGCACATTTTGGTTCTATCATTAGCATACCATTCCCAGCAGTCAACAAGCCATGAACATACCATCAGAATTTTAACACAAGCATTCTCATTAAACTAAATCAGAATTTCAACACACATACAACAGTAGTTTGAACACACATGTTTAACACAATTTCAACAGACATTGGAGTGGAGTTTGAACAGCAATTTCAACATCACTTCTGAGCAACATCAAAATTTGTGCACCAATTCAGCATGAGTTTGCTTCACAATTTGAGATGGTATCACTTCACTTTGCATGCCATTTTCATCTGCAGTTTGCTTGTCTTTGTGCTTGTCCATGGCCTGAAATGGAGAAACACAGAATTTAATTGGAAAAAAAAAAATTCAAAAAAAAGCTACTTCAAATACAAATTTCAGCAACAGATTTAAAACACATCAACGACAAACCTGACTCCACATTGGACTGTTTGATTCTTGAGAATATCGAAACCCAATGTCATATCCATATGAACCTTGAAGTAGTGACTGGAATGTTGGTTCAGCAGGATACTGTTGCAGCATTAAATTTGGCACTGAATTATGCACTACGTACATGTCCTGCAAATTGGCAAAGAACAATGTCATATATTACGCTTCGCAATTACGGGTTGAGTCACATATTATATCCATAAAAAAACATTCATATATTGTACTAATACTTACATGATATGTGGGATTCATCAATGACGGAGGAATAGAATTACCACCCATGGGCAAAGATGGAGGAAAATGACGACGGGGAGGAAGAGGTTGAAGAGGAGGAACATGTTGACGAACATAGATCTCTTCTCCAACAGATAATGGAGAAGGTGCAACTGTTGGACTTGCAATAGATTGTGACGAAGCGAAGCTGTTAGCACGGGATTTTTTTTTGGAGTTCGCTATCAACGCCACTTCGAATCCACCTTTTACCCTCCTTTTGCCCTTACCAGTTGCCAGTTTTTTCTTAAATCATTTTGGTTGCACAACATGATTCACATCTTCGCAATCCACTTCAAAGCTTTGGGTGTCATGATCATTACTTACTTCATTTCCAGCACCAAAAAGAGCACCTAACTTGCCTTCAATATTTGCACCTAATGTAGCAAGGTGTGCAACACAAAAATCATAAGTTTCTTTAGTTTCAGCAGCTCTACTTGCTAGTGCTCTAAATGCGGTCATCAATGTCTTATACCGCGAGGCTTGCTGGAATTTCACATCCACTTGAATGTCATTCCCCTTAATGTCCTTCACAGTTTCGGCTCTTGCTTTTTTCGTCCACCTCTTTAGAATGTATTGTGGAGGAACCTCTTTCATCTTCAATATGTCTCTAATAACCTTCAATGAGTGACAGCACAAGATTCCTTCCCTTTCAAACTTTGTACAATTACAACACAATGACCCATCCCTCTCCATCTTCACTTTCCGTGCATGTTTGTTACCAACATCAACAACTGTGTAAATGGTACTAGCCTCGCCATATTCAATTGCTTCTATGTCCGATTCAATTGATCGAAAGTACTCATTTTGAAATTCTTCAAATATCTTTTTTGTGTAAACATTACCCATTTGAATTAACATTCTTATTGTTGCTTTCACCTTTGGCAACCTTTGGCACAAAGCATATCCTGCTTCTAACTCCTTGTATCGCTTCTCGTAAAGTACCCTTTCGAAATGCATGAAGAATTCATTTAAGTTAAAATCAGAACGAATGTAATCCTTCAAAAAAGCATTAAAAGATTCACTAAGTTGTGTGGTACTCATTCCCGCAGCCCATGTTGATCTAACATATGGCCAACCCCATTTTTCTTTCACCGCAAATGTCAATTTTAACCAATGGTTTTCATGCGCATCATATTTATCAAGCATTTCTGCCCACTCTAACTTCCATTGATTTGCATCTTCAATGTCAAAGAAGAACTTATTTAGTACACCCTTTACCCCCTTATCTTGGAACAAACAATTAACATGCTTCAATGCATTTTGCATCAAATGCCAAGTACACAAACGGTGACTTGTGTCCGGCATAACGATGGGTATGGCTTTAGCCATTGCAGCATCTTGATCAGTGAACAGCGTTTTTGGTGCCTTTCCTGACATAGCCTGTAGAAAATTTTGAAACAACCATACAAACGATTCGGCGGTCTCATCATACAACAAGGCTGCACCAAATATAACTGTTTCCCTATGATGGTTGAATCCCACAAAAGACGCGAAGGGTCTATGTTCTTTGTTTAACTTGTAAGTAGTATCAAAAGTGACAACATCACCAAATTGGGCATAATCCATGATCATTTGTGCATCAGCCCAAAACATATTCGTTATTTGCTCTTCATTATCTAACTGGAAAGCATAAAAGAAGGAAGGATTCTGCAAAGATTTTTCTTTAAAGTATTGCAATACATTGCCTACTTCCCCATATGCTAAACTTTGTTGTCTTTTGGTTCTCAAATAATTTTTCTGATCTAACTTTGTAAACCCAAGACATTGCCTCCCACCAGCTTCCCTACCCATGAGTTCAAAAGACTGGCCTAAACGAAGACCAGATTGTGCCGCCAAATCTAACTCAATTGCTTGGGTAGTCGATATCTTTCTTTGTGACGGCAACATGTGGGCACACTCGGGTGATACAAGATCATGGTTGTGTTTTTCTTTGAAATCAGTGACAACATATTTCCCAGTACCCTCATCTAATTTGACATAAAGTCGAGCCTCACAACCGGTCCTAGTTTCAGCTCTTGGGTTTTTTGACAATGGGTCTCGTTTGTCACCCTTCCGAAATCCCTCCTTGTTGCAAACCAAAAGTCTACAAATAAGTTGGTTATTGATCTTGTTCTTCCTACAGAAATCCCTTCTTATGCTAAACCCCATTCTTCCTCCATATGTATTATAAAAATCATACACACATTGTTCAGAATCGAATGTCATTCCCTGTTTTGGCTTCCAAGCACAATCATTCTCAGGTTCCATATCCATATGAAAATGCAACTGAAAACCCATATAAATAAAATCTTAGCTACATAAATAAAAAATTCATCACATTCCAGTAAACACCTTATCTGTTCACATGACTGATTAAATAACTTATGTTACAAAATCATTTGGCAAACCTCTGATTAAATAGAGTAATCTTCAAAATCTGTGTTACACCAATGAAATCAATTCAACATATTTACTTTATAGAGTGCAGATCAATTATATTTCAAAATCTGTGTTAGAAATAAAATAGAGTGCAGATAGTGCAGATGTTGAATTAATTTTGGACATATTTAAAAACCCTATTGATTACATAACAATGAATGAGTGAGGATTTGCTGCTAGCATACTCACAATTTTTGAATGTTGAATTAAAAATAGGCAATTTTGATGAGGATCTGCTACTAGCATACTCACAAATTTTAAATGTTGATTACATAACCACGTGGTAACATACCCTATTGATTTCATTAACACAGATTTTGAATTAAAAGTAAAATCTGTGATTTCAAAATCTGTGGTTTAACACAAAATAAATTAACACATTTGTCCATTAAAAGTAATCTTCAAATACTGAAACTAATTAAATAGATTTTGAAACTGATTAAAATCTTAAAATACAGAAACTGATTGAATATTCAAGCTGTAGATCTTCAAATACAGATTTTGTCTCTTAACACATTTGCCCATTAATTTTTTTATCTATTTTTTTTTAATCTTAACAGATAGGTTAATCTTAACAGATTGGAAATCAACCTTAACAGATTTGTCCATATTTTTTACCCGTTAAGGTTCATTTCCATTACGCCGTTAAGGTTCATTTCCATTACGCCGTTACTATTTTTTTATCAATGAACCTATCTGTTAAGATTAAGCTTCATAAGGAAAAAACGCAGCAGTCTGGAGAGAGTAAGTCTGGAGAGTAGTACAGTATTAAGCTTGATATACATTAATTTCTGATTTACAGAGGCAAAGGGGAACTGACCTGTGGCGTCGTCGGTCCTTGCAACGGCGTGGAGACTGGGTACACTGGGTCGCCGCCGGTATTGGGTCGCCGTTCAGTCGCCGTTCGGACAAGAACCACTGACTGTGTTCAATGAGTATGTGTTTTCCCACGAGTTCAGACCAACTCTATGTTTTGTTTTGGGCGGGAACGAATAGAATAGAAATTGGAATTTTTTTTTTTTTAATCTCAGCCGTTGGATGTGCAACGGCTGATCTCAGCCGTTGCAAGGACGCATGCTCGTAAGTCTTTGCAAGGAGAGGATCTGTACTCGTTGAAGGCCACCGAAGGTTGTCTAGGTTCACGAAATAGCTGAAAAGGTTTGCTGAAGGTCATGGTGGTAAATGATTGGTCATAGAAATAATAACTTTACAGGTTGTTAGAGGTTGCTGACAATTGATTGACTGGTGGGGGGTTGCGGTGGTCCGTGGCGATGTTGGGTGGGTGAATAGTGTTGGGGAAAAGAGGGGAAAGTGAAAATTTATTTTGAAAATAAATAAATCCACAATTATCATATTTTTAAAAATTTTGGAATTAATTTTATTTTTTTGAAAATAAAAATAATATTGGATTTATTTAGTTTGTATTTGAGAAATATGTTTTTGAGATAAAAAGTACGAAAATTTGTTTGGTTTAATTTTGAATTTGTTTTTTAAATGAAAATGAAAACGTTAACAGATTACTCTTTTAGTAAACACAATAATAAATGATCACGCGGAAACGAAAAAGAAAAAGAAAAAGAATAATGTTGATATAAATTAATACAAAAGAAAAATATGTACAATTGCCATAAATTATCAACAAGTCAATGTAATTTATTATATATATATATATATATATATAAACGGAATCACGTAGACTTTCGAATATATTTTTTTGAAATTTATAGATCAGATAATTAAGTCTATGGCCAAGTAAAAAATTAAAAAGTTATTTAAAAAGTTAACACTATTTATTAAAAGTCAATAATTATGACTGTACAATTTTTAATTTTAATTTTTTTCAACAAATCAATTTTTATAATTTTTTATTACACATTTTTTTATAAAAAGTCAAAAAATTAACCAAAGCATCCATATTTTCTTCCTCAATTTTTAAGTCCAGAAAGATAAAAAGTACACTTATTTAGGACACCCCAAACAACCCCTAAGTTTGACCAGTTGAAAAAAAGTTAAAAATTTAAAAAGTTACTCAAAAAATTAAAAAATTATCATTATTCACAAAAAGTCAAAAAGTATGGCTACACAACTTCCAATCTTAATTTTTCCTTACACACTAATTTATACAATTTTTTAATACACATTTTTCTATAAAAAGTCAAAAAGTTAACCCAAACATCTATATTTTTTCCCTCAACTTTTTAGTCTAAAAAGATAAAAAATACACTTATTTAGGACACTCCAAACAACCCCTAAATATGCTTGATGAAATGATTGAAAAATTTACAAAATTTTACTTTCTTTTTTTATAAAAAGTTTCATTTGATCATTTAAGAGCTGTTTGAAGTGTCCTAAATAAGTGTATTTTTTTATCTTTTTGGACTAAAAAGTTGAGGAAAAAATATGGATGTTTTGAGTTAACTTTTTGACTTTTTATGAAAAAATGTATGTTAAAAAATTATATAAATAAGTATGTAGAAGAAGATAGTGTAGTACACCGTACAGATTGGCAGTTAGTCGACTGGGTGAATATATGGGAAAAAATTGCCTCATTTTTGGGTTTTGATTGGACGGTATTGTTCGACCCGTGGGGCCCCATACGGGTCCAATTTTTCTAATCGGAACCGTTCAATGTGTAGAACTCGTTGAGTACAATATGCTTATAAAAAAACACGTTGATTGGATATCGATAGCTATCTGATCGTGTTAGTTTTTTTTATTAACTGTTAACTATAACACCATCTAATTTTTATACAAAACTGCTTTGATCATATAATTAGCGATATCCGATAGACTTAATTTTTTACAAACTTATAGTGCTAAACTAGTTCTACATCTTGAACGGTTCAGATTATCAAAACGGGACCCATGATGGGCCCCAACGAACCCAACTTTACCATCAAACTTAATGAATGTACACATTTAAATTTTTTTTTTAAACCGTCTGAAACTGGCCTGACGTCAATACATTAATAGAAAAAAAAATTAATTTGTATTTAATATTTATATATTAATTTTTTTATATTTTTTTAACAAATAGTGATAATTTTTTAATTTTTTTTACACTTGCTAAACCAGCCCTTATTATGAAGCACCAGAAACTTCAAATTTTGGTTTGTTTGACTTTAAAATTAACCCTATCTCACCTGATACAAAATTACTTTTTATCTTTTTAAATGTATGAAAGTAATTCAAAGCAGACCAATCCATACTAAAAAAACACAATTCCTTCACCAAGCAAACACGCCCTTATTCACTTATTGCCCCCGCCAATCAAGTACAAAATGTCATGTCACCATGTGCGGACGTCACCCCCACCGATTCAATCCAGTTAAATCCCCTTCTTCAGATCCGAACTGCTCCACCGTTTCCCCTCTCTCTAAAAAAGTGTCCGTTACCATTTCCTGAAAAGTCAGACGCCGAAACCTCCCAAAATACAAAAATTATCAGACAGAGACGTACACAGAGTCTGAAAGTCAAAACGGTGACGTATTATCTCATTTTCCGATGCCAGTCGCCGACGAGAAATCACCGTCGGAAGGTAAAATCTTAGGTTTGTTTAAGCTACCATTTCGAAATTCGAGCAATACGACGTCGTCTAGCAACGTTCAACACCATCAGAGTCATCAGACGAACTCACAGGTCGAGGGTTTGAATCCTCACAACAACAACAACAACAACAACAACAACGGCTCTTTGAGCTCGGTCTCTTCTGTTGCCAGATCTCTTCTTCCAACACGACGTCGTCTTCGCCTCGACCCTTCGAACAAGCTCTACTTCCCTTGTATGTGATTCCTCCTCGTCTTGATCGATAGTGGTTTTGTTCGTAATTGTAAATTGATTGGTGATTTGGGGGAAATTAGTTTGTTTTTTTTTTTTTTATTTTATATTTTAGAGTGAGAGTATGTGGTTTTGAATTTCCCATATTTTTTTACTGATGTGTTCAATTTTGCAAGAAAAATGGGTATTTGTTGATGATTTAATTGGGAATATTGATGTGGTCATGGCTCAAGGAGGTCTAAGGCATGGTAATGAGTTGGTAAATAGTGTGAGAAAAATTGGAGGAGAGAGTAGTGAAATGGTAAGTGCAATAAGATTAATTAAGTTCAGCATTGTGACAATAGTGTTTAAATTGATTTAAACTTAAAAAAAAAAAAAATTAATTTGGAAATAGTGTTTGAATTGATGTGGCTCGCGAGGTTTTGTTTCGTCTTTTTGTTTATAATTAAAGGGAAATACTCTTTTAATTTTTGAAGTTTTGGTATTATTAAAATTTTTAAAATTTTAAATTTATGTGTTTGTGTGTGATGAGTTGGAATGTAGTGAGAATAGATGGTCAGGTGATTCCCAAAAAATGCTTACCATTTCCATTTATGTAGCGTTTGATACAATGTAATCCACGATTTTAAATTAGAATTGGAGTTTATGTGTGTTCAAAAGTTTAGTTTCTGGATTCTTTTAGCCTATGTTTGGTTGAGTGATTTGGGGTGAGATTTGTAAAGGGAAAGGGAATGTGTGAATTAGGTGAAATATAACTATATTTTGTTCACATTTCACATGTATTTTTCTTTTTCCTTTCCAAATCCCTTTATGTTGAGCATGGTTATACACCAGCCACCCAAGCCATCCCATGACGCACTCCCTAAGTCGCTTCCTTAGTGCACCACCAAAGTCTTCTACAGTCTTCTATATAAAAGGGTGCGTTTGGGATGGTTCTCGCTTCTTGCTTTGTTTTCCTTTCACGGAGTTGTATTTTGTGTTTTGGTTAGTGATAGACTCAATGTTTAGTTCAGACTTCATCAAAATGTAGCCATTTTCAGGTTCAAAATTCAAAACAACAACCAACACAACACAAAAAAAATAAAAAAATAAAAATAAAAATAGAGGGCTTTTTCTTTCTGACAGCCGTGTGCCGACCTCACTTACTCGACTCTGCTGCCGATTTCTTCCTTTTGATTTCGTCTTGGGAGACCCTTAAAGGCCCTGCCTCAGTGCTTTCAAGACCGTCGAGCGAGTTGATTCCCTGCTAATTATCAACAGCAGAGTACGCCGGCACTCTGAATCGGACCATGACGGTGGCTTTCCGTTTCAGCTCTTTATTTTCCGCCTTCAGTGCCCTAATCTCTGCTCGCGCATCCTTGTACATACGTTGGAGCAGCGAAACTTGGGCGTTTAATTGGTGTACCTCATTTGTCCTGTTCTGCAGTCGGTGAGACAAATTGGAGACCGTAGCCACTTTCTCCATATAGGACTTCAGCGTTCAGTGGTTAGTTTCAATGTTAGATTGAGCTGTCATTATTTGCTCGACTGACAGCGTAGGAAGGTTAGGAAGAGTAGGAGCAAGGGCACTCAGTTCAAGGAAACTTATGGGGTCATTAAGATCTGGAAAGAGGGTGAGAGAACCACGGGAAGAGGCCATGTTAGAGGATGTAAAAGAAAGGGGTTGCAGAGTGGTTTGTAACTTTTTTTACTCTGCCTCTCTCACCGGCCTTGGTTTAAAAAGAGAACGAAGAGACGGAGACGACAAAGAGGAAGCGAGAGCAGAGACAATCATTGCAAATCAAGGAGCATCTAGCTCTGTCGGTCACGTGAATCGCGCGCTAGACACGACGCTCGAAGCTACATGTCAGGCGCGACTTTCGAAGGCGATATATATATATATATGTATATCTTTGTATGTATATATACATGACCATACAGTGTCTTTTCTAACGGTCCGACACGACCACACAGTATTTTTTACAACAGTCCGACACGACTACACAGTGTCTTTTACAACGGTTTGACACAACCATGTAGTGTCTTCTACATCGACACGACCACACAATGTCTTTTATAACGGTCCGACACAACCATACAGTATCTTCTACAGCAGTCCAACACAACCATACAGTGTATTCTACACCGACACGACCAAACAATGTCTTTGACAACGGTCCGACACAACCATACAGCGTTTTCTATATCGATTTGCCACAACTATACAGTGTCTTCTACAACGGTCTGACATGACCATACAGTGCCTCCTATTTTATTTTTTTTTAGTTTATTTTCTTGTTTTGTTATTCTCTCCAAACTCATGTTGTTTAGTACCTATTCTCCTTGAGTTTGAGGGGGGCTGTTAGTGTATATGCTTTATGCTTTAAGTTAGTGTACCTTTCGGCCACTTTCATAATTGTTGTCTATAATCTCTCCTATATATAGGAGCCATTGTACATTGAATAAATATAATAAATGAGATACATATTTCTCTCTCTTTCTCTATACATTAATCTAACATGGTATCAAAACTATAAGATTTAGGCCTGTATTTCTTTCTCATCGGCAGGCAGTTGGTTGGCAACCTTACCTTCGTTGCCCGCTGGACTTTTTTACACATACCTTCACTTTGCTGCATCTTTCAACAATCTCTTTTCAAATCTTAATGACGCTGTATGGTCGTGTATATATATACATACAAAGATATACATATATATATCTCGCCTTCGAAAGTTTGCGCCTGACACGCGGCTTCAAGCGTCGTATCTGGCGTGCGATTCACGTGACCAACAGAGCTAGACGCTCTCTAATTTGCAACGATTGCCTTGGCTTTTGCTCCCTCTTTGTTGTCTTCGTCTCTTTGTTCTCTTTTTAAACCGAGGCCGGTGAGAGAGGCAGAGCAAAAAAAAGCTACGACCCAATCTGCAACCTCTTTCTTTTGCATCCTCTGGCATGGCCTCTTCTCGTGGCCCTCTCACCCTCTTTCTAGATCTTAATGATCCTATAAGCTTCCTTGGACTGAGGGCCCCTGCTCCTATCACTCCGCTGCATCTTCCAACACCCTCTTTCCAAGCATGGGATTATTGGGTTTGGTCAACAGGATCTCTCTGTCATATCACAACTGTCATCACGAGGGATTAGTTCTATGGTGTTCTCCCATTGCTTGAAGGGAGAGGGCAATGGTGGTGGTACAGTAGTTCTTGAGCGTTGCTGTCAATGGCCAATTGTTGCCTATTGATACTGCAGTGTTTGCAAATACTCGATGAACCATTGTTGATTCTAGAACAACTTTGTCGTACCTGGTGGAAGAAGCTTATGATCCTTTTGTTAATGCTATAACTGCTGTTGTTTCACAACCTGTGGTGCTATTCATTTCAAAAGGAAACCAATGTTATCAAGTACCCACCAGTATATTTGAGATATTTCCTCCCGTTGCTTTAAACTTTGTTGGTGGTGCATTTGTGGTTTTAAGACCAGAAGACTACCTTATACATTATGGTTTTGTTGATGGTGCTGCAATGTGGTGCATTGGCTTTCAGAAAGTTCAGTATCAAGGACTAACTATTTTAGGAGATCTTGTTCTTAAAGATAAGATTTTTGTTTATGATCTAGCTCGCCACCGGCTCTGGTTCCGATAAGCTCTCCTCCTGCTACTGCTCCGGTCACCACGCCAGCTGTTTCTTCGACCACCGCGCCAGCTATTGTTCCTCGAGCTGTGGCTATTCCATCGCCGGCTCCGAGCGAGAAGAAGACTAAGAAGAAGCACAATACACCTTCGCCAGCACCGTCTTCAGAGATGCTCAGCCCTCCTGCACCGCCGAGCGAAGCCCTGGTCCGAGTTCTGACTCGATCTCGCCCCGTCCAGCTCTCTCAGATCAGAGTGGGACAGAGAAGTTGAAGTGCATGAAGATGGTGGTCGGAAGCTTGGTGTTGAGAAAGGCTAGTCTTTGTTGTTCTAGACTAGTCTTTGTTACTACTCTCTCTCTAATCATTTGTTTAGTCAACATGGCCTTGGCAGTCAACATGTCCTTGATGAGTTTTTTACTCATTCTCTCTTAAATCTAATATCTCTCTCTCTCTCTCTCTCTCTCTCTCTCTCTCTCTCTCAGATTTATCCCTTTCTCCATATACATCATCACACTCTTTATTTATTTATTTCTTTTCTCAAACCAACATCTCTATCTCATCTACACTTGACTTTACACCCCACTCTCCCAATCCCACCACCATGTCAACTTTCCACCCCCATCATCCACATTGTCATAATATCACCACCTATCATGCACAAAACCATATGCTCTCACATGTTTTCATCCACCACCTTTTGTTCCACCATTTCCTTTTTTGACACCTTGTCCACCAACTCTTTCTTTTATTTAAACCTTAAAAAAAAAAAAAAAAAATTCATATATATATCCACCTATATCATATGCTTGTTCCCCACTATATATATCTTTATCTTTTTAAATCCATC